>NW_016814436.1:6127956-6151085 GCF_001698545.2 Rhinopithecus bieti
AAAAAAAAAAAAAAAAAAAAAAAAAAGAACTTTCAAAATCTACCTCTAGTTCTTTCAACTACTGTTCAACTGCTTTTGATTCTCCATATATATGCGATTATGGTTACAAATTCAAAACCTAAATATTGCATTTACACATCTTCAAAAACAGTATGAACAAATTAAACTTTTGCAGGCTATATTTAACTCCGAAATTAAGTGATTTCAAAGTTTCCCAAAAGAACAAGGTATCACTATTCCTAACACTTACGTAACAGGCCACAGCTTGCACTCCTGGGTGGTTTGTGGCTGGCTTAAGTGCTCAAAACCTCTTTCTCAGCCTGAACTGCAAGTCTGGTACTGGCTCCTCAGACCGTATTTCAAACAGAACCACACAGAGTTCAACCTCAATAGGCAGATGGGAAGTACCCAATTATATAAAACTCAACACAGTAACTCTGCAACCTGAACTGCACAGTTGCCCATATTTAGACATTTACAGTTCATTATCACACTACATGTTTAAAGACATTACCTCATTTCCTGTTTTACAGCAGCATAAACATCAGAGTCAAATCTCACAATAACCTAGAAATAATCCTAAATCTCCCCCTTGTTTTTAAACCAAAATCCAAGTAAGGTGATCTCCAAAGCAATCAGCACCAGGTCCTCGAAGTTTCAGCAGGACAGCAAGCTCCAGCATTCTGCTCCTATCCAGACACTGTCTAAGCCAATCAGATCCCAGACAACAGTAACAAAACCCTTCGGAGGCCTTTCAGACACTGCGTCTCTTGGTTTCCTTGGTGACTGTGTCGTCAGCACGGTTTGCAGGCCCAGAGCCGAGTCATCATAGCAACCCTTCTCTGTTTTCAAGAACCTATCAGCACTGCTGAAAGCAAAATCTGGCCCCAGCAGAGATTCTTACGAGCAGTTCCTGTCTTTTTTAATCCAAAGCCAAAGTCTTACCAGGATGCTGTCTGCTTAGAACTTGAGATCACTAGCATTTTATAAACTAGCACAGAGTAGCTAGAGACAGTCGTAGTCTGCAATCCCTGGAATCCAGCACTACGTAAACATTCATCAAACCGAGTTCAATGCAAAATATAAGCTACCAAAATCGAACTTGTTATTTACAGGTAGTAAAACAAAGCACCTCACGACCCTACTGTGGGAGGATGTTAATGGCCCCGCCCCTCTCATGCCTGCTGGCAGCCACACCCTTCTACAGCCCCTCACAGACTCCAGGCTTAGCCACGTGATTTTTGGGCCACTGAGATATCAGCAAATGGGATAATGGGAAGCAAGTACAAGTCTGACACACCCTTTACCACAGAGCCTGTCCCAGTGGAACTCTGCCGTGCAGAGCTCTGGCCTGCCACTCGGTGGGCAGCCGAGAGGTACCATCCACTGACACAAAAGCAAGGCTGCCTTGGACCACAACTGCAGGAGTGACCCCAGTGAGCCTGGCAGAAGAACCTGCTGGGCCGGGACCTGGGCCCGGGCCTGGGCCTGGCGCTGAGCTAGCAAATAGGCTGTGGCTGTCTAAACCCTGGTGGGACAGGGAGAAGCCCAGAGTGCCAAGGAAAACAGAGCAGAGAGACGAATGAACTGACATCATGAGGGTCTGTGGGGAGAGGGGAATGTGTGTCAAGAACTATAATGATTAAAAGCGGCATAACAAAAAAAACCTTACATTACTCGCTTTCCATTATAAGCTATATTTTCACTTAACAAGCACAACCATCAACTGGAAGTGTCAAGATTGTGGGATCCTCAAAAGTATCCTTTAAGAAAACTCTTTTTTTTTTTTTTTGAGACGGAGTTTCACTCTTGTTGTCCAGGCTAGAGTGCAATGGCGCAATCTCAGCTCACTGCAACCTCCACCTCCCAGGTTCAAGCAATTCTCCTGCCTCAGCCTTCCAAGTAGCTGGGAGTACAGGCATGTGCCACCACGCCTGGATAAGTTTGTGGTTTTTTAGTAGAGACAGGTTTCACCATGTTGGTCAGAGGCTGGTCTCGAACTCCTGACCTCAAGCGATCCACCTACCTCAGCCTCCCAAAGTGCTAGGATTACAGGTGTGAGTCACTGTGCCCGACTCTCTTAATTTCTTTCTATAAACAGATGATCACATGGGCTTTGAGCAGTTTCAAAAAGCACGAAGATAAAGCGTGTTCAAGCAGCATCTGATTACAATTAAGCAAGAGGGACTCAGAGTAAACATATGCTCAAACTACATCCATCTCACACAGGAGTGAGTGGTATCACGTTTATTCGGCAAAGTTTCCGAATGCTGACCTTTAACTCACCTGTAGTCAACCCACAGAGTGATAATAAAACGAACCTAGAATTTGCAAAGAAAGTCAGACAAGGTCACTGTGACTACAAATGAGTTGATTTATGTTGGGCCCTTAGAGCAAAGCCCAGCAACACAGTAGGCTATTAGTACCAATATTACTACTGCCACTGTTACAAAAGTGCCTCACACTAAGAAACCATTTATAAATGTGCTACTGACAGGAGACAAGAGGCTTGGAAATACTAAATTTAATCTGTGTAGCCAGGGTGGATTCTAAGGACTGGAATGTCCTTAAAGGAGGCCAGAATCTATCCACTACATTCTGACTATACCAAGGCAGGTCTGGAAGATGGGGAGCCTTCAAGCAAGCCCTTCCCAGCATGACCCTCAGCATGAGAGATGACTGCATGCCATGGAAGCTCAATGGCCAGACCCTGCTCATTAATATCGTCCTCTCCCTTCATTCTAGATACGATTCCCACAAACTTCCTTTTTCACAGCAATCAGGTCTCCCATGTAGGCTTGGGAGAGGAGAGTGTGGCAGCAGCAATCACTGAGCAAGGCTGGGTGTGGGGCTCACACCTGTAATCCCAGCACTTTGGGAGGCCAAAGCGGCCGAATCACCTGAAGTCAGGAGTTCCAGATCAGCCTGGTCAACATGGTGAAACTGTGTCTCTAATAAAAATACAAAAATTAGCCAGGTGTGGTGGTGCACACCTGTAATCCCAGCTACTCTGGAGGCTAACACAGGAGAATCGCTTGAACCCGGAAGGCAGAGGTTGCAGTGAGCCGAGATCGTGCCACTGCACTCCACACTGGGCAACAGAGCAAGACTCCATCTCAAAAAAAAAAAAATCACCGAGCAACTGAGCAACAGTCTTCAAGCACATGTGGCAGTCATATTTCCAACCACAAATGAATCATCTCCGAACTAGCTGACAGGTGAGTGTGATTAGCATGATTAGGTTCACCTGCACTGGAAACAAGGCACAAATGGGCAAAAAATTAAGCTTCTGGAACTGCAAAGGAGAGGCTTAGTCTTGAAACCACAACAACTCCACCTGAAGCAGCATTAGGACTAAGGTGGAGAAAACACAGGACCTGGAGACAAGGAAACGCCACCCTTTCCCCAGCCAGGTAGACTTCTCTCAACCTGTTTCCCCGTCTCCTAAATGGGGATTCCAACATGCACAGGACCGACTGGACTGCTGCAGACTTGCAAGGGAGACACATACCTGAAAGGTGCTCAGTAAAGCGCACAATCTGTTACTCAACTGCCTCACGCCAGCACCACTTTTCCAAGGCAGTCACCACAACTACTTTCAATGTAATCATGGTTCTGGTAAAACTTAATTTCAGCCATTACTAATAATAAGGGATCTTCAGGATGAGTTATTTTCTTCAATTTACAGAAAATACGAACCCTTAATTTGAACGCACTCCACTTAACGAATCACTTTTTATTCCGTTGAACTTAATGGGAAAAATGTCTTATTTTGTAACGATGGAAATAAGTTAGTTGGATTCCTGAAACCAGTCCCACCAAACAGAGCTGCTTGGACCTACACATCCAAACCAGGAAAACAGCAAAACCCACCACTAGAAAAACAATCTAATTCAAATTTAGTTTAATTTGGTCACAAATTAATTCAAAGAGCAACATTAATTACTGCCACTTTTTCAGCGCTTAATAGAGATTCAAGGGAAAATGCTAAGCGTTTTAACGCACTATCTCAGTTAACCCTCTCAATAACCCAATGAGGTGGTGACTATGACCCACAACCTGGCCAAGGCCGACACCGAACCCTTCCAACAGGCCAGCCCCAAGTTGTGTGTTACATATTCTTGTGCCTTGCCTCCTAACATCAGTGCAGCTTGAAATGGCAAACAAATATACCTGATATTTTACAGGGAACTCTGCCATCCACTAAAACATTCAACGTTTTACATACAGTTTGCCCACCAGATAGGACACATTAACTCAAATAAACGTGTTACTTAACAAGCCAATGTTAAAACATGCCACGACAGAGGCCAGGGGCTTATGGACGCACCTGCCTTTAACCCACCTCGAGAGGATACATAAGACGTGTTCTAGAAGGTAAACCTTCAACAAAATTTAAAATGACAGAATTTCAGAGCGGGCAGGATCTTAAAGGTTACGTGAAACCAAATGCCCTAATTTTTCAGAAGTGAAAATTGAGACTGAGAGGCAGTGACTTCGTCAACTTCCCCCACGGGGCTGGGAACAAGCTATAGAGTAACTCCTGGCTCATGTCCCATATTCGTCCCACTGGCCTGGGCACTGTCTGGTCCACTGTGACCCCAACACTTTAAGGCACTCATTTCTACCTCTTTACCACCAAATCGTCACAAATAAGGCACAGAGCTTTGTTTTCTATAGTTTTTTGTTCCCCGGAAATGCTGAAAGAAAGAGCTGCCATGAGGCAGACAGAAGAGGCAGCAGGCAGAGCAGCCTCAGGAAAAAGAGCAGCCCCTGGACAGTGTGCTTATCACCCAACTGTCCCTGTTAGCTTGGCGGGGTGGGAACAGATAAGGAGGGCCAATGCCACCTATGGAGGAACATAAGGTGTTCCTCAGAGTGATAATAAAATGAACCTAGAATTTGCAAAGAAAGTCAGACAAGGTCACTGTGGAGGAACAATGCCACCACTCAAGAGAAGGGCATTTTCCTGACAAGGAGGCGCTGCAGGCTCCTTGAGGGAAGGAGGCAGGACATAGGAGCAAGAGCCTGGCCAACAAATCAGTACTGGCTGAAATCCTTACTACCTGGGCAAGGACTCATTCCTGAGACTATTTACCTTTTCTACAAAGAAAATAATATCTTATATCTCCTAAGGTATAAAGCTGGAAGCTTTAAATGGAATAAAAGAACAAAGCCTGGAACAGCATACTTCCTACTGCACCCTAGATGTGTGCCGGGGAATGAGGCCTAGATTTAATTAAAATTAAATAAAGCTAATTAAATAAAATTAAATAAAAACAGCTCCATCACATTGAGTCATATTTTCGGTGGTCGGTAGCCACAAGCAGGGGGGGGGGGGGGGGGGGGCCAGTGACATACTGGACAGCAGTCATTCACATGTGGGGTTACCACAGGAAGTTCCCACTGTTGCAGTTATCCCAGAGTCTCTCTCCCACTCACCTAATCGAGACTTCAACAAAACAATTTCCTGTAGATTTTTCTTCCTAATCTGTTTAATCCATACCGTCTGCCGCAGTCTTTAAAGCCCTCACCAAGGCTGGCTTGGGCACGGTTGGCTCACGCCTGTAATCCCCACTTTGGGAGGCGAGGCGGAGTGGATCACTGAGGTCAGGAGTTTGAGACCAGCCCTGGCAACATAGTGAAACCCCGTCTCTACTAAAAACTATACAAAAAAATTAGCTGGGCGAACGGTGACGGGTGCACCTGTACAGCTACTTGGGAGGCTGAGGCAGGAGAATTCCTTGAATCTGGCAGGCAGAGGTTGCAGTGAGCCGAGACTGCACCATTGCACTCCAGCCCTGGCAACAAGAGCGAAACTCCATCTCAAAAAAAAAAAAAAAAAAAGGCCCTCAGGACATGTCTAACACTGTAAAGCACCTGCTTCCAGTTCCAGACCCTCTAGCCCTCTAGTCCCACATAGTTGCCAGAGGGAAATTTCTGACACGTCTGAACTTGTCTCCCCTCCAACAGCTTTCCATTTTGTTGAAATCTCTATTGGGTCTTCATCCTGTTTCCTGTCTTACTACTCCTAGAATCCTTGGAATCTCCAAAGTGCTGTCATTTTGTATGCTAATGAGCTGACTGACGCAGACAGGCCCTGGGTAGCTTCAGAAGGGTGCTTGCCACCAGAAAGACCAAGGCAGGATTAGATCCTTGGAACTTTCAGCCCCACCCACTAACCCGGGGAAGAGGGGGCTAAAGATTTTGTTGATCACCAAAGACCAATGGTTTAATTAAGCATGACTACATGCTTAAGAAGTCTCCATAAAAGGCCCAAAAGGGTCGGGTTCTGAGAACTTCCTGAGAGAGAAATACAAACATGTGGAGGTTTCTGGAGGATGGTACGACCCGGGGAGGGCATGAAAGCTCCGCACAGCATCCCCCACGCCTCACCCTATTCATCTTCTCATCTGTGTCCTTTGCAATATCTTTTATAACAAACCAGTAAACATAAGTGTTTGTGAGCTGTTCTACAGCAATTTTTTTTTTTTGAGACAGGGCTCTATCTCCCAGGCTGGAGTGCAGTGTCACAATCTCAGCTCACTGCAACCTCAGCCTTCTGGGTTCAAGGGATTCTCGTGCCTCAGCCTCCTGAGTAGCTGGGATTACAGGTGCACACCACCATGCCCAGCTAATTTTTTGTATTTTTAGTAGAGATGGGGTTCTGCCATGTTGGCCAGGCTGGTCTTGAACTCCTGACCTCAGGTGATCCACCCACCTCGGCCTCCCAAAGTGCTAGGATTACAGGCATGAACCACCGCGACTGGCAAATTAATCAAACCTAAGGAAGGGTTGTGGGAACCCCAACTTGAAGCTGATGGATCAGAAGTTCCAGAGGACTAGGCTTGTGACTGGTGTCCAAAGGGGTGGAGGGCAGTCTTGGGGACTGAGCCCTTAACTTGTGGGATTTGATGCTGTCTCCAGGTAGACAGTGTCAGAACTGAATCGGAAGATACTCCGCGTCTCTTGCACAAACGATTGTCCGCTTGGTGGTAGGGAGAAACCTCTCTCCACATTTGGTCACAGAAGACAACTCTGTTGATTGTTGTTGAGTGAGAGAATAGAAAAAGCACGTTGGGTGTTTTTTCCACACACGGGTTCTCTTCAGGACCCCTAGCCCAGCACGGGGCGCCCACCTCTGAGACTCAACCTCTACTCACCCTGCCCCACTGCATCCTGTGTGGTCATTAGTCTATGGTGATGCACACAGTCACCCTGAAGCACTAAGACCCGATGGTAACAGGACAAAACCCTCACTTAAAAGTCCAGTCCCCAGGCTCAGACACGAAAGAGCAGGAACCAGTCTTCTGCGCCCGGGCTTTCAGAAGCTTCGCTCTGTTCCAGGAAGCCACAGTCTCCTACGACCACCGCCTTGGTCCAGGTCACCCCCATCTCTCATAGGGTCTTGCTTCCTCCAAAAAAGTCTCCCCACCACAGCCATATGGATCTTTGAAAAACACACCAACTCCCGCCCCTCTCCTCCCGAAGCCCCGTCACCCACTCCCTTGAAGTACCAAACCCTCCACTCAGCGTAAACTGGGCATGCTTTGGTCCTGACTGGCTCTCAGAATCACATCCTCTTTCTTGTCACTCCCGCCTCAAACCCAGCACTCTGCGAAAGTGCCAGCTTCTCCCGTTCCAGGTCTCTACCGAGACACTTCCCTCACTTCTCCCCCCGACCACCTCCCGCCTTCCTTCAGCTCAGCTGGATCATTTCTCAGGACAATGGCAGGTGCAGTCGTTCAAGAAAGGGCCAAGGGCACGGTGGGCCTCCGGGTGCAAAGCTGGGTTCTCTACAGTTAGCATTCACTCCCACGCCACCTTCATTAGGTGCGCTCCAGCCACACCTCCCGCCTTCCAACACTGTGTGCTGTGGCAGCCTCTCTGCCTTTTGACATACTGGCTGTCCCCTGGAACTTTGCCTGGAACGACCCTGGCAAACTTCTCTAGCTCAGCCTTCCCAGAGTCCCATGCCCACCCAGATGGGCTCCCTGCCAGAGGCGACACAGCTTCCTCCAGGTAAAACCGACCTACTTGTCCTATGCCCCGGGGTCCCTAGGCCCTGACAGCAGGGACCGCGTCATCTCTATTTCCAGTGTCAATTCCTGAAGCCTATCAGGCATTCAAAAAAAAAAAAAAAAAAGTTAGTTCCTTGAATGAAAACATTAAGAGGAGGAAACAACGTAAAAGCGTCCCCATGTGCCCTAACTCGCTCCCTCCCCGGTTCGGCCGCCCTCGGCCACTTCAGGTCTCCTGATCTATAGACTGTCCTGTGCGGCCACCTGAGTCTCAGCAGAGCATTGAAAGTTAAACCCGGCCCTGCACCTGTAGGCGCGGGGACCGCAGTCGGGCGCGCTGTTACCATCTTAAGTTATCACCAGCCCTGGGAACACTTTCACCCACGCCCCGCAGGTCCAGGGACCTCAAGTTGGAGAAACGTAGCCCTGAGATCAGGTCGGAGAGGGAGCCTCAGGGTGGGCGGCACGGGGGCCCGAGGTCTAGCGGGGCTAAGGACACTGGGACCCACGGCTCCCCCCAGGAAGATGCCCCGGGCCTGGGGGCTTCTGAGGAGGCTGCTGAAAGCAAGTCTCAAGGGAACCTTGAGAGTTTCCGGAACCAACAGTTCTCAGGGCCCACTAGCGGCCGGGGTCCTCGGGGGGTCTCCGAGTTCAGAGAAAATCTTGGGAGTTTCGGAGTTCGCGGGCCTGGAGGGGCAGGCGGATCCTGAGCGGGTCTCGGGGGCAAGGACTCCAGGGGAAGAGCTGAGAGGGAGTCTTGGGGGTGGCCCCGGGGCCGAGGCGGATCCTGAGGATCTCGGGGTCCCAAGGGGCTCCGGATGCAGGGGCCGCGGCCCGCCCCGCCCCCTCACCTGCGGCGCCTCCGAGACGCTGGTCCCAGCTCGCGCTCCCGCTTCTTCACCTCCGCAGCCGGCTACGCCTCCGGGGTCTCTCGGCGGCCGCGCGCCCCTCACGCTGGGCGGGGCAAGAGGATGGTTCTCGGGGAGGGGACTGCGCGGGCACGCGGGCTAGAATCGAGAGCCAGAGCCAGAGCTAGAACCGGAGTCGGAGCCCGAGCGGACGCCACGCCGCCTCCAGGCGCCCCTCCGCATTAGCCGGCAGCGGCGCCGCCGCAAAGCCTTCCCCCGCGCGCCCGCCCCCGCCGCGTGAACGTGCCGTCCCGAAACCAACGGCCAAGCCGTTGCCGGAGGCCCCTCCCCGGGAGAGGGCGGAGCCAGGACACGGGCCCTGCCCCGCCGCCAGAGCCACTGGCACCGCCCACCTGGGTGGCCACGGTCCCGCCTACCAGGGAGGCCACGCCCCCGGGGGTCTCCAGCGCAGGCGCAATCGGGTGCGCAGGGGAGCGCTTGGGCTGGGAGTCGGCGTCCCAGCCCCACCTGGCCCGGCGAGCCGCGCGTCGCGTTTCCTTATCTACAGAGTGGGAGCGGGAGCACTTTGCAGGGACGTGGCGAGCATCAAGTGCGATCGGAAGCGCTCCTTTGCAGCTGCATCCTGCACCACACTTAGGCACAGCTTCTGTCCCCAACCCAAGACGGGCCTAGACCTGAGGCTAGTCTCCGTCCCCCAACAGACTCCTGCCCGTTTAAATTGGCTAGTCCCCTCCCCAGCCCTACCTTCTTTCTTTTCAGAGTGCTTGTCACTCTCCGAAATTAGGTGCGCTTGTGACTGGCTCCCACTTCCCATCCGGGTACCTTATCTGTCTTGTACACTGGAAGTCCCCAGAAGCCAGCACGGCGCTGGGCACACCATGGCCTCCCACATGTTTGTGCGTGCGTGTCTCCCCGTGCTCTTCCCTCATCAAGAAATACTCTTCCCCGAGGCTGAGAATTTCTACTAAAAATACAAGAAATACTCTTCCCCAGCTTAGGTTCGATCTGACGAGGCCCCCTGACTTCTCGCGCATCCCTGTCCCAGGTTCCGCGTCCGTAAAGGGTGTGATCCTAGCACGCGCCTTGGGGGTATTGCAAGGACTGAGATTGTGCGTGGGTTGGCTGGGCACGGGCCCCCTAGCGATCTTATTACTCCTCCTTTGTCTGCCACTGAAGTCTTTCTCTTACCTAAACAAGACCCCAATCTACTTCCTATTCCCAGCCTGCGCTGCCCAAGCTGGAGTCAATTATTACTTCCTGTCTCCATAGCACCTTTTTTTTCTGCCTGATTTTAAAATTGGCTGTTAATATCTCCCCCACCCTAGCCCACCAGGAAGCTCGCATTTTGTGACAGAAGGTAGTGCTGTGTTAGCGGCCTGTGATATTTTGGGGGGTGGGGGCAGAGTCCAGAAAACTGGGGGAGCTGTGACTCTGGGATGAAGAGGGCAACCTCTGGGTGCTCCGTAAGTGGGATCAGGCACTCCCTGAGGACTTTGCATGCGTTTCTTCGTGGTGTTCTTGGGACAACTCTATGAGGAAGGCGTCTTCATTGTTATTCCAATTTAACAAGGGGAAGTTCAGGCCCAAGAGGTTGTGTAGTTCTATGCCTCAGCCTACACAAGTAACCAGCACTGCATACAGCTCCCTAACCCCTGGAGGTGCGATTTAAATGCAAAAAAAGGCCGGTGGCTCACGCCTGTAATCTCAGCACTTTCGGAGGCCGAGGCGGGTGGATCACCTGAAGTCAGGAGTTCCAGACCAGCCTGGGCAATATGGCGAAACCTCGTCTCTACTTAAACTACAAAAATTAGCCAGGGGTGGTGGCGGACACCTGTAATCCCAGCTACTCGAGAGGCTGAGGCAGGAGAATCACTGGAACCCAGGAGGCAGAGGCTGCAGTGAGCTGAGATCATGCCACTGCACTCCAGCCTGTGCTACAGAGCGAGACTTTGTCTGAAAAAAATATTTTTTTAATGCAAAAAATATATAATTCAGTTCATGAACACCTGCTCCTGTACTGGGTGCTGAAGCCCTAGACCTGTGGGAGATGTGACCCCTTCCCTCAAGGAGCTTCCAGGCCCCAGCAAGGATTTTGATTAACAGGACCTATGGTGCTGCAGAGGTCAGTCAGACCTAAGACTCTGCGCAGGGCGTCCTCTGAGGGGTGGTGAGACCAAAGCAATCATAACCTCCAGCCACCATCTGAGGCAGGCTGGGAACCTCAGCCCCTCCACCCAAAAACTCAGCCAGTCAGCCTTATAAGAGCAAGGACAGCCGGAAGGACGCCTCAGAAGCAAGGGCTCGCCTTCTCCCCACATCCAAGAGAGATGCAGCTTTTTCTCAGGTTGTGGAAAATTACTGAGACACTGTCCCCTGGGCACCTTGACCATTCTGAGTAGATAAGGGGGCAGATATGGCAGGTTGGCAAGGGGCCGGGTAGTGCTAATGTGTCGGTGTGACACATCATTGGGCACTGTGGGGTGTCCTTGTCCCAGCCTCCACACAGCCGGTGTGAGCACAACTCACACTAATGAAGATGTGTATGCACAGCAAGGCTTGTCGCCAGGAGCCCAGAGACCAGACCCAGTCCATTTCTTTCCTTTTTAAAAGTTTTCAAATTAAAATATATTGTTTTAATTTTTAATTAATTATTTTTCATGGAGACAGTCTCACCATGGTACCTAGGCTGGTCTTGAACTCCTAGGCTCTAGTGATCCTCCCACCTCAGCCCCCCAAAGTGCTGGGATTACAGGCATGAGCCACTGCACCCAGTCCAGACTCAATCTATTTGTGTATTGAGGGTACCTTGGGGGGCATTCGTGCATTTGGAATGTACACACCTGTGTGTGGGTGTACACACTACTGTGAATTGAGCACCTACTGTGTGCCAGGCGCTATTCCAAACTCTTCGTAGGTATACCGTTCCTCACTATTGCTGCAGTAGGTGTTATTAATCTCCTTTAACAGACCGAAAAACAGGCTCAGAGGCTTTAGAGCAACTAGTCCAAGCTGGAAAGTGGGCATCTGCTTGGAATTGCTGCCAGGGTCTGTCTGGCTGCAGAAGGAGCTTTGCACTGTCAGAAAAGAGACAGCCAACAGGTTCACAGGCAGGGCCCCTGGTGGGATGCTCTAAGGAGTGGACAGAAAGGGCACCAGAGACCACATAACAGTCCTCCCATCCTGAAGGGGAAGTTGTTGCTTTATTCTGTGGACAAACCCACACCATAACACATATATGCCCTGCACCGGTGTACGAGAACACACCCCACAGAGGTAACACGCACACGCAATATACACCCTCACACCGTATGTGTCATTACACATACATGCTGTAAACACACTCATGGTGTAGCGGGACGAGCCGCAGACAAAACTCCTCAGACACCGGATTAAAGAAGGAAGAGGTTTTTTATTCGGCCGGGAGCGTTGGCAGACTCGCGTCTTAAGAGCCGAGCTCCCCGAGAAAGAAATACTTGGCCTTTTTAAAGGCTTACTACTTTAAGGGGTCCACGTGAAAGGGTCATGATAAATCGAGCAAGCGTGGGAAACCTGACGGGGGGCTACATGCAGCAGCTAACAGAACAAAAAGTTTTACAATGCTTTTTTCATACAGTGTCTGGAATTTACAGATAGCACAAGTAGTTTAGGCCAGGGGTTGATGTTATTATTATTACTTTGTTTAACTCCTAGGGCCGGGTGGTGGTGCCAAGGTTGTCTGGCTATTTATCTTACTTTTGTTTCTTTCTCTCTTTCCTCCTGTCTTGTGAACTAGGCAAGGTCGCGGGAGGAGGGCAGCAGGAGTAGTAGTGGTCTCCTTCCTTAATGGTAAAGAAGCTAATTAAGTCTTTTAGAGCCTCCCCACATGCCACCCACGCCGATGTCTGTTTCCTATAGAAACTCTCCTGCTGCTCCCTGCATCTGGGCAGGCTGGCAGGAGGGGCTGTGATGCCATTGCTAAGCAGCAGGTGGGGTGTGTGTGGCAGGCAGGGGAAGGGAAGAGGGGAGGCTGCACCTTGGAAAAGTCTCTCTGGCCCTCCTTCTCCATCAGCTCGTCTCCCCTTCCCCAGACCCTGCCGGTGCCCCAGCTCAGGCCCCCTTGCTGCTGGCCTGGAAGTTTTGCAACAGGCTGCTCTGAGGTCTCCACTCACCAATCGATGTCACCTGCCGCCAAGATGTGTCATGTCCGGGAGGACTGGCAGGAGCACTGAACAATATCTACTGAACACCCACTGTGTAAGGAGCTGAGGACATAGTGGGAAAACCAGCCCTGCCCTCGTGGAGCTGACAGTATGGTGCGCCAGGCCCCTATTGACTCCAATAAGAATGGCACCATGTCCAAGAGGCTGACGAGACCCAGAGCCGGTGAATGAGACGTGGGGTTTATTAAGGACTTAGATACAAAAGTGATCCAGTGGTAGCGGGCTAGACAGGAGAAACACTGTCATTTGTAAAAAGCATCCTATTTATATAGCAATTTTTATGGAGCTCCCTCCATCTAGCAACCTCCATTTGAGCCACAGCAAAGGGCCTGGATCCCCTGTACAGCCTGCATTCCAAGGGACTGACAGGCCAGGGGTTCAGATCTCTTCAGAGATAAGAAGTGAACCTCCCATTTGGCCACTCCCAGATTCCTTAGTTCAGGACTCCAAACACACATTCTTCTTAGACCAAAAGGTCATTGCCAGGGTACGCTTAAGTTACTGCTGTCAGGTCCATCTGCCATTCACAGCGTAGTGGGTGGGGAAATGGACAAGGAACTATGAAGCTATGAAGACAAATGAAGTTGTGTAAGGGCCAGATGCTACTACAAAATTTAAAGGGCAAGGCGTAGACTGAAGAAATGTGCAAAACATATGTTGGACCAAGGACCTAACCTAGAATATAACAAGAACACTCACAGTTCAATAAGAAGGGGCCAGGCACGGTGGCCCAAGCCTGTATTCCCAGCACTTTGGGAGGATGAGGTGAGAGGATCGCTTGAAGCTGAGAGTTTGAGACCAGCCTGGGCAACATAGTGAGACCCCTGTCTCAACCAAAAAAATTTAAAAATTAGCCAGGCATGATGGTGCACCTCTGTGGTCCCAGCTATTTGGGAAGCTGAGACAGTAGTAGTGCTTGAGTGCAGCAGTTTGAGGTTGCAGTGAGCTATGATTGTTCCACTGTGCTCCAGCCTAGGTGACAGAGTGAGACCATGTCTCTAAAACAATAAATAAATAAGAAGAAGGTACACAACTCAATTTTTTTGTTGTTGTTGTTTCTTTTTTGAGACGGAGTCTCGCTCTGTCACCCAGGCTGGAGTACAGTGGCCGGATCTCAGCTCACTGCAAGCTCCGCCTCCCGGGTTCACGCCATTCTCCTGCCTCAGCCTCCCGAGTAGCTGGGACTACAGGCGCCCGCCACCTCGCCCGGCTAGTTTTTTGTATTTTAGTAGAGACGGGGTTTCCCCGTGTTAGCCAGGATGGTCTCGATCTCCTGACCTCGTGATCCGCCCGTCCCGGCCTCCCAAAGTGCTGGGATTACAGGCTTGAGCCACCGCGCCCGGCCCACAACTCAACTTTTAAAAACTGTGTAAGACTGGGTACAGTGGCTCACACCTATAATCCCAGCACTTTGGGAGGCCAAGGCTGGCAAATTGCTTGAGCTCAGGAGTTCAAGACCAGCCTCAGCAACATAACGAAACTGCGTCTCTACAAAACTACAAAATTAGCTGGGCGTGGTGGTGCACACCTGTGGTCCCAGCTACTTGGGAGGCTGAGATGGAAGGATCACTTGAGCCCAGGAGTCAGAGGTTGCAGTAAGCCAAGATCGCGCCACTTCACTCCAGTCTGTGTGACAGGGTGAGACCCCTATAAAAAAAAAAAAAAAAAAAAAAAAACACTGGGCAAAAGATTTGAACACATACTTCCCCAAAGATATATGGATGGCAAATGAGTACCTGAAAGCATGCTCAACATTATTATTCATTAGGAAAATGCACATCAAAAACACAATGAGATACCACCATACACCTACCAGAATGGCTGGAGTAAAACAGAGTGATGACCCTCGTTGCAATTGCTGGTGAGAATGCAGAGAAACTGGACCATGCATACATTGCAAGCGAAGAGTGTAAAATGGTACAGTCACTCTGGAAAATAGTTTGGCAGTTTCTTTTAAAAGTAATTTGCCCCAGGCACAGTGGCTCACGCCTATAATCCCAGCACTTTGGGAGGCCGAGGCAGGCAGATCACGAGGTCAAAAGATCGAGACCATCCTGGCTAACACGTCTCTACCAAAAATACAAAAAATTAGCCAGGCGTGGTGGCGGGCACCTGTGGTCCCAGCTACTCTGGAGGCTGAGGCAGGAGAATGGCGTGAACCTGGGAGGCGGAGCTTGCAGTGAGCCGAGATCCGGCCACTACACTCCAGCCTGGGGGACAGAGCGATACTCCATCTCAAAAAAAACATAAAAGTAGTTTGCACTTACCAAAACATCCAGCAATTGTGCTCTTGGGTATTTATCCCACAGAGATGAAAACTATATTCATACAATAGCCAAAAACGGGAAACAACCCAAATGTGCTTTCGTGGGCGCATGGTTAAACGACCTGTGGCCCATTTACACTGTGGAATACTACTCAACGGTAAGTAGGAGGCCGGGCACAGTGGCTCACCCCTGTCATCCCAGCACTTTGAGAGGCTAAGGTGGGGAGGATTGCCTAAGGCCAGCAGTTCAAGACCAGCCACAGCAACATGTTGAGACCCTGTCTGTACAAAAAATTTAAAAGGAATGCGCTTTTTTTTTTTTTTTTTTTGAGACAGTATCTTGCTCTGTCACCCAGGCTGGAGTGCAGGGGCGCAATGTCGACTCACTGCATCCTCCACCTCCTGGCTTCAAGGGATTCTCCTCCCTCAGCCTCCCAAGTAGCTGGGATGACAGGCGCTCGCCACCACGCCCGGCTAATGTTTGTATTTTTAGTAAAGATGGGGTTTCATTATGTTGCCCAGGCTGGTCTTGAGCTCCTATCTTCAGGTGGCCCACCTACCTCGGCCTTCCAAAGTGCTGGTATTACAGGCATGAGTCACCACATCTGGCCAGAATGCACTCTTGATATACGCGATCGTTTGAATGGATCACAAAGAAATTAGACTGCACGAAGAAAAGGCAATCTATAAAAGTTACATAAACTCTATGATTCATTTATAGAACTGCTATTTTATTTTTTTATTTTCATTTTTAACTTTGTTTTTATCATCCACCCCAAAATGTCATGTAGAACCGTTTTTAAATGGCAATATTGTCAAGATGGAGAACAAATTAGTGATTGCCAGGGTTTGGGGCTGGGGAAGCAGTGCGTGTGGTTATGCAGGGCTGCAGGAGCCTTGTGGACATGAAGCAGTTCTGTATCTTGTTTGTGTTGATGGTAACCCAAAGCTACATATTTGATAAAATTACATAGAACTACACACACACACACAAGCACTTGTGGCTGGTGAAAGTTGAATAAGCTCTGTGGATTGTACCAATATGAATTTCCTGGTTTTGACATAACTATGTTGTAGTTATATGAGGCATTAACGTGGGGAGAGGCTGGGTAAATGTGCTCAGGACCTCCCTGTACATTTCTTTTTTACAACTTCCCGTGAATCATTTCAAAATAAAAAGATTTTCTCTAAAAAATGTACAAGCACTTTGGAAAACAGTTCGGCAGTTTCTTTAAAAATTCATCATACCCCGTGGCCAGGCACGGTGGCTCACGCCTGTAATTCCAGCACTTTAAGAGGGTGAGGCAGGCGAATCACCTGAGGTCAGGAGTTCGAAACCAGCCTGGCCAACATGGTGAAACTCCATCTCTACTAAAAGTACAAAAATTAGCCGAGTGTAGTGGTGCATGCCTGTAATCCCAGCTACTTGGGAGGCTGAGGCAGGAGAATTGCTTGAACTCGGGAGGTTGAGGTTGCACTCAGCCAAGATTGTGCCACTGCACTCCAGCCTGGGCAACAGAGTGAGACTCCGTCTCAAAAAAAAAAAAAAGAGAGAGAGGCTGAGGGTGGGCAGATCATTTGAGGCCAGGAGTATGAGACCAGCCTGGCCAACGTGGCGAAACCCCGTCTCTACTAAAAATACAAAAAATTCACTGGGCATGGTGGGGCACACCTGTAGTCCCTGCTACTCAGGGGGCTGAGGCAGGAGAATCGCTTGAACCTGGGAGGCAGAGATGGCAATGAGCCAATATCGCATTTCAGCCTGAGACTGTCTCAAAAAAAAAAAAATGTGTTTTTATCATACCCCCATGACATGACCCAGCTATCCCACTCTCCAGTATTTACCCAAGAGAAGCGAAGGCAGATGTCCACACAGAGTCTTGCACATGAGTGCCCACAGCAGCTTTATGTGTGATAGTCCCACACTGGAAACAAAACAGGTCAATGATGGATCCACACATTGTAGAATATCCACACAGCGGGATGCTTCTTAGCAAGGAAAAGGAGCAAAGTGTTGATACATGCAGCAGGATGATGAATCTCAAAATAGTTATGCTGAGTGAAGGAAGCCAGACACAAAAGAGAACATAGCATGTGGTTCCATTTCTATAAAAATTATAGAAACTGCAAACTAATCTTTAGTGATGGAAAGAAGATCAGGCCGGGCGCAGTGGCTCACGCCTGTAATCCCAGCACTTTGGGAGGCTAAGGTGGGCAGATCACTTGAGGTCAGGAGTTTGAGACCAGCCTGGTCAACATGATGAAACCCCATCTATACTAAAAATACAAAAAATAGCCCTGGTATGGTGGCTCATGACTGTAATCCCAGGTACTCAGGAGGTTGAGGCAGGAGAATCACTTGAACCTGGGAGGCAGAGGTTGCAGTGAGCCAAGATTGTGCCATTGCACTCCAACCTGGGCAACACAGTGAGACTGCCTCAAAAAAAATTTTTTTTAATTTTAAAAGATCCGTGCAGTATGGGGTGGGAGGGAGGGATTACCAAGAAGCCCAGGGAAGTTTTTGAGGGAGATGGATATGTCATCACCATTGCAGTGGAGCGTTCACAGGTGTATACATTTGTTAAAACTCATCAGATAGGCTGGCGCGGTGCTCACACCTGCATCCCCAGCACTTTGGGAGGCCGAGGCAGGCAGATCACAAGGTCAGGACTTCAAGACCAGCCTGACCAATATGGTGAAACCCCATTTCTACTAAAAATACAAAAATTAGCTGGGCATGTGGCGGGCACCTGCAGTACCAGCTACTCAGGACACTGAGGCAGGAGAGTCGCTCGAACCCAGGAGGAGGAGGTTGCAGTGAGCCAAGATTGCGCCAGTGCACTCCAGCCTGGGCGACAGAGAGACTCCGTCTCAAAAAATAAAAACAAAAACAGTACTCATGGCCGGGCGCGGTGGCTCAAGCCTGTAATCCCAGCACTTCGGGAGGCCGAGGCGGGCGGATCATGAGGTCAAGAGATCGAGACCATCCTGGCTAACACGGTGAAACCCCGTCTCCACTAAAAAAATTCAAAAAACTAGCCAGGCGAGGTGGCGGGCGCCTGTAGTCCCAGCTACTCGGGAGGCTGAGGCAGGAGAATGGCGTAAACCCAGGAGGCGGAGCTTGCAGTGAGCTGAGATCCGGCCACTGCACTCCAGCCTGGGCGACAGAGCGAGACTCCGTCTCAAAAAAAAAAAAAAAAAAGTACTCATTAGATGTGTTCTAAATAGGCGCATCTTATTATACATCGGTGATGCCCCAATAAAGTGGAAAAATCAAGCTGGATGAGTTGACAGAGGGTGATGAGGAACAGGTGCTCTTTTATTTAGGGTGCCGATTCTGTCCAAGATTCTGCTCTGACAATTCCTTGAGAATTTCTGTTCTTCTGACCGGATGGGTGGCTCCTAGGTTTCCTAAGCCTGGGGCTCCGGGCTCCGTTGGATCAAACTGAATGGCATCCCTTATGATTAGCCTGATCTCAGAAGAAATAACCCATTTGGGAGCAGCCTTCCCAAGCATCTGGCCCTTTTTGCACAGATGAGGTCAGGGGAGCCCAGAGAGGTTACCTCCTTGCCCCAGATCACACAGCACACCTAGAGTGAGTAGCTAACCCATGAACCATGGCTGGAGTGGGAGGAAGGTGAAGCCATCTCTGTGTGGAGGTGGGAAGCTCAGCTCTGAAGGCCCTGCCATTTCAGCCATGGCAGATGAGTCCTACAGACTTGGAGAAGCAAGCTAATAAAACTGCTTCTGCATGGATTTATAATTAGCAGTTTCTGTGAAGCCTGAGTCCAGCCCAGAGCCCAGGAGCCAAGCGCAGCAACTCCCACTCACCCCCACCATCAACTTGGGCTATTCAGCTCAGGGAGATTGGGGAGAGCTGATGGGAAGATGTCAAGGGCTTGTCCTACTCCTCAGAATCCAAACTTACTGCCTCTCCCCTGGTGCTGCCTAGGAGGGGCCTGGGATCCACATTCTGCAAGGACCCATCCAGACAGGAGGAGCTGTTTTGTCTGCAGAAGTGCAGGTAGAGGGCTGGGCATGGTAGCTCACGCCTGTAATCCCAGCACTTTGGGAGGCCAAGGCAGGCGGATTACCTGAGGTTAGCAGTTCAAGGCCAGCCTGGTCAACATGGTGAAACCCCATCTCTACTAAAAATACAAAAATTAGGCCGGGCACGGTGGCTCAAGCCTGTCATCCCAGCACTTTGGGAGGCCGAGACGGGGGATCACGAGGTCAGGAGATCGAGACCATCCTGGCTTAACACGGTGAAACCCCGTCTCTACTAAAAATACAAAAAACTAGCCCGGGCGAGGTGGCGGGCGGCCTGTAGTCCCAGCTACTCGGAGGCCTGAGGCGGGAGATGGCGTGAACTCGGGAGGCGGAGCTTTGCAGTGAGCCGAGATCGCACCACTTGCACTCCAGCCGGGCGACAGAGCGGAGACCTCCGTCTCAAAAAAAAAAAAAAAGAATACAAAAATTAGCCCGGGCATGGTGGTGGGCACCTGTAGTCCCAGCTACTCAGGAGGCTGAGGCAGGAGAATCACTTGAAGCCAGGAGGCAGAGGTTGCAGTGAGCTGAGATCACCACCACTGGCACATCCAGCCTGGGTGGCAGAGTGGAGACTCTGTCTCAAAAAAAAAAAAAAAAAAAAAAAAAAAAAAAAAAAAAAAAACAAGTGCGGGTTGGAGTGGCTGGTGGAGTAACACCGTTGCTGTCCCTCAGTGACAGGGATGTCCAGGGAGACAGAGCAGGGTCCGGTTTCCCATGGAGTTTTCTCTTGACCTCCATGGTTGACCCCCTCTGTTCCCACCCAAATACTACCTGGCGGGCTCTGTCCATCACTTCCCATGCATCCTCTTGGTCCCTTTGCCTTTCATGATCTTCAGCAGTCCCAGAGCCTTCAAATACTATCATTCATTGCTTGGTGGTATCCAGAAAAGCTTGCCTACTTGGGTTTTTTTTTTTTTTTTTTTTTTTTTTTGCTTTAATAATGAACTGACAAAGGCTAATGGATTCAGCTGGCCAAAAAAAAAAAACAAAAGCAAAACAGAGTCCTCTTTAGACTCAGACAGCAAAAGATCAAAGATGCCCACTCCCTGCTCCCTGTATCCTCATCCCACAGGATGACACTGAAATAAGAGCGGCCCAATGAGGACAGCATGAGCGGGAGGCACCCTGTTGCTGAACTGCAGCTGTACCCTAAGGAGGAGGACGAGGAAGGAGCTTCAAACCTCATCAGAGCCGAGGGCCACTAGAAACTCTCATAAAGGCCCCCAGGAAGATGGGAGGTGGGGACAGGGCCGTGTGGCAGCAACTCGCAAACCTTCCATGCTGTCGTGTTCTGGGAGGACCACAGGGAGTTCTGCCAAAGTTTGGATCAGCAGTGGGGAAACTGGACCTCTGTAGCCTCTGTGGATACGGGCAAGGGCTGCGGGACACTGGCTCTGCTCCCAGCAGTTCCCCTACACTGAGTGACAACCAACCCTAATGTCTCAGTTGTTTACAATACAAAGGTTAATTTCCTGTCTGGGATCCCTGTTGGCTGTGAACAGGCTGTGACTCGGCTCCATGCGTCTTCCTCATTCAGGGCCCAGGAACACATAGCAGCCCCCTTGGGCTATGCTGCTCTCCCGGCAGAGGCTGAGCGACAGAGGAACCATCCAAAGGCTCTTCAAACCTCTGCTCAGAGTGGCCCCGCCTGTCCCACGGCCAGACCTGACGATGTAGGGTGGGAGGTAGTATAATCCTTTTCAATCCAGGCAGCCAGTATTTGGGAGCAACCATTTGCTCCACCCACTCTCATAACTCTGACAACTCCAACACGGATATCTGCAGCCCCTTCCTCCCCCCGGGTGCCAGACCCGGATACCCCCGGTATCCAGATACCTGGATAGCCTGCTGCTCAGCCCTACTGATGCATCCCATGCAGCTTGCATTGAGCCCACCCACGTTCTGGATTGCCTCTAGCTCAAACTTCGTGTCCCCATTCTGGTTGAGGGTACCACCGTGTACTCAGTGGCCCCGGCCCCCAATCCAGAGGCCACGCCAGATCCCCTTTCCCCCTCCTTCCCCACAGCCAGTTCATCAGCAAATTCTTCCGTGTCCCCCTCAGAGTTACACTGCCACCCCTCGGCTTCCTGCCCGCAAATCCATCCTCTGCACAGCTGTGAAGTGGGCTTTATGAAGACCGTTCTCTGTGCGAAACTGTTCAGAGCTTCCCATTAGCCCCTGAATAAAATCCAGCCTCCCCATGGTGGCCTCAAGCCACGTCTCCCACCCTCGGCCACCTCTCCTCTTGCTGGCCTTGAATCTGCCAACATTGGCAAAATATTGCTCCTAGCTGGGTGCTGTGGCTCATGCCTGTAATCCCAGCACTTTGGGAGGCTGAGGAGGGCAGATCACCTGAGGTCAGGATTCGAGACCAACCTGGTCAACATGGTGAAGCCTCATCTCTACTAAAAATACAAAAAATAGCCAAGTGTGGTGGTGCGTGCCTGTAATCTCAGCTATTTGGGAGACTGAGGCAGGAGAATCACTTGAACCCGGGAGGTGGAGGTTGCAGTGAGCTGAGATGGCGCGACTGCACTCCAGCCTGGGTGACAAGAGCGAGACACCATCTCAAAAAAATATATATGTATATTATAAATATATTATATATAAATATATATTATAAATATATATATATATATCTCCTTACAGTGGATGCCTCATTCCTTCCGTGAACATGGAGCACAAACCTTATGTCGAATAAATGACGCGAGTGATTATTAAAATTACCAAACTCCTTCCCCTCCTTGCCGTGTGCTAGATGGAGTGGGGGTCACAAAAATGGTCCAGCCTTTACCGGAGGGGTTTCACCATGTTAGCCAGGATGGTCTCAATCTCCTGACCTCGTGATCCGCCCACCTCAGCCTCCCAAAGTGCTGGTATTACAGGCGTGAGCCACTGTGCCTGGCTCCATCTCTACTAAAAATACAAAAAATTAGCCAGGCATGGTGGCGGGTGCCTGTAATCTCTCCTACTTGGGAGGCTGAGGCAGGAGAATCACTTGAACCTGGGAGGCAGAGCCTGCAGTGAGCCGAGATTGCGCCACTGCACTCCAACCTGGGCAAAGAGAGCGAAACGCCATCTCAAGAAAAAAAAAAAGAAAGAAAGAAAAAGAAAAAAATACTCTCTGGGGAGACGAGAGAGGCTGGTCACCAGGGAGGGGTCCCTGGCTCAGCAAATGGCAGGAGAGATCATTCATTTGCTCACTTACTTGTCTGGAAACATGTTTGTTCAATTGCTTTGGTCCTCTTAGCTCATATCTCATGAACTGTTGTGTGGAAGTTCACGTTCCCTGGAACCGTGATGAGCCAGGCCAGTGGAGAGGACGGCCACTCAACAACTACTCGAATGAGGGGCAGTTGCTGCTAAGAGAGGGGCTCAGGTTAGCTGCAATCCTGCTTTGCAAACTGGATGAATGCATATAAATCTGGGAGTGCCTAAATCCATAGGATAAGTCTGAGGCCTTCTCCACAGCAACTATTTTACTTCAAAATAGGAACATTTAAACATTATTTTCATATTAAGATGAATACAGACTACATTGCTGGCGGGAAAGGAAAATGGTGCAGAAGTTCTTCAAAAAGTTAAACAGGCCAGGCACGGTGGCTCATGCCTATGATCCCAGCACTTTGAGAGGCCAAGGCGAGACAAGATTGCTTGAGCCCAGGAATTCAAAACCAGCCTGGGCAACATAACAAGACCCTGTCCTTTTTTTTTTTTTTTTTT
>NW_016814436.1:6151536-6164825 GCF_001698545.2 Rhinopithecus bieti
GGAAGGAGGAGGAGGAGGAGGAGGAGGAGGAGGAGAAGAAGAAGAAGAGTGAGGCCAGGTGCAGTGGCTCACGCCTGTAATACCAGCATCCCAGCACTTTGAGAGGCCGAGGTGGGCGAATTGCTTGAGCCCAGGAATTTGAGACCAGCCTGGCTAACATGGCGAAACTCCATCTCTACAAAAAAAAACACAAAAACTAGCTGGACATGGTGGTGCATGCTGGAGTTCTAGCTACTTGGGAGGCTGAGGTGGGAGAATCACTTGAGCCTGGGGAGGTCAAGGCTACCGTGAGCTGTGATGATGCCACTGCACTCCAGCCTGGGCAACACAGCAAGGCCTTGTCTCAGGTGCAGTGGCTCACGCCTGTAATACCAGCATCCCAGCACTTTGAGAGGCCGAGGTGGGCGAATTGCTTGAGCCCAGGAATTCGAGACCAGCCTGGCTAACATGGCGAAACTCCATCTCTACAAAAAAAAAACACAAAAACTAGCTGGACATGGTGGTGCATGCTGGAGTTCTAGCTACTTGGGAGGCTGAGGTGGGAGAATCACTTGAGCCTGGGGAGGTCAAGGCTACCGTGAGCTGTGATGATGCCACTGCACTCCAGCCTGGGCAACACAGCAAGGCCTTGTCTCAAAAAAAAAAAAGAAAAAAAAAAAGAGTAAAACAGAATTACCCTATGATCCAGCAATTCCACTCTTAGGAATGTACCCAAGAGAACTGAAAGCAAATATTTACAGCACTATGCCTAATAACCAAATTGCAGAAACAGCCCAAATGCCCACTAACTGATAATAATAAAATGTGGTTTATCCATACAATGGAATATTAGTCGTAAAAAGGAATGAAGCACTGATACACGCTACAATGTAGATGAACCTTGAAAACCTGACATTAAGTTTAAAAAGGCGGACGCAAAAGGCCACCTGCTGTGTGAGTCCCTTTATATGAAATATCCCGAATAGGTGAACCCATAGAGACAAAATGCCACCAGATTGGTGGTTGCCGGGGGCTGATGGTAGGGGAGAGATGGGGAGTAACTGATTAATGGGTCCAGGGTTTCCTTTTGGGGTGATTAAAATGTTTTGGAACAACTGGGTGCGGTGGCTCATACCTGTAATCCCAGGTCTTTGGGAGGCAGAGGTGGGCGGATGACCTGAAGTCAGGAGTTCGAGACCAGCCTGGCCAACATGGTGAAACCTTGTTTCTACTAAAAATATAAAAATTAGCCAGGTCTGCTGGTGCATGCCTGTAATCCCAGCTACTTGGAAGGCTGAGGCAGGAGAATTGCTTGAACCTGGGAGGTGGAGGTTGCAGTGAGCCAAGACCACACTAGTGCACTCCAGCCTGGACAATAAGAACAAAACTCAGTCTCAAAACAAACAAACAAACAAACAAGGTTTTGGAACTAGATAGAGGTTGTGGCTCCATAAGGCTGTGAATGTACCAAAAGCCACTGAACTGTTTACTTTTAAATGCTTAATTTTATATGAATTTCACCTCAATTACAAAATACAATAAACACAGGCATGGTATAAAACAGAATGCAAAACTTGCATGAATTTTTTTTTTTTTTTGAGACAGGTCTCACTCTGTCGCCAAGGTTGGAGTGCAGTGGTGCGATCTTGGCTCATGGCGACCAGCACTTCCTAGGTTCAAACGATTCTCCCACCTCAGCCTCCCGAGTAGCTGGGACTACAGGGACCTACCACCACACCTGGCTAATTTTTGTATTTTTTGGTACAGACAGGGTTTCACCATGTTGGCTAGGCTGATCTCAAACTCCTGACTGTAAGTGATCCTCCTGCCTCGGCCTCCCAAAGTGCTGGGATGACAGGCTTGAGCCACCGCACTGGGCCACTGGCATGAATTTTTTTTTTTTTTTTTTTGGAGACGGAGTCTTGCTCTGTCGCCCGGGCTGGAGTGCAGTGGCCGGATCTCAGCTCACTGCCAGCTCCGCCTCCCGGGTTTACGCCATTCTCCTGCCTCAGCCTCCTGAGTAGCTGGGACTACAGGCGCCCGCCACCTCGCCCGGCTAGTTTTTTTTTTTTTTTTTTATTTTTTTAGTAGAGACGGGGTTTCACCGTGTTAGCCAGGATGGTCTCGATCTCCTGACCTCGTGATCCACCCGTCTCGGCCTCCCAAAGTGCTGGGATGACAGGCTTGAGCCACCGCGCCCGGCCCATGAATTTTTAACAACAGCAGACTTCAAGGCAGCTTTGCCTTTCCCCGCTGCTGCCGATTCTTAGAGTGAAGTGCTGGGACCCTACCTGCTAAAGAACAGGGATTCTAGTAAGGATACCCAAGGAGGGGAGGAGGTGGGAATTCCCGTGGCTGCCGAGGCCAGCCTTGTGAGGTTAGAAGATGTTCTCCAGGGATGGTTGTCCAGGGTATGTCCAGCCTGGGTGCCCTCTCCAGATCGGCACCTTCCACACCCAGAGACTCAGGCTCCTCTCGGCACCTGTGGCGGGAACTGACCCCTGCTATGGCCCTCCTCACCACTCCCCGCCTTGAAGCGACTTCTCCTAGCTTCTGCCTCCTGCCTTCTCCACGTAGGGTCCCTCTAATGGATTTGCTGCCTGTCTCAGAATCCACACCTATCTTGGTCAGCTCAGGTACCATCACTAAGAACTGCAGACTGGGCCAGGTGTGGTGGCTCACGCCTGTAATCCCAGCACTTTGGGAGGGCGAGGCAGGCGGATCAAGAGGTCAGGAGATCGAGACCATCCTGGCTAACACGGTGAAACCCCGTCTCTACTAAAAATACAAAAAATTAGCCAGGCATGGCGGCACGCGCCTGTAGTCCCAGCTACTTGGGAGGCTGAGGCAGGAGAATCACTTGAACCTGGGAGGTGGAGGTTGCTGTGAGCCGATATTGTGCCACTGCACTCCAGCCTCATGAACAGAGTGAGATTCCATCTCAGGAAAAAAAAAAAAGAAAGAAAGAACTGCAGACTGGGTGGCTTTTAACAACAGAAATTTCTCTCTCACAGGTCTGGAAGCTGGACATCTGGGATCGGGGTGCCCGCATTGGGGGGGGGGCTCTAATGAGGGTCCCTTTCTGTGTTACAGGCTGCAGACTTCTCACTGTATCCTCACACGTGGGAAGAGGGCTCCACTTTCATGCCCCATCTCCTTCCAAAGGTCCCGCCTCCAGATCCCATCACAGCAAGTGTTAGGATTTCAACCCATGAATGTTGAGAGACACAAACATTCATTGCTTAACAGTGGTCCTGGGTAAGTATCTGGTCCACCTGGGGCACCTGCCAGCCTGCCTGGGCTGTCGTATTTGCAGCGCTTGGATGGCATCCACCTGTAACCAACCCTGCTCTGACAAACCACATCTTCCTTCAGCAACAGGAAGACGGACCGTGATTTTGTCTTGCACACTCAATGAGGAGGCAGTCTTCCTGCCTGGCTCAGGAGAGAGAGCTGAAGCTTTTGAATGGAGACCCTAGACTGGGACAGCCCCTTCACCCCCCAGGCTGACCCGGTGCCCCCTCCCAGGCGTCCGGCAGCCTCAGCCCATCGGGGTGCTTCTGTGGCTGTGCCTCATTCACCATCCTCCGGTCTTCCTGCTGGAGTGGGAGTGCACTGAGGCCTGGGAAAGGGGGGCTGGGCAGCTCTTCCCTTTTGCTAGTCAGGCGTCCATGGCCTCGGAATTTCACCGTTTCCACCAGCCCACGTTATAGATGAGAAGACCGAGACTAAAGGCTTCAGGGGTAAGGGAGGGTCAACCAACTTGTTTGTTTGTTTGTTTGTTTTTTGACACAGAGTTTTGTTCTTGTCGCCCAGGCTGGAGTGCAATGGCACGATCTCCGCTCACTGCAACCTCCGCCTCCCGGGTTCAAGAGATTCTCCTGCCTCAGTCTCCTGAGTAGCTGGGATTACAGGCATGCGCCACCATGCCTGGCTAATTTTGTATTTTTTTTTTTTTTTTTGAGACGGAGTCTCGCTCTGTCGCCCAGGCTGGAGTACAGTGGCCGGATCTCAGCTCACTGCAAGCTCCGCCTCCTGGGTTTACGCCATTCTCCTGCCTCAGCCTCCCAAGTAGCTGGGACTACAGGCGCCCGCCACCTCGCCCGGCTAATTTTTGTATTTTTAGTAGAGACGGGGTTTCACCATGTTAGCTAGGATGGTCTCGATCTCCTGACCTCGTGATCCACCTGTCTCGGGCTCCCAAAGTGCTGGGATTACAGGCTTGAGCCACCGCGCCCGGCCTAATTTTGTATTTTTTAGTAGAGACAGGGTTTCATCGTGTCGGTCAGGCTGGTCTTGTACTCCTGACCTCAGGCGATCCACCCACCTCAGACTCCCAAAGTGCGGGGATTACAGGCGTGAGCCACTGCACCCAGCCTGTCTGTTTTTTGACACAGTATCTTGCTGTGTTGCCCAGGCTGGAGTGCAATGGCACGATCATAGCTCATTGCAGCCCTATCCTCCTGGCCTCAAGTGATCGTCCCACTTCAGCCTCCTGAGTCCCTGGGACTACACGCATGTGCCACTGCCCGGCAACTCACATGCCGTAGCCTCGACTGAAAATTAGTCCCCTGCTCCCACCCACCCTGTAGAGAAACAATGCAAGCCCTCAGTTTGACATTGACTCATTCACTCACACACCTTCTCACTCATTCTTCCGTAAGTAGTTACTGAACTAGAAATCATCGGAAGATTTTATTAAGGGTTTTCGTGCAGTTGGAGGGACAAGCCCCGTTTCACCTTCCCTGAAGTCAGGGTGTGACAACCACCGTTGCAGGGACTGGGGCAAGGCCAGAAAGGAGGATGCTGCAGCCCAGGGGTGGCGCTGGGCTCAGTCCTGGAGCTTGCTGGAATATGGTTCAGTCCTGTCCAGCGGCGGCCCCCGGTTCACAGACGTGTAGGAAGACTCCGAGTCCCCCAGTGACTTGGGAACAGCCTCCTGAGTGATCTGGGAGTCGTGAGTCATTTCCCCATCAGAACTCCCTGTGTCCCTGTTCAAGGGGATGGAGAGACCCAGGATTAGGGGAGCAGAGCAAACCCAAACTCCTTTAGCTGCTTGAGGACCTTCATAGTCAGATATCACTCTCACAGATGTTGTCTTCGTAGACATGAATTCAATCCACCCATCTTTCTGGAGCACTGACTCTGTGCCAGGCACTAGGAATAAGGAAGAGGTCCACCTTTTGGAACAATGTGAACAATGCATAGGTCTTACTGGGAGCTGGACAATTTGAGAACATTGTCCCATGTTCCCAAAGAGCTAAGGTTGCAGGGGGAGACTGACTGCAACAATGACCACGCAGCATGGACAAGCGCAGGGCGGAGCTGCAGGAAGACTTCCTGGAGGAGGCGGCAGCTCATGTGGCCCTAAAGAAGGAGTGTGGGCTGGGCACAGTGGCTCACATCTGTAATCCCAGTACTTTGGGAGGCCGAGGCAGGTGGATTGCCTGAGGTCAGCAGTTCAATACCAGCCTGGCCAACATGGTGAAATCCTGTCTACTAAAAATACAAAAAAATTAGCTGGGCATGGTGGTGCATGCCTGTAATCCCAGCTACTCAGGAGGCTGAGGCAGGAGAATCACTTGAACCTGGGAGGCGGAGGTTGCAGTGAGCCAAGATCGCACCATTGCACTCCAGCTTGGGCAACAAGCACGAAACTCCGTCTCAAAAAAAAAAAAAAAAAGAGGAATATTGGGGGAGAGAAAGGCATTCAGGTGTAGAGTCAGCACATAGTAGGTATGAAGCATGAAGGGCTGAGGAGTATCTGGAGCAACAGTGCAGATCAGCGTTGGTGCAGCTGGAGCCGGAACAGAGTGGGGATAGCAGGAGGGATACATGGAAAAGCTGGGCTACATTCAGATAACGGGCTCTCCAATGCCAGATTAGGGTACTGCCCAAAAGGAAGGAGGGACATTGCCATGTTCTGACTGCTCCCAGGTACAGCCAGGCAGAGTTTCTGGGAGGCTGATATCATCTGTTGTTTTTATTAACTTAAATGTCAGAGTCATTCGTCATTAAATGTCAAAGGTGACACAGCCTGGGACCAGAACCCAGAGTTGGGGACCTAGAACCCGGGACTCGGGACTCCACTGACACCTCTAATTTGTGTCAGCTTTGGATGAGGACTCCGGGTCTCCTGGGGAGTTGCAAGTTCTCAGCCTCCTCCCTCATTCGATCTCCACCCACCCCACCTATCTTTTCCTGCCTGCCTGGTTTCCATGGATCCACTTAATTATACTTACTCCAAGAAACTTTTCTATCTGCTCCACCCCTACCCACACTGGGACCTCTCTCGGTCTTCAAAGTCCCCTGGGCCTCCCTGCCTCTCACTGAGAAGGACTCTGCCAATGAGAGTTTGCTCACGCTGACCCTTCCTGCAGGAAGGTCACCCTGACGCTCCAGGCAGCACCCGCCCTGCCCTCCTCTGGATTCCTACGGTACCTTGGTTTGTCCGCTGCCTGGTCTTCCTGGGGGTTAGTGGATTGTGGGCTCACCTGCCTTCCCCACCCACAGCCCTGCTAACCCTGGTACGCCACTCTCATCCAAAGCCGACACAGATCAGAGGTGTCAGTGGAGTCCCGAGTCCCAGGTTCTAGGACCCCAACTCTGGGTTCTGGTCTGCAGGCTGTGTCGCCTTGGACCACTCTGACCCCCTCTGGGCCTCAGTTTCCCCATCTGTACTGCAAGTGGGTGTATTATAATGACAATGAAAGCAAATACTTGTTGAGTTCCCAGGCACTGCTCTAGAGACTTTACAGAGATTATTCCACTCAACCTTCACAACTCCGTGAGATGACTAATATTTATTATTTCCATTTTCCAGATGGGGAAAGTGAAGAATAGAAGGACAGTAAGCCATACTTAAGGTTGCATAACTCTAAGTGTCAGAGCTAAGATGTGAATTGGCCATCTGCCCAAAAGCCCAGGTGCTGAGCCCCACCCTTCCCAGCTCAGCAACTTGACTTTGATGGTCCTCCCGCTTTGAAATCCCAGCACTCTGCTCCCTCTTCACCAGACCCCACCCACAGGGCAGAAGGTAGCTTCCTTGCCTTCCAGGCTGTCCCCTGCCTTGGAGGATCCTGCTGCTGAGTCCCTGCAAGCCGAATGTCTGGCGTGTCCCTGGGGTTCAGCCCTCCCAGCTGGGTACTTACACTAGGCTGAGGACAATGGCACCAGCAAAACCCACAAGTAGAAAGAAGGGCAGGGAGCCCAGGATGGAAGTGATCACGATCATGCCTCCGCTCCGCCGGCCTGGCCACGTGTCGATCGCCGAGTATGGGGTGACTGTGGTGGGATGCAGCCCAGTTACTCCCCAGACACAGCGCCACCCTCCGCCTTCTCCCAGGAGGCGGCAGGTGTCTCCCCCGCCCTGGCTGCCGGGGATCCAGGGATGACCCTGGGACCCAGTGCGGCAACTTCTCTCAGGTTTTAGGCACAATTACCTTGTTTTCCCCACATTCCACTTCCCAGCTTTCTTTCATGTGTTCCTGGCCACTTCCTCTTTTAACTCTTTCTTCTTCTTCTTTTTTTTTTTTTTTTGCATTATTTTATGTTATTGTTTTTGAGACAGAGTCTTGCTCTGTCACCCAGGCATGAGTGCAGTGGCGCCATCCTGGCTCACTGCAGCCTCAAACTCCCAGGCTTAAGCAGTCCTCCCACCCCAGCCTCCCAAGCAGCTGGGACTACAGGTGCACGCCACCACACCCATCTCATTTGTTGTACTTTTTTTTTGTAGAGATGGGGTTTCACCATGTTGCCCAGTCTGGTCTTGAACTCTTGGGCTCAAGCAATCCTCCTGCTTTAGTCTCCCAATGTGTTGGGATTACAGGTGTGAGCCACCAGAGCGCCTGGACTTTGCATAATTTTAAATCATAAACTGACTCAAGCCGGGCGCGGTGGCTCAAGCCTGTAATCCCAGCACTTTGGGAGGCCGAGGCGGGCAGATCACGAGGTCAGGAGATTGAGACCATCCTGGCTAACACGATGAAACCCCATCTCTACTAAAATACAAAAAACTAGCCGGGCGTGGTGGCGGGCGCCTGTAGTCCCAGCTACTCGGAGGCTAAGGCAGGAGAATGGCGTGAACCTGGGAGGCGGAGCTTGCAGTGAGCCGAGATTGCGCCACTGCATTCCAGCCTGGGCGACACAGCGAGACTCCGTCTCAAAAAACAAACAAACAAACAAAACTGACTCAAGTCTTCTGGTGAGATGGATGACATATGGATTATAAACAAAGATGAGGCAAAGGGCCCTGGTCTGACGGGGCCAGGTGGACGGTGGCTGTCACTCTTCTGGGGCTGGCCTCACCCTTTGGAACGATGTGAACAGATGATGTATAGGTCCTACTGCAGCCAGCCACTTGCAGCTACTGTTCCAGGTAGGTTCCCTGGAGATCCCATCCTGGAGATCACTCACTGCGCTCAGGGAGCCTGAGTCCCCAGCCAAGAACATGCAGAATCCAGGCTCAAGCCGGGCCGGCCTGGTCCTGAGGTGTATGCTGTCCCCAGACAGGTCCCGCGACCTGGGCCTTGTGCTTCTGCCTGCGTTCCCCAAAGGAACCCTGCTGCGGAGGCCCTTCAAGAATTCTTCTTCCCTCTTCTCAGATGAGGAAACCGAGGTCCATAATGGCTCACACAGCAGGGAGGGGCAGAGGCTGGTCTTGGGCTCAGGACTCTTAGTCCCAAGGGTTCCAAGGCTGTTTCAGTGAAATCACACTGAGTAGGAATGCCACAGGAGGGGCAGTCAGGAGTGAAGATGGGAGGAGTCACCCCAGCCACACACACTGCTGCCCTCACACACCACACACCACACATACCAACTCACACACACACCACACACCACACATACCAACTCACACACACCACACACCACACATCACACATACCAACTCACACACACCACACACCACACATACCAACTCACACACACACCACACACCACACACCACCACACACCACACATACCAACTCACACACACACCACACACGACACATACCAACTCACACACAATGCTCCACACACCACACACCACACACCACACATACCAACTCACACACTCTCACACTCACATACCACACCACACACCACACACCAACTGAAACTCACACACACACTGCCACACTCTCACACCACACACACTACACACACAATACACACTCTCACATACTCCACACACACACACAAACATGCACTGTCACACACCACATAGCACACACACGCCACACACCACACACACCAACTCACGCACCACACACATACCACACACCACACACACCAATTCACACACACACCACATACCACACATACCACACACACACACAACTCACACACACCATGTACCACGCATGACACACACCAAATCACACTCATGCACACTCTGACACACATCATGTACCACACACCATGCACCACACACCACGCACCACACATGCTCACACGCACACACCACACACACCACACACCAGACACATACCACATACCACACACACCACATACTACATACCACACACACCAACTCACACCACCCACCAACTCACACTCACACCCCACATTCCACACACNATATATCTCCTTACAGTGGATGCCTCATTCCTTCCGTGAACATGGAGCACAAACCTTATGTCGAATAAATGACGCGAGTGATTATTAAAATTACCAAACTCCTTCCCCTCCTTGCCGTGTGCTAGATGGAGTGGGGTCACAAAATGGTCCAGCCTTTACCGGAGGGGTTTCACCATGTTAGCCAGGATGGTCTCAATCTCCTGACCTCGTGATCCGCCCACCTCAGCCTCCCAAAGTGCTGGTATTACAGGCGTGAGCCACTGTGCCTGGCTCCATCTCTACTAAAATACAAAAAATTAGCCAGGCATGGTGGCGGGTGCCTGTAATCTCTCCTACTTGGGAGGCTGAGGCAGGAGAATCACTTGAACCTGGGAGGCAGAGCCTGCAGTGAGCCGAGATTGCGCCACTGCACTCCAACCTGGGCAAAGAGAGCGAAACGCCATCTCAAGAAAAAAAAAAAGAAAGAAAGAAAAGAAAAAAATACTCTCTGGGGAGACGAGAGAGGCTGGTCACCAGGGAGGGGTCCCTGGCTCAGCAAATGGCAGGAGAGATCATTCATTTGCTCACTTACTTGTCTGGAAACATGTTTGTTCAATTGCTTTGGTCCTCTTAGCTCATATCTCATGAACTGTTGTGTGGAAGTTCACGTTCCCTGGAACCGTGATGAGCCAGGCCAGTGGAGAGGACGGCCACTCAACAACTACTCGAATGAGGGGCAGTTGCTGCTAAGAGAGGGGCTCAGGTTAGCTGCAATCCTGCTTTGCAAACTGGATGAATGCATATAAATCTGGGAGTGCCTAAATCCATAGGATAAGTCTGAGGCCTTCTCCACAGCAACTATTTTACTTCAAAATAGGAACATTTAAACATTATTTTCATATTAAGATGAATACAGACTACATTGCTGGCGGGAAAGGAAAATGGTGCAGAAGTTCTTCAAAAGTTAAACAGGCCAGGCACGGTGGCTCATGCCTATGATCCCAGCACTTTGAGAGGCCAAGGCGAGACAAGATTGCTTGAGCCCAGGAATTCAAAACCAGCCTGGGCAACATAACAAGACCCTGTCCTTTTTTTTTTTTTTTTTTAAGATGAAGTCTCACTCTTGTCCCCCAGGCTGGACTGCAATGGCGCGATCTCAGCTCACTGCAACCTCCGCCTCCCAGGTTCAAGCGATTCTCCTGCCTCAGCTTCCCGAGAAGCTGGAATTATAGGCGTCTGCCACCACGCCTGGCTAATTTTTGCATTTTTAGTAGAGATGGGGTTTCACCATGTTGGCCAGACTGGTCTCAAACTCCTGACCTCAGGTGATCTGCCCACGTCGGCCTCCCAAAGTGCTGAGATTATAGACGTGAGCCACCGTGCCCAGCGAGATCCTGTCTTAAAAAAAAAAAGAAGAAGAAGAAGAAGAAGAAAAAGAAGTAAAAGAAAAAATAAGCAAAGGAAAAGGAAATTAAGATTTATTTATATTTGAATAATAAATATAAATAATAAACTTGGACATTCGGTCACACCAGTCCACATTAACATGGACCAGACAATATTAATTTGGACTGGTGTGACCAAATGTCCAGGTTTGCCCCAGACTGAAGGATATATTAGAATAGGACTTTCAATGCTAAAGCCATGAAATTCCCAGGCAAACCAAGACAAGTTGGTCACCATAGTGCTAGTGCTCTCCACACTTTAGTTATGTGTGACTCATGGTTCTGAGAGTGTCCTCAGGTACAAGAGGAAGTTATGCATGGAAATGGGGGGTAACAGTGATGCCCTCAGTTAATTCACTCTCATCATATTGCAACATATTGAGATTTAAGGATGGTATCAGTGTGGTTAATTTTATAGACCCAACATCTCTAAATGTACAGTCTTTATAATGATATGAGACCCTTTTGTGCCACAAAAAGAGTCACTGATAATCTCATGACTAAAGACACCCAATGAACTGTGAAACTTAAAAATGAATCACATATATAATTAAATTAATGAATTACATATAATTAAGTTAATCATATAATTAAATTAGTGAATTATATATAATTAAATTACATTAATTAATAATATATATATTAAATATATATTTACTTAATACAAATACAAGCACACTAAATTTGCTGATCTTTTTTGGTTGATAAGTTGGTTGTCCAAAATATGTTACCTGCAGATATTTTTTAAGTAGTAAACACAATTTGTACTTGATCCAGCCCATCAAGATCAAGATAACATTAATGCTTTTTGAAATTCATGCAATGAGGGGAACATTTAGCAAGTGAAAATTTAGTAGATATCTAGGAATGTTTCCATCATGTGATATTGTTGCTAACAACAATACAGGTGTGTGTCACCCATAAAAACTTCCACATCTTCAGTCTTTTTAAAAAAGACGTGGAAGCAGAATTTTTTAGGTTGCTGAAAATTTTTCCAAATAAAGAGTTTGAGCGGATTTAACTCAATGGGCTAAAAAGGCAACTCCTTCAATAAGTGTGTAAGACCAGTTGACATCAGCTAAGATGGAAATTTACTGACTAAATTTTAAAATAACACCTTTGCATGATTGATGGAAGAAATTTTAAAATAAGTTTTGTAATTCGTTTAGCACAGCCAATGATATACTCTTTTTATTTGGATCTAAATATCTTTGTGTGGTATCTTTTTCAGCTATGACAAAACACCGAAATCAATTGAAGCTAAACCCAGATCTTCAAATCATTATATCACAAAAATGCTCCTTCTAGATATTATTTACAGTTAATGAGGTCAAATGAATTGCTGTAGTCAATAAATAAAATAAAGTACTTATTTTTATATTTACCTCATCTTTTAAAATTCCTATTATTGTGAACGTTTTATAGTTCATACAATTAGCTATATGTTTGTGGGGTACAAATAGCTCAAGAATACAATTTATAAATAACTAAATATACATATATAAGAATGGACACTCATACTGAAAAGAGATCACTAAGCTAGAAAACTATTTCAAAGCAGAGATCTATAATAATCCATGATGCCTGCCTAGCCCAGAGTTGGCACTCAATAAATATGTGTTGATGGCTAACATATTTATGAAAAAAATGTTCAACATCACTAATCATTGGAGAAATGCAAATTAAAACAATGAGATATCATTTCACACCTGTCAGAATGGCTGTTATCAAAAAGAAAAGATAGCAAGTGTTGGCAAGGATGTAGAGAAAAGGAAACGCCTGTACACTGTTGGTGGGAATGTAAATTAGTACAGCCATTATGGAAAACTGTATGGACATTCCTCGAAAAGCTTAAACTAGAATTACTGTATGATCCAGCAATCCCACTTCTGGGTACTTACCCAAAAGATTTTAAATCTGTGTATCAAAAATACGTCTGCATTCCAATGTTCATTACAGCACTATTCACAATAACCAAGTTATGAAATCGACCTAAGTGTCCTCAAGCAATGAACGGATAGAGAAAATGTGGCATATATACATAATAGAATACTATTCAGCCTTTAAAACTAAGGGAATTCTACCATTGGCAACAACGTGGATGAATGGAGAACATTATGCTGAGTGAAACAAGCCAGACACAGAAAGACAGATACTGCATGTTTTCCCTTATATGTGGAATCTAAAAGAATCGAACACATAGAAGCAGAGAGTAGAATGGTAGTTATAGAGGCTGGGGTACGGGGGAATGGAGATATGTTCAAATGGTACAGAGTCTTAGTTAGAAAGGAGGAACAAGTTTGTTGGTTTTTTTTTTTTTTTTTT
>NW_016814436.1:6165894-6205424 GCF_001698545.2 Rhinopithecus bieti
AAAAAAAAAAAAAAAAAAAAAATCAGCAACTGAACTATACACACTATTTACACATTAAGGCACTAAAAAAAGAGCAAATGAAAGATCTAACAGAAGGAAGCCAATAAGAACAGAGCCAGAGAATAGGAAAAGAAAGAAAAAGAGTCAACAAAATCAAAAGTTGCTTCTTCAAAAAGATCAACAAAATTCACAACCTTTAGCTAGATTAAGAAAGACTCAAATTACTAAAATGAGAAATGAAAATCAGGACACTACTACCAACTCTACAGAAGTAGAAAGGATTATAAAGTACTACAGACAGTTGTATGGAAACAAACTGGATAGCCTAGATTAAATGGGCAAATTCCAGCTGGGCATGGTGGCTCACATCTGTGATCCCAGCACTTTGGGAGGCAGAGGTGGGTGGATCACTTGAGGTCAGGAGTTTGAGACTAACCTGGCCAACATGGTGAAACCCTGTCTCTACTAAAAATACAAAAATTAACTGGGTGTGGTGGCGTGCACCTGTGCTCCCAACTACTTGGGAGGCTGAGGCATGAGAATCACTTGAACCCGAGAAACAGAGGTTGCAGTGAGCCAAGATTGTACCACTACACTCCAGCTTGGGCAACAGAGTGAGATTCTGTCTCGAAAATAAATCAATGAATGAGTAAATGAATGAATAGGCAAATTCCTAAAAACAAAACCTACCAAGACTGAGTCATGAAGAAATATTAGAAAGCACAAACTTCAAATCAAAAACTGAATAGTCAGAGATTTGACTCTTTGCAAGCTAAGTTAGCCTACTGCAGTTTCACAGATGCTCACAGAAAACATACTTTTTTTGTTTGTTTGTTTGTTTGTTTTTTTGAGACGGAGTCTCGCTCTGTCGCCCAGGCTGGAGTACAGTGGCCGGATCTCAGCTCACTGCAAGCTCCGCCTCCTGGGTTTACGCCATTCTCCTGCCTCAGCCTCCCAAGTAGCTGGGACTACAGGCGCCCGCCACCTCGCCCGGCTAATTTTTGTATTTTTAGTAGAGACGGGGTTTCACCATGTTAGCTAGGATGGTCTCGATCTCCTGACCTCGTGATCCACCTGTCTCGGGCTCCCAAAGTGCTGGGATTACAGGCTTGAGCCACCGCGCCCGGCCTAATTTTGTATTTTTTAGTAGAGACAGGGTTTCATCGTGTCGGTCAGGCTGGTCTTGTACTCCTGACCTCAGGCGATCCACCCACCTCAGACTCCCAAAGTGCGGGGATTACAGGCGTGAGCCACTGCACCCAGCCTGTCTGTTTTTTGACACAGTATCTTGCTGTGTTGCCCAGGCTGGAGTGCAATGGCACGATCATAGCTCATTGCAGCCCTATCCTCCTGGCCTCAAGTGATCGTCCCACTTCAGCCTCCTGAGTCCCTGGGACTACACGCATGTGCCACTGCCCGGCAACTCACATGCCGTAGCCTCGACTGAAAATTAGTCCCCTGCTCCCACCCACCCTGTAGAGAAACAATGCAAGCCCTCAGTTTGACATTGACTCATTCACTCACACACCTTCTCACTCATTCTTCCGTAAGTAGTTACTGAACTAGAAATCATCGGAAGATTTTATTAAGGGTTTTCGTGCAGTTGGAGGGACAAGCCCCGTTTCACCTTCCCTGAAGTCAGGGTGTGACAACCACCGTTGCAGGGACTGGGGCAAGGCCAGAAAGGAGGATGCTGCAGCCCAGGGGTGGCGCTGGGCTCAGTCCTGGAGCTTGCTGGAATATGGTTCAGTCCTGTCCAGCGGCGGCCCCGGTTCACAGACGTGTAGGAAGACTCCGAGTCCCCAGTGACTTGGGAACAGCCTCCTGAGTGATCTGGGAGTCGTGAGTCATTTCCCCATCAGAACTCCCTGTGTCCCTGTTCAAGGGGATGGAGAGACCCAGGATTAGGGGAGCAGAGCAAACCCAAACTCCTTTAGCTGCTTGAGGACCTTCATAGTCAGATATCACTCTCACAGATGTTGTCTTCGTAGACATGAATTCAATCCACCCATCTTTCTGGAGCACTGACTCTGTGCCAGGCACTAGGAATAAGGAAGAGGTCCACCTTTTGGAACAATGTGAACAATGCATAGGTCTTACTGGGAGCTGGACAATTTGAGAACATTGTCCCATGTTCCCAAAGAGCTAAGGTTGCAGGGGAGACTGACTGCAACAATGACCACGCAGCATGGACAAGCGCAGGGCGGAGCTGCAGGAAGACTTCCTGGAGGAGGCGGCAGCTCATGTGGCCCTAAAGAAGGAGTGTGGGCTGGGCACAGTGGCTCACATCTGTAATCCCAGTACTTTGGGAGGCCGAGGCAGGTGGATTGCCTGAGGTCAGCAGTTCAATACCAGCCTGGCCAACATGGTGAAATCCTGTCTACTAAAATACAAAAAAATTAGCTGGGCATGGTGGTGCATGCCTGTAATCCCAGCTACTCAGGAGGCTGAGGCAGGAGAATCACTTGAACCTGGGAGGCGGAGGTTGCAGTGAGCCAAGATCGCACCATTGCACTCCAGCTTGGGCAACAAGCACGAAACTCCGTCTCAAAAAAAAAAAAAAAAAGAGGAATATTGGGGAGAGAAAGGCATTCAGGTGTAGAGTCAGCACATAGTAGGTATGAAGCATGAAGGGCTGAGGAGTATCTGGAGCAACAGTGCAGATCAGCGTTGGTGCAGCTGGAGCCGGAACAGAGTGGGGATAGCAGGAGGGATACATGGAAAAGCTGGGCTACATTCAGATAACGGGCTCTCCAATGCCAGATTAGGGTACTGCCCAAAAGGAAGGAGGGACATTGCCATGTTCTGACTGCTCCCAGGTACAGCCAGGCAGAGTTTCTGGGAGGCTGATATCATCTGTTGTTTTATTAACTTAAATGTCAGAGTCATTCGTCATTAAATGTCAAAGGTGACACAGCCTGGGACCAGAACCCAGAGTTGGGGACCTAGAACCCGGGACTCGGGACTCCACTGACACCTCTAATTTGTGTCAGCTTTGGATGAGGACTCCGGGTCTCCTGGGGAGTTGCAAGTTCTCAGCCTCCTCCCTCATTCGATCTCCACCCACCCCACCTATCTTTTCCTGCCTGCCTGGTTTCCATGGATCCACTTAATTATACTTACTCCAAGAAACTTTTCTATCTGCTCCACCCCTACCCACACTGGGACCTCTCTCGGTCTTCAAAGTCCCCTGGGCCTCCCTGCCTCTCACTGAGAAGGACTCTGCCAATGAGAGTTTGCTCACGCTGACCCTTCCTGCAGGAAGGTCACCCTGACGCTCCAGGCAGCACCCGCCCTGCCCTCCTCTGGATTCCTACGGTACCTTGGTTTGTCCGCTGCCTGGTCTTCCTGGGGTTAGTGGATTGTGGGCTCACCTGCCTTCCCCACCCACAGCCCTGCTAACCCTGGTACGCCACTCTCATCCAAAGCCGACACAGATCAGAGGTGTCAGTGGAGTCCCGAGTCCCAGGTTCTAGGACCCCAACTCTGGGTTCTGGTCTGCAGGCTGTGTCGCCTTGGACCACTCTGACCCCTCTGGGCCTCAGTTTCCCCATCTGTACTGCAAGTGGGTGTATTATAATGACAATGAAAGCAAATACTTGTTGAGTTCCCAGGCACTGCTCTAGAGACTTTACAGAGATTATTCCACTCAACCTTCACAACTCCGTGAGATGACTAATATTTATTATTTCCATTTTCCAGATGGGGAAAGTGAAGAATAGAAGGACAGTAAGCCATACTTAAGGTTGCATAACTCTAAGTGTCAGAGCTAAGATGTGAATTGGCCATCTGCCCAAAAGCCCAGGTGCTGAGCCCCACCCTTCCCAGCTCAGCAACTTGACTTTGATGGTCCTCCCGCTTTGAAATCCCAGCACTCTGCTCCCTCTTCACCAGACCCCACCCACAGGGCAGAAGGTAGCTTCCTTGCCTTCCAGGCTGTCCCCTGCCTTGGAGGATCCTGCTGCTGAGTCCCTGCAAGCCGAATGTCTGGCGTGTCCCTGGGGTTCAGCCCTCCCAGCTGGGTACTTACACTAGGCTGAGGACAATGGCACCAGCAAAACCCACAAGTAGAAAGAAGGGCAGGGAGCCCAGGATGGAAGTGATCACGATCATGCCTCCGCTCCGCCGGCCTGGCCACGTGTCGATCGCCGAGTATGGGGTGACTGTGGTGGGATGCAGCCCAGTTACTCCCCAGACACAGCGCCACCCTCCGCCTTCTCCCAGGAGGCGGCAGGTGTCTCCCCGCCCTGGCTGCCGGGGATCCAGGGATGACCCTGGGACCCAGTGCGGCAACTTCTCTCAGGTTTTAGGCACAATTACCTTGTTTTCCCCACATTCCACTTCCCAGCTTTCTTTCATGTGTTCCTGGCCACTTCCTCTTTTAACTCTTTCTTCTTCTTCTTTTTTTTTTTTTTTGCATTATTTTATGTTATTGTTTTGAGACAGAGTCTTGCTCTGTCACCCAGGCATGAGTGCAGTGGCGCCATCCTGGCTCACTGCAGCCTCAAACTCCCAGGCTTAAGCAGTCCTCCCACCCCAGCCTCCCAAGCAGCTGGGACTACAGGTGCACGCCACCACACCCATCTCATTTGTTGTACTTTTTTTTTGTAGAGATGGGGTTTCACCATGTTGCCCAGTCTGGTCTTGAACTCTTGGGCTCAAGCAATCCTCCTGCTTTAGTCTCCCAATGTGTTGGGATTACAGGTGTGAGCCACCAGAGCGCCTGGACTTTGCATAATTTTAAATCATAAACTGACTCAAGCCGGGCGCGGTGGCTCAAGCCTGTAATCCCAGCACTTTGGGAGGCCGAGGCGGGCAGATCACGAGGTCAGGAGATTGAGACCATCCTGGCTAACACGATGAAACCCCATCTCTACTAAAAATACAAAAAACTAGCCGGGCGTGGTGGCGGGCGCCTGTAGTCCCAGCTACTCGGAGGCTAAGGCAGGAGAATGGCGTGAACCTGGGAGGCGGAGCTTGCAGTGAGCCGAGATTGCGCCACTGCATTCCAGCCTGGGCGACACAGCGAGACTCCGTCTCAAAAAACAAACAAACAAACAAAACTGACTCAAGTCTTCTGGTGAGATGGATGACATATGGATTATAAACAAAGATGAGGCAAAGGGCCCTGGTCTGACGGGGCCAGGTGGACGGTGGCTGTCACTCTTCTGGGGCTGGCCTCACCCTTTGGAACGATGTGAACAGATGATGTATAGGTCCTACTGCAGCCAGCCACTTGCAGCTACTGTTCCAGGTAGGTTCCCTGGAGATCCCATCCTGGAGATCACTCACTGCGCTCAGGGAGCCTGAGTCCCCAGCCAAGAACATGCAGAATCCAGGCTCAAGCCGGGCCGGCCTGGTCCTGAGGTGTATGCTGTCCCCCAGACAGGTCCCGCGACCTGGGCCTTGTGCTTCTGCCTGCGTTCCCCAAAGGAACCCTGCTGCGGAGGCCCTTCAAGAATTCTTCTTCCCTCTTCTCAGATGAGGAAACCGAGGTCCATAATGGCTCACACAGCAGGGAGGGGCAGAGGCTGGTCTTGGGCTCAGGACTCTTAGTCCCAAGGGTTCCAAGGCTGTTTCAGTGAAATCACACTGAGTAGGAATGCCACAGGAGGGGCAGTCAGGAGTGAAGATGGGAGGAGTCACCCCAGCCACACACACTGCTGCCCTCACACACCACACACCACACATACCAACTCACACACACACCACACACCACACATACCAACTCACACACACCACACACCACACATCACACATACCAACTCACACACACCACACACCACACATACCAACTCACACACACACCACACACCACACATACCACACACCACACATACCAACTCACACACACACCACACACGACACATACCAACTCACACACAATGCTCCACACACCACACACCACACACCACACATACCAACTCACACACTCTCACACTCACATACCACACCACACACCACACACCAACTGAAACTCACACACACACTGCCACACTCTCACACCACACACACTACACACACAATACACACTCTCACATACTCCACACACACACACAAACATGCACTGTCACACACCACATAGCACACACACGCCACACACCACACACACCAACTCACGCACCACACACATACCACACACCACACACACCAATTCACACACACACCACATACCACACATACCACACACACACACAACTCACACACACCATGTACCACGCATGACACACACCAAATCACACTCATGCACACTCTGACACACATCATGTACCACACACCATGCACCACACACCACGCACCACACATGCTCACACGCACACACCACACACACCACACACCAGACACATACCACATACCACACACACCACATACTACATACCACACACACCAACTCACACCACACACCAACTCACACTCACACACCACATACCACACACACCATGTACCATGTGCCACACACATTCCACACACCACACACATACCACACACACATCATACACACTCTCACATACACCACACATACCATACATGCTCACACTCCCACACTTTCACACTGACACACGCACTACAGACACCACACATATGCTCATACATACATACTGCACACCACACACACACACACCACCGACACATATACCACACATATCACACACCACACACATTCTCAAACTCACACACCACACACTCTCCCATACATACCACACCCCACACACCCCACACACACATACACCACCCACACCAAACACTCTCACCACACCACACATACTCTCACACTAACTACACACACCCTCATATTCACACACACCCCCACCACACACCACATACACCACCCACACCCCCCACACACACATCCCATACCTACACTCATACACCACATCTACTCTCACACTAACCACACATACCACACACCCCCACCCCACACCACATATACCAGCAGTCCCCACCCTTTTTGGCACCAGGGATCGGTTTTATGAAAGACAGGTTTTCTGCAGATGGGAGTGGGCTGGGGGTGGTTTTGGGATGATTCAAGCACATTCCATTTATTGTGCACTTTATTTCTATTATTATTACATTGCCATATGTAATAAAACGATTGTACAACTCATCATCATGTAGGATCAGTGGGAGCCCTGAGCTTGTTTTCCTGCAACTAGACAGTCCCATCCGGGGTGATGGGAGACAGTGACAGATTCTCAGGCATTCGATTCTCATGAGCAGCATGCAACCTGATCCCTGGCATGCGCAGTTCACAATAGGGTTCACACTCCTGTGACACTCTAATGCCATTGCTGATCTGATAGGAGGCGGAGCTTAGGCAGTAATGCGAGCCACAGGGAGCGGCTGCAAATGCAGATGCTCATCTCCTGCAGTGCGGCCCCTTTACTAACAGACCGTGGACTGGTACTGGTCTGTGGCCCAGGGGTTGGGGACCCCTGGTATACACCACACACTGTCACACTCACCCACACCACATTCCTCACATACTCTCCACACACCACATACCGCACACATTCTCACACTCACGCACCACTCACACCACCATAAACTACATACACATTATACGGATACTGCACACCACACACAACATAAACACACACACATACACATACCACAACAGGCACAGGCACCCACATACACACACACAAGACTTTCTACCACCCACTTATGTGTGACCTCAGGCAACCTTTTGGAGCCCCCCATGCCCCTGGGGGCTGCACATGGGCACGGCAGGAGGCTCTGCAGGTGAAATGCACAGCCCCCTGACACCCATCCTGCCAGACAGCCTCGTCTTAGGGGCCAAGGTGTGGCGGGAGGGGGTCTTAAGTTAGCGTATCATTCACTCAAAATTACCATCAAAGTCCCTGGCGTGACCCCTGCCATTCAGCAGACTCGACTCTGTGTATAAACTTCGGGTCTCTGCTAAGCAAGGAACAGGGCAGGACCCTGGTGTTCCACCCTCAGGAAAGCTGCCCACGTGCTAAGGAGTAGGAGTGAGGGAGGGAGAGTGGTTCCTTGCTGCTTTCACCATCTTAGTTTTAGGCCTTGGAGCCATCTCACCTAGCCACCGGTGCTTGCTGCTATGAGGATTTAGCAAAGGGGCTGGCTAGGACCTAAATGCCGGGTCAGCTCCGCGTGCCTTTGAGGCCAACCCACTGCAAGAGCTGGAGAGATGGAGGGATGGGCCAGCTTTGATCCACTTACACCCATCCGCAGCCCAAATGCCACCAAGGCCTCCATCTTGATCTGTTCCCACACCTGGCCCTCAAGGATGGAAAGGAGGAAGGAGGAACTTCCAGGTTCAACGACCCTTTTTTTTTTTTTTTTTTTTTTGAGATGGAGTCTCGCTCTGTCACCAGGCTGGAGTGCTGTGGCATGATCTTGGCTCACTGCAACCTCTGACTCCCTGGTTCAAGCAATTCTCCTGCCTCAGCCTCCCAAGTAGCTGGGATTACAGGGACGTGCCACCACGCCCAGCTAATTTTTGTATTTTTTTTTGAGATGGAGTCTCACTCTCTTGCCTAGGCTGGAATGCAGTGGCGCAATCTTGGCTCACTGCAAGATCCACCTCCCGGGTTCACGCTATTCTCCCACCTTAGCCTCCAGAGTAGCTGGAACTACAGGTGCCCCCACCACGCCCGGTTAATTTTGTTTTTGTATTTTTAGTAGAGATGGGGGTTTCACCGGGTCAGCTAGGATGGTCTCGATCTCCTGACCTCGTGATCCACCTGCCTCAGCCTCCCAAAGGCTGGGATTACAGGTGTGAGCCACCACACCTGGCCTGGATCAACGGCTTTAAGGAGCATTTTACTCATCACCGCCTGGCCTGGGAGGCTTTCACAGGGACAGATGAGCCTTGGTTCTCACCGCCGTGCCTGGCCCTGCCTTCTCGGGTCCCCTTGAGCATAACCCCCACCACGGCCCACCACTTACGCTGGTTGGTGCGGATGGGGTCCGACCACGGGGTCTGGTCTTCTACCAAGCCCGTGGACATATTGACCAGGACATACTTGAACCTGGAAGGAGATGGAGGCAGGGTGATTTTTATGCTTCCTGCGAGCCCCAGCCACAGGGAGGCGGTGGGGGGACATAGGATGGCCTAGGGGTGGGAGACGGTAGGGGGTTCCTTCCAGGAGATGGAAATATAGATGGCTACTGAGTGGGCTCTGGGCAACAGGACAGTGCTGAGCTTGGCCACTAGGACCCCCTGTACCCTTCCCCAGCTTAGCTGCCACCTCCTCCATCCATGAAGCCTTCAGAGTCAGAAACCGCTCTTCTAGGTGCTCCCTCTTAGAGCTCCCTTCCATTTCTTTCCTCCATGTAACACACGTGGTATCATTGCTGAGCACTAATGCATCTGTCTTCCTTGCATTTCTGCCTTCCGCTACTCCAAGCCTACTCCTTGGCATCATAAAGAAAACTTAGGCCGGGCGCGGTGGCTCAAGCCTGTAATCCCAGCACTTTGGCAGGCCGAGACGGGCGGATCACGAGGTCAGGAGATCGAGACCATCCTGGCTAACACGGTGAAACCCCGTCTCTACTAAAAAATACAAAAATCTAGCCGGACGTGGTGGCAGGTGCCTGTAGTCCCAGCTACTCTGGGGGCTGAGGCAGAAGAATGGCGGGAACCCGGGAGGCGGAGCTTGCAGTGAGCTGAGATCCGGCCACTGCACTCACTCCAGCCTGGGCGACAGAGCGAGACTCCGTCTCAAAAAAAAAAAAAAAAAAAAAAAAAGAAAGAAAACTTAAAAAGAAAAAGATTGAGGCTGGACGTGGTGGCTTACACCTGTAATCCCAACACTTTGGGAGGCTGAGATGGGCAGATCACCTGAGGTCAGGAGTTCGGGACCAGCCTGGCCAACATGGCAAAACCCCATCTCTACTAAAAATACAAAAATTAGCTGGACATGGTGACAGGCACCTGTAATCCTAGCTACTCAGGAGGCTGAGGCAGGAGAATTGCTTGAACCCAGGAGGCAGAGGTTGCAGTGAGCCAAGATTGCACCATTGCACTCCAGCCTGGGTAACAGAGCAAGACTCTGTCTCAAAAAAATATAAATAAATAAAAAAGAAAGAAAGAAAAAAGAAAAAAAAAAAGCTGAGGCTGGATGCAGTGGCTCACACCTATAATCCCAACACTTTGGGGGGCCAAGGCCAGAGGATCCCTCAGAGACAGAGGGTGCAGTGAGCTGAGATTGCATCACTACCCTCTAGCCTGGACACAGAACAAGACCCTGTCTCTAAAAAAAAAAAAAGAAAAGAAAAAGAAAAAAAAAAAAACTGGAATAATATCCATCATAAACCCTGCTGCCCTTGTATAGGAGGTATATTTTAAGTGCAGAAACCCTGCAAATCACAAAAGAAGACTGGGCAATACAGTACAGAATAGTCACAGCCTACTTAAGGTCTCATACACAGTCACTTTAAAATGATGGATGTTCTGATGACAAACACATCTACAGCCTGTAGCTTAACACGCAAATAAAAATGAAGATCCTTGAAGTCTCACCCAGGCCAGGTGCGGGGGCTCATGCCTGTAAGCCCAGCACTTTGGGAGGCCGAGGCAGGCGGATCACCTGAGGTTGGGAGTTTGAGACCAGCCTGACCAACGTGGAGAAACCCTGTCTTTACTAAAAGTACAAAATTAGCCAGGCATGGTGACGCATGCCTGTAATCCCAGCTACTCGGGAGACTGAGGCAGGAGAATCTCTTGAACCCAGGAGGCGGAGGTTGTGGTGAGCCAAGATTGCACCATTGCACTCCAGCCTGGGCAACAAGAGCGAAACTCCGTTGAGGCTGTGGATGGCAAGGCTTTGGTAGGGTTTCTGTTCACGCTGGGCCCCAGCTTTCCACTAGGCAAGCTTCCCTCTCTGGCACAGTTTCCTTTCCTGTAAGATGAAGGGGTTTGGGTGGGTGACTCCCACATACGTAGATGGGCCAGGGCCAGCTGCATAATTTGTGGGGCCCAGAGCCAAATGAAAATGTGGGCCCTTGTTCAACAATTAAGACTTTCAAGATGGGCCGGGCATGGTGGCTCACGTCCGTAATCCCAGCACTATGGAGGAGGCCAAGGCAGGTGGATCATTTGAGGTCAGGGGTTCGAGACCAGCTTGACCAACATGGTGAAATCTCATCTGTACTAAAAACCCCAAAAATTAGCTGGGCGTGCTGGTATGCACCTGTAATCTCAGCTACTCGGGAGGCTGAGGCAGGAGAATCGCATGAACCTGGGAGGTGAAGGTTGCAGTGAGCTGAGATCGTGCCATTGTACTCCAGCCTGGGAGATGGCAAGATTCTGTCTCAAAAAAAAAAAAAAAAACTCAAGACGGTAGTTGCAGAGCATCAGTCCAAGAGGGGTCCTTCTGAATTTGAGGCTCAGCATGGCCTGCCTGGAACCTGGGATGCGCTCAGCATATGAGCTCTCGAGAAATGTGGCTGCTCCTGCTTTGCCCCTGCTCTCCCTTGTCAGGACTGGGGAACCGCTGCTCTCCTGTAGCAGTTTGTTTATACCCACCTGTACTCCGTGGCTGCCGACAGGGGTGGGTTACAGAGGCCCTGGAAGTTGGGGTCCCACAGGCAGGTCCTGTTGGCGCCCACCCTGACCAGGTATGCATTCAGGATCTGTGAGGCCTGGGACACATCCCCAACGGCATCCAGGCTGGGCAGGTCACTGCAGGGGATCAGGTCAAAGGCCACGGCTTTGTAGGGACCTGTCCTCCCACCCTCTGTTTGTAGGAACGTTGAGTCCAGTGGGATCTTGGCACTGTCTTGCACTGAGGCATTCCTGGAGCCGGCTGCAGAGACAGTGCAGGAAGTGAGGCTCCTGGCCACTCCGGCTCAGCGGCACTCACTCAGTTATTCATCAAAAGCCCCGATCATCCTTTCTGCCCCAGCCCTGTGCTGGGCACTGGGGTCACAGGCATGGGGCTAGCTTAGTCTCTGCCTTCCCAGTGCAATGTGGGAGATGGACAAGGATCACCTCCCTGCTTTGGGCACTGTGTCTGACTCTCGCCTTATCTTGTGACATTCCTGCAACCCCCCATTCCCAACAGACTTTTGTCACTTCATTGCTGAAAGCCCTGGATTTTCTGTTGTGTAAAATGGGAAAGGAGGGTCATATGTCCAAGGGAAATAATGTGGAGGCAGGTCCCAGGTCTCCTCCTTACTAGATGGGTGACCTTGGACAACGTACTCTACCTCTCCAGACCCTAGTCTTCTATGAAATGCGAGAGAAATTCCTCACAGTGCCCAGAGATCAGTCACTTTAGTTTATAGTCAATAAACATGTGCTGAAAGAAGAAAATGATGGCCCTGAATGAGCTGTTGTAAATGACTGGCTGCTAGAAATGCAAGAGTTGATGTTGGCTTGTCTCAGAAGCTCAGGATCCCCTTCAGGGAAGGGATCGGGGCTGGGCCAGAGCAGCAGGTCCAAATCCACGGTGTTGCCTCAAAAACACCAGCCTCGAGCCACCTTGCGAAGCCTCAGGAAGGATGTTGGGCTTGGGGACTAGAGAGATCAGGATTCACTCTCCCTCTCCGGGAGCTCCAGGGGCTTATTCCACCTCTCTGAGCCTTGATTCCCTGCTCTGTCGTGGGGATTGGTAATAGCTACCTTACAAGCCGGTTGTAGATATTAGCTCTACAGTGTGCAAAGTGCCCAGTATGGTGTAGGTACTCAGTGATTGCTTGTATTATTACTTCTCTCACTAAATGGATGTCCCTGCAGGGCAAGGACAGGTCTGTGACTGCAGCACCCAGCCAAGGGCTGGCCCAGAGTGGAAGCCAGAGCATGCTAATAAAGAGAGTGGGTAGTTTAATGAAACGACTATAGGCGTGGAGGGTTCCTCTACCTGCCTCCTTCCCTCCTCCCTGCAGACAGGTCAAAGCCCCTTTTGGAGTAGCCAGAGGGAAGCAGGACCCTTACCTGAGTCAACCAGGACGTACAGGTAGACCTCGTGGGTGCCAGTGAGGGCCTCTGAGCTGTCAAACATGCAGAGAGGCTTTTCCAAGGCCACAGTGGTAAGTGTGGGGTTGTTGGTGGCGAAGGTCACACTGGCCAGTTGGGGCTGCAGGTTCACAGCTGGAGGAGGCAGTGAGGATGGGAACTACCCCCGGCAGAACTCTCCATACCCACTCTGCTTGCAGTTACTGACCACCTGCTGTGTGCCAGGCCCTGGGCTTCACCCACCCCTGGGCCACCGCATAACCTGTCTCAGACTCTGCCCCCTGCCCACTCATCCTGCTCAGAAATGGGGCAGTGGGGCCAAACTGCTGCCTTCTCTCCCTGCTGCAGACACTCAGTTGCCAAGAACTCCATTGCCCCTCCCAAGCACCTCTCCGCCCCATGGGTCCAGCCCTCCTCCATCCCAACTTCCTCACCTGGACCCTAGTAACAACACCGTCCCCACCACATGCAAATCTGACTGTCTTGCTCTCCTGCTATGGTCCTTCCATGGTCCCCCAGCGCCCCCTGACGAAGTCCAGCCTCTCTGGAAAGGCAGTGAGGTCCTGAAGTTCTGGGCTTTGCTTTATTGGGTCTCCAGCCTCACCCCTTCCTCCACAGGCTCCCCTTATCCCACACTCCAGCCAGTCCCACGGACTGGCAATTCCCAGGACAGCCAAATGCTGTCTCCCACCTCCATGACCTTGCCCATGTGCCTTCCTCGGCCGAAATATCTATCTGCCCCCATCCAGGTGTCACCATGGGTCCGGGGCTAGTCCCTTCTCTGCCCTCCCGCAGCCCCCCTGCATGTTGCTCTCTTGCAACACACATCGCAGGGCTGCAGCCAACCGTGAGCCCTCGGATTCCCACCAGAGGACGCACGTAAACGTTGGCTATCACTATTATTCATAATAGTAATATCTGGGTCCCCAGCGCCAGAAATCAGGGTCCAGGCGGCAGGCGCCTCAGGACACAGTTGCCCCCTCTCTCTGAGCTCAGCCTCCTCCTGCCCTTCCCTGCCTACCCGAGCCGAACCGCAGGCAGCCGAGGGCCAGCAGGACCCAGAGCGGAGGCATCGCCCGGAAGGAGCCGCCAGAGCGCGGGGCGGGAGGTCCAGCGGGCGGGCGCGGGCACCTGACCTCTCCCGGCCAGCGCACCTGGCAGCCGGGGCCCTCGGCGCGCCCGCCCCGCCCGGGCCGGCCAATCCGCGGCCTCCTCGCGCGCTATTTACAGACGGCCCTGCCCGGGGCTTCCCCGACTCCTGCGCGGTGCCCCAGGGCGCAATCCGACCAGGCAGGACCTTCCCGAGCCTGCATCAAAGCGCCTACTGTGTGCTCAGGCCAGGGCAGCCCTTCCACAACGTCTCTCACCAATGAGACCTTGGGGGTAAGTTACTATCACTTGGAGCCTCAGTTTCCATACTGTAAAATGACGCTAATTCCTACAACTATTTATGGAGGCTCTATTTCGTGCCAAATACTCACTGGGCTCTTGTGAAACAAAATGGGTTGACCAGTAAAGGTGATATCCTGGAAAACGCAGTCCAGGCCTGGGAGCTATCCAGAGACCCGAGTACGACCCCTTCGGTTCACAAGCACAAGCCAAGGCCCAGGAGGCCGGGGGGAGGGTGCGGGGGAGGTATTGGAACGTAGTCAGGGGCACGGGGACAGGGACTCAACCCCTGGCCGCTCTTGGACTCCTGGAAACCCCGAGGCTGGTGGAACCCAGGAGTCCTGGGCTCAGCCCAGCGCTGCCTCCAAAGGGATGGAGCACGGTGTTAATGCCTATCTCTTAAAGGGGTGTTTGAAAATTGTGACGGACTCCTCACCTGGGCTGCGTGGTTCCTTCCATCACAAGAACCTGTGCACATCTCTGCATGCACCTTAAATCAATTTTACATTTAAGAAATAAAAATAAGTCAACAAGGATAAGAGGAAAAAACAATAGAAGCAGGGCAAGGAGGTTCATGCCTGTAATCCCAGCACGTTGGGAGGCCGAGGCACGTGGATCACGAGGTCAGGAGATCGAGACCATCCTGGCTAACACGGTGAAGCCCCATCTCCATTAAAAATACAAAAAATTAGCCGGGCGTGGTGGCGGGCACCTGTAGTCCCAGCTACTCGGGAGGCTGAGGCTGGAGAATGGCGTGAACCCAAGGGCGGAGCTTGCAGTGAGCCGAGATAGCTCCACTGCAGTCCGGCCTGGGAGAAAGAGCGAGACTCCGTCTCAAAAGAAAAAAAAAAAAAAGAAAGAAAAGTAAGTCAACAAGGATAGGAGAAAAACCAATAGAAGCGGGATAAGGAGGCTCATGCCTGTAATTCCAACACTTTGGGAGCTCAAGGTGGGAGGATCCCTTGAGTCCAGGAGCTAGAGACCATCCTGGGGAACATAGTGAGACCCCATGTCTACCAAAAAAAAAAAAAAAAAATTAGCTCAGCCTAGTGGGGCATACCTGTAGTCCCAGGATTGCTTGAGCCCAGGAGGTCGAGGCTACAGGGAACTATGATCATGCCACTTTGAGTTGTGATAACAGAGCCAGACCCTGTCTCTTAGAAAAAGGATAAAGAAAATCAACAGAAACTAATTAATCTCTGTACGACATTGATGACTTAACCCCACTTGCAAAAAAGAATAAAACTATCTGAGTAACTACGGAGCTGGGTTATGCAGTGGTACCTCCTTAGTGGAGTACACTGTAAGAACTGTGACAGAACCCCAAACCTCACTAGTGAGTTTGTTATTGGCAGTGGGGAGGGTGGAGTCATTCTGAAATAACTTTGGATTATCCTAGGATTGGTGGTACCAGCACCCATATTCTCACTGTAGGATGAGGGAGATTTGGAATTCGGAATGGAGGAAGCACATGGGGTCAGTGTGTTCCCTTACTGAGGACGTTCCATTTCATCATTTGGTAAAGTTGGCATCTCTGGATTAATGTATGTCTTGTTCCCTAAAAATCTTTTTTTTTTTTTTTTTTTTTTTTTTTTTTTTTTTTTTTTTTTTTTTTGAGATGAAATCTAGCTCTGTCGCCAAGGATGGAGTGCAGTGGCGCGATCTCGGCTCACTGCAAGCCATTCTCCTGCCTCAGCCTCTCAAGTAGCTGGGACTACAGGCACCGGCTACCTCACCCGGCTGATTTTTTGTATTTTTTTAGTAGAGACAGGGTTTCACCGTGTTAGCCAGGATGGTCTTGATTTCCTGACCTCGTGATCCTCCCGCCTCGGTCTCCCAAAGTGCTGGGATTACAGGCATGAACCTCCTTGCCCTGCTTCTATTGTTTTTTCCTCTTATCCTTGTTGACTTATTTTTATTTCTTAAATGTAAAATTGATTTAAGGTGCATGCAGAGATGTGCACAGGTTCTTGTGATGGAAGGAACCACGCAGCCCAGGTGAGGAGTCCGTCACAATTTTCAAACACCCCTTTAAGAGATAGGCATTNCTCAGCCTCTCAAGTAGCTGGGACTACAGGCACCGGCTACCTCACCCGGCTGATTTTTTGTATTTTTTTAGTAGAGACAGGGTTTCACCGTGTTAGCCAGGATGGTCTTGATTTCCTGACCTCGTGATCCTCCCGCCTCGGTCTCCCAAAGTGCTGGAATTACAGGCGTGAGCCACCGCACCTGGCCCTTGTTCCCTAAAAATCTTTCCCTAGGTGGACACGGTGGCTCACGCTTGTAATCCAAGCGCTTTGGGAGGCCGAGGTGTGCAGATCACGAGATCAGGAGTTCGAGACCAGCCTGGCCAACATAGTGAAACCACTTCTCTACTAAAAAAAAAAAAAAAAATCTAGCTGGGTGTGGTGGCGGGCACTTGTAGTTCCAGCTACTCAGACATCCATGTCCTGCCCAAAAGGTTCAACTTGAATCTCATCAATAGGAAACCATCAGACAGTTCTCAGCCTTTTGTTTTGTTTTGCTTTGCTTCTGTCTCTCATGATGTGAACATCTGCAAACCATCCAGGCCAGCTGGTTTGCAGAAAGTCCCTCCATGTGGGTCTGTCTGATGGTTTCCTATTGATGAGATTCAAGTTAAACCTTTTGGGCAGGACGTGGTCTTGATGGTGAGTTCTAATCAGTGCTACTTGAGAGACTGAGGCAGGGGAATTGCTTGAACCCAGGAGGTGGAGGTTGCAGTGAGTTGAGATTGTGCCATGCCACTGTACTCCAGCCTGGGTGACAGAGTGAGACTCTGTCTCAAAAAAAAAAAAAAAAAAAAAAAAAAGCTGAATGTATGACTTACATTATTTATTTTGTGCTCAAATGTGCCCAGGCCTGGCTGTTGGCAGCTCCTTCCAGCAACTCTGTGCTAGCTGCCTTCATGCTCCCACCATTCTTTGAGCACCTCTTTACTTTCTGGCACAATAAAATGTCCCGGGCTCCTCTTGACGTTCCCTGTCCCAACTCTGGAGTCAGCCATCTCTCCAAGGGGCACTGGGGACTTTCACTGGGGACTGGAGTTTAGAATCTAACAGTGGCAAGGTGCTTCTTGCAACTGGGTATTACTGCTTCTAGGTCTGTCTCAGTGGACCTACGTTTTTTCTTTTTTTTTTCTTCTTCTTTCTTCTCTTTCTTTCTCTTTCTCTTTTCTTTTTTTTTTTCTTTCTTTCTTTTCTTTCTCTTTTTCCTTTCCTTGCCCTTCCTTCCTTCTTTTTTTTTTTTTTTTTTGAGACAGTTTTGCTCTATTGCCCAGGCTGGAGTATAATGAGGTGATCTCAGCTCACTGCAGCCTCCACCTCCTGGGTTCAAGAGATTCTCTTGCCTCAGCCACCAACCTGAGTAGCTGGAACAACAGGTGCATGCCACCATGCCCGGCTAATTTTTTTGTATTTTTAGTAGCGACGGGTTTTTGCCCTGTGGCCAGGCTGGTCTCGAACTCCTGACCACAAATGATCCACCTGCCTCAGCCTCTCAAACTGCTGGGATTACAGGCGTGAGTCACCGCGCCCAGCTGCCTCCCAGTTCTTAGAGTGTACTCCACTAAGGAGGTACCGCTGGACAACCCACTCCGTAGTTACTCAGATCATTTTATTCTTTTTCTGCAAGTGGGGTTATGTCATCAACGTCATACAGAGATTAATTAGTTTCTGTTGATTTTCTTTATTCTTTTTCTAAGAGACAGGGTCTGGCTGTGTGATCACAGCTTTAATCACAGCTCAAAGTGGCATGATCATAGTTCCCTGTAGTCTCGACCTCCTGGGCTCAAGCAACCCTGGGACTGCAGGCATGCCCCACTAGGCTGAGCTACGTTTTTGTTTGTTTGTTGGTTGGTTTTTTTTTGAGACAGATTCTCGCTGTGTCCCCCAGGGTAGAGTGCAGTGGCACAATCTCGGCTCACTGCAAGCTCCGCCTCTCGGGTTCACACCATTCTCCTGCCTCAGCCTCCCGAGTAGCTGGGACTACAGGCACCGGTCACCACGCCTGGCTAAGTTTTTTTACTTTTAGTAGAGACGGGGTTTCACCATGTTCAGCAGGATAGTCTCGAACTCCTGACCTTGTGATCCGCCCACCTCGGCCTCCCAAAGTGCTGGGATTACAGGCATGAGCCACCATGCCCAGCCCTAATTTTTTTTTTTTTTAGTAGAGATGGGGTCTCACTATGTTGCCCAGTATTGTCTCTAGCTCCTGGCCTCAAGGGATCCTCCCAGCTTGCATGTGGATAAAGTGTCATGATACCTGAAACTAACACATATATGAGATTCAAGAGAAAAAGAGATAAAGCAAATTTAGTGTAATGCTAGCAATTGGTAAATAAGTACGGGTACTTACTGTAGTGTTCTTGAAATGTTTCTGTAGGTTTGACATTTTTCAAAGTAAAAGTGTTGGGGAAGAGAGTCTGTTCTCTGCCACAAATGCACTGTTCCCCTCTTTGGGTGTCGGTTTACCTTCTAGAAAATGGGGAGGGAGTTTGATCACATCTCAGCCCTGACGTGCAGAACGGATGATCATATCCTTATCTTCAACACACAGAAAATGTCCCAGAGGTAAGGAACTCTGGAACAGGGCTGCAGTTTTCTTCCAAGAATTTTTATAGACTGACATTTCTTGTTCAACAATTGTTTGTGAACCTGGTTGTGAACCTGCAGTTTATCAGAGGCCAGCAGGGTTGATTTTTTTTTTTTTTTTTGAGACGGAGTCTTGTTCTGTCGCCCAGGCTGGAGTGCAGTGGCATGATCTCAGCTTACTGCAACCTTCGCCTCCCAGGTTCAAGCCATTCTCCTGCCTCAGCCTTCCAAGTAGCTGGGATTACAGGCGTGCACCACCACACCTGGCTAATTTTTGTATTTTTAGTAGAGACAGGGTTTCACCATGTTGTCCAGGCTGGTCTCAAACTTCTGCCCTCAAGTGATCCACACCTCAGCCTCCCAAAGTGCAGGGATTACAAGTGTGAGCCATCACACCAGCCTCGGCAGGGTTGATCTCAAGGCGCAGCCCAGAATCACTTGTGAGAGGAAGGAGGCCTGGGAACTTGTTTTCTCCAAGACACTACAGTTTCTTATTTAAAAAAAAAAAAAAACCCAAAAGCAAAATTCCTCGTCTCTTGCCTTGCCCAAATATGGAGAGAACATTTGAAGGAAAATGTTAAAACAATAATCTGCAAAGGCCCAAAACATGTTCTGGAAAGAAAAAAAATTTATAAACAAATGTCTACTTCAAAGATTGCTGACTTTTGTCTGGCTCATTCTGAAGAGGGGGAGGTACAGGAGAAATGACTCACTGTGGGAAATTCACTTGGGAGAGACTATTGCTGGTGTCAATGGAGGGGAAACAGGAAAAAAAGGGGGCCTGACACCTGCCAGTGTCCCTTGCTGCTCCACGTGCACTTTCCTGTTTGTTTATTTCTTTTTTCTTTTTCTTTTTTTAAATTTTTTATTTTGAGACAAGATCTCTCTCCATTGCCCAGGCTGGAGTGCGGTGGCACGATCCCTGGTCACTGCAGCCTCGACCTCCCTGGGCTCAAGTGATTGTCCCACCTCAGCCTTTCTAGTAGCTGGGACTACAGGCAGGGGCAACCACACCCAGTTAATTTTTGTATTTTTATAGAGGTGGGATTTCACCATGTTTTCCAGGCTAGTCTGAAACTCCTAGGCTCAATTGATCCTCCTGCATTGGCCTCCAAAGTGCTAGGATTACAGGCATGAGCCACTGTGCCCAGCCCAAAGTTAAAAAAAAATTTTTTTTTAATGTTTCCTTTTTGATTAGGCCACTTCTAGAGCACTCAGCTTCAGTCTGACTTGAGGTCATTTATATATCTAGACCCATCAGACCATCCTTCTGAACCCTGGCCCGGAGCACATGTTTGTCCGAGGCCGGAGAAGCAGGAAGTTTTGCGACGTGAAAGGTTAAGCAAAGCCCAGCCCTTCGCAGACCTCCTTTGAATCTAAAGCATGGGGAATTTATGGGCTGGAAATTCTTGACCCAGAAATGTCTCTCCAAACACTGAAGAGGTTGGTTTCCATGACTCCTTTCTTTAGAAGTCAGAGAAGTTGCAGGAATCCCACCGCAGCAAGTGCTGGCTTTCAGTGTGGAGGCTCTGTCCCAGGTCTGCGGAAGCCAAGCTTTTCAGTGCTTTGAGATTCAGTCACTGTATTTATTTATTTGGAGACGGAGTCTTACTCTGTTGCCCAGGCTGAAGTATAGTGGGGCGATCTCGACTCACTGCAACCTCTGTCTTTTGGGTTCAAGCGATTCTCCTGCCTCAGCCCCCAGCATAGCTGGGATTACAGGCACGTACCACCACACCCAGCTGGTTTTGTTTTGTTTTGTTTTTTGAGTAGAGATGGGGTTTTACCATGTTGGCCAGACTGGTCTCGAACTCCTGACCTCAGGTGATCCACCCGCCTCAGTCTCCCAAAGTACTGGGATTACAGGTGTGAACCATCGTGCCCGACCAGAGATTCAGTCACTTTAAAACAACAAGAAACCAAAACCCCAGTGGAGAAACCCAAGTCCCTGCCTGGTGCTCACCCGTCTATCCTCGCTCTGTGATGAGGATGCTCACTTTGCTCTAAGGGGCCCCCACCTGTCTCCCAAGCTCCAGACCCACATTTCCAGCTGCCTGTCCTGCAGAACATGCCCTCCCTGGTGACCCCAAGGGGCCGCACCTGACAGGACTCTCTGAAGAGCCACGTTCAGCCCTGGCTCTGATTCGCATTGCGGTGGTCCTTACCTTCCATTTCTTTTTCAGGAAGATGGGGATACTCCAGGGGCCCCCTTGCAGAAGGGTGGGATGAAGTGCAGTCGTGGGTGTGAATGTGCCCTGTGACTGGGGTGGTGGGCAGCGGCAGGATCCCCCACAGTCCCCAGGCGTCACCCCCTCCCCGGGCTCTGTTGGGCTAGTCTTGTCTCCTCCAGGCCATCTCTTTCCTTTCAGGCACCTCTCACATAGAAGCCAAACTTACTCAACAGGTGTTTGTTGAGTGCCTACTATGTGCTGGGCACACGGCTCTTCCCAGTGACTCTGGAACCCACCTCTTCCATTCTGATGCTGCCACTGCTGCCTGGTACAGTGTATTCGTGTTCTAGGGTTGCTGTAATGAGTAAGGCAGACTGGGCAGCTTACACAGAAATTCACGTTCTCACAGTTCCAGAGACTGGAAGTCTAAGATCAAGGTGCTGGCTAATCAAGATCAAGGGTTCTTTCTGAGCCCTCTCTTCCTGGCTTGCAGATGGCAGTCTTCTCCCTGTGTCCTCACGTGGGCTTTCCTGTGTGTGTGTGTGTGTGTGTGTGTGTGTGTGTGTGTGTTAAGAGACAGGGTCTCTCTCTGTTGCCCAGGCTGGAGTCCAGTGGCACGATCATAGCTCACTGCAGCCTGTCGCTCCTGGGCTCAAGTGATCCTCCTGTCTCAGCCTCTCAGAAAGCTTGGATCACAGGCATGTGTCACCACACGTGGCTTTTTTTTTTTTTTTTTTTTTTTTTTTTTTTCTTGAGACGAGTCTCACTCTGTCACCAGGGCTGGGAGTGCAGTGGCATGATCTTGGCTCACTGCAACCTCCACCTCCTGCGGTTCAAAGCGATTCTCTGGGGCCTCAAGCCTCCCGAGTATTCTGGGATTACAGGTGCCCACCACCAAGCCCGACTAATTTTTTTTTTTTTAGTAGAGACAGGGTTTCACCACTTGGCCAGGCAGGTCTTGAACTCCTGACCTCGTCGTCCACCTGCCCCGGCCTCCCAAAGTTCTGGGATTACAGGTGTGAGCCACTGTGCCTGGCCGCCACCTGGCTTATTTTTAAATTTTTTCTAGAGACAGGAGCTCACTTTGTTTCCCAGGCTGGTCTTGAACTGACCTCACGCAATCCCCCCACCTCAGTCTCCCAAAGTGCTAGGATTACAGGTGTGAGCTACCACACCCAGCCCACCAACCTCCTCTTGTTATTTATTTATTTAGTTAGTTAGTTAGTTTGTTTGTTTGAGAAGGAGACTGGCTCAGTTGCCCAGGAGTGCAATGGTGCGATCTCGGCTCACTCCAAACCTCTGTCTCCTGGGTTCAAGCGATTCTCCTGCCTCAGCCTCCTGAGTAGCTGGGATTACAGGTGTGCGCCACCACGCTTGGCTAATTTTTTGTATTTTTAATAGAGACGGGGTTTCTCCACATTGGCCAGGCTGGTCTCGAACTCCTGACCTCAGGTGATCCGCCTGCCTCAGCCTCCCAAAGTGCTGGGATTACAGGCGTGAGCCACCGCATTCGGCCTTAACCTCCTCTTGTTATAGGGACACCAGTCATATTGGATTAAGGCCCACCCTAACGACCTCAGGTTACCTTAATTACCCTTTTAAACAGCCTATCTCCAAATACAGTCACTTACTGAGGCACTAAAGCTTAAGACTTTGGCAGATGAGTTTTAGGGGGTGTGGTTGAGCCCTGACACACACAATTGGCCCCCTCCACACTTTCATGCCTGAACTAGTAACACAGTAACAATTGCTCCCACATGTCAGGGACTGTGCTAAGCATTTTACACATTTCAAATTATTTGTCACATCTGGTCTGGCAGGTGGGTACTGTTATTACCTCCATTACCTTCAGATGAAGCGAGGCTCAAGGCAGTTGAATAACTGCCCACCAAAACGTGAGCTGTAACCCCAGGACCTGCACAGTGCCTGACCCTGCCGAGATGGACAGGTAGACAGACCCAGCGTCCTCCAGGTAGGACACAGGGAGTAGGTAGGTGGGTTTTAAACCCAGGCCATGGGACCCTAGTGTTCACACCCTGTCCTCTACAGAGATCGGCCTCCTACTGGGTCTCCCTGTTCATGTGTCACTCTGATTCGTCCCCACCCAGAAGCCAGTGTGACATTTCTTTTTTAAAAAAGTTTCTCTGGGCCGGGTGCAGTGGCTCACACCTGTAATCCCAGTATTTTGAGAGGCCAAGGCGGGCGGATCACAAGGTCAGGAGATTAAGACCATCCTGGTCAACATGCTGAAATCCCCATCTCTACTAAAAATATAAAAATTAGCCACGCATGGTGGCGTGCACCTGTAGTCCCAGCTACTCAGGAGGCTGAGGCAGGAGAATCGCTTGAACCCAGGAGGGGGAGGCTGCAATGAGCTGAGATCACACCACTGCACTCCAGCCTGGATGACAGAGTGAGACTCCGTCTCAAAAAATAAAAATAAAAAAAACAGTAAAAATTTTTTTAAAAGCCCACGCGTCCTACCACGGTGTGCAAGGCTCTGGTGGCCAGTCGGCTCCCACCAACCTCTCCACCTCCCCTCATTCCTCTCTTACCTCATTCCCTGGCACCAGCCCCACTGAACACTGACAGGTCCCCAAGCTCACCCAGCTCTCTCTTGCCCCTTGGTGGCTCCAAGGATGAGGACTTTTGCAGTGCCCTCCAACTCTGGTATCAACAGTCAAAGCCCCCCACCCCTGCCTTGAAGCTCTTTTTATACTTGCTGTGCCCACTGCCTGGGGTGCCCATGCTCCACGTTCCACCATGGAATTCCCCCGTTCTCCAAGGCCTGGCCCAAATCCTCCTGCTGTGTCCTGCATAGGGCACATTCTCAGCAATGTTTGATGAATGAATGAACAAGTAAATTTTCTCTCTCTCTCTCTCTTTCTTTTTTTTTTGAGATGGAGTTTCGCTCTCGTTGCCCAGGCTGGAGTGCAATGGCGCGATCTCGGCTCACCTCAACCTCCGCCTTCTGGGTTCAAACGATTCTCCTGCCTCAGCCTCCTGAGTAGCTGGGATTACAAGCATGCACCACCACACTTGGATAATTTTGTATTTTTTAGTAGAAATGGGGTTTCTCCATGTTGACCAGGCTGGTCTCCAACTCCCAAGCTCAGGTGATCCGCCTGCCTCAGCCTCCCCAAGTGCTGGGATTACAGGTGTGAGCCACCGTGCCTGGCCAAACCCCGGCTGCCCGGTTCCATGCTGAGCACAGGGGCCTGAGACAGTGGGACCGATGGGGTCCAGGAGACGTCCTGTGTCAAGTCCAAAGGGCAGTGAGGTGCGATGGCAAGGGTGGGGTGTCCTCTCAGTCAGCAGCAGTAAACTGGTTCATCCGTCTCTGGAATGAAGCTTGGATCAAACATTAATTTCTCCTTATCTGGGAGATCTGGAAGCCAGAGGGGATGAGGGCCTTTCCTGTCCCCTGAACAGAGTCTGTTGGCTCAAAATTTCTCTCCCTCCACCGTGCAGACCACTGACCCCTCATCCTGAGCCAGTCTTGGGTCAGGGGTCAGAGCCAGGAAGATTCGTGCAGGCCCCAGGTGGAAGCAGGAGCACCTCACAGCTCCCAAGCAGTGCCCCTTCAACCCTGTAGCAACTCAAGGAGACCATCCATGCCACCCTTACTTTACAGAGGAGGAAAATGGGGTTACAGTGCTGCAGTGATTTTCCCTGAATCTCCTGCCAGATCTCTGGATACGTTTTTTTTTTTTTTTTTTTTTTTTTTTTTTTTTTTTTTTTTTTTGAGACGGAGTCTCACTGTGTCTCCCAGCCTGGAGTGCAGTGATGCGATTTCGGCTCACTGCAAGCTCTGCCTCCTGAGTTCACGCCATTCTCCTGCCTCAGCCTCCTGAGTAACTGGGACTACAGGCGCCCGCCCACATCCAGCAAATTTTTTTGTATTTTTTAGTAGAGACGAGGTTTCACCATGTTAGCCAGGATGGTCTTGATCTCCTGACCTCGTGATCCACCTGCCTCGGCCTCCCAAAGTGCTGGGATTACAGGCGTGAGCCACTGCACCTGACCCAGATACATTCTTTTAGTAGAGAAGGGAGTCTCACTATGCTGCCCTAGCTGGTCTCGAACTCCTGAGCTCAAGTGATCCTCCCACCTCGGCTTTCCAAAGTGCTGGGATTACAGGCGTGAGCCACTGGACCCAGGCAAAAACTGAATGGATGCTGTGATACCCTGAGTCCAGTTTCAGTTCTTGTGGATGGAGGGCTGGGGTGGGCACTCCTAGGCCCCAGTGATGGCTGCACACTAGGAGCCTGGACTCTGGGCCTCAGTGTATTTTTACTGTTGCCCACCCTCCTCCTGCCTGGTCCATCCCAGGCACTGCCCGACCAGCTGCAGGGGCCTCTATGTGAGTCAGTTCCACCCCCAAGTGGTTTTGGTGAGGAGAGACCAAGGCTCAGAGGGAAGCTCAGAGTCCAGCCACCAGCACGGCCCCAGCAGGGCTGGCCTATTTTATTTTTTTGGAGGCAGGGTCTTGCTCTGTCACCCAGGCTGGGGTGCAGTGGCCCAAACATAGCTCACTCCAGCCTCGACCTTCTGGGCTCAAGTGATCCTCCCGCCTCAGTCTCTGAGTAGCTGGGACTACAGGCGCACACCATGGGGTCTTGCTTTATTGCCCAGGCTGGTCTTGAGCTCCTAGCTTCAAGCGAGCTTCCCACCTTGGCCTCCCAAAGTGTTGGGATTATAAGCATGAGCCACCATGTCTGTCCAGGATAGGCTTAAAACCTGTGTTTTTGCCCCATTTCTGCCCCAGCTTCCCCATCTACAAAACAGGCATGCTTATTTACACATGTGTATCAAAGCACAATCCTCTCTGCTGCCTCTCCCAGCTCAGACACAGACCACTTCTGACTTGGTCGTTTCTGACATTGTCCTTTGGCTGCTAGTTCCTATTTTTGGAACATTCTGCCAGAAACCCCACCTCCAGAACTAGTTCCCTGTCCTTGTCCCCACTCAACCCCTAACAACCACCAGCCTTCAAGTCCTAACAAACTTGCTCACATGGGTTGTGCGTGCCTCCAGCTGTCCCTGGCGGTTTCCTGGGGAGGCTGGGAGGCATGAAGGTTAAACCCAAAGGACTTGCCTCTCTGGTTATGGGCAGGGCATTTTGCCTCTCTGCACTGTATCCACATGTGAAAATGATAACCATCGCTTCTCAACCTTTTGGCTAAGACCAAATGAAAATGATAACAATCTCTCCCTTGTTGATAGCTCTTAGGATTAAATAAGATAATGCACACAACAATACCCAATTGTCAAGATTAAATGGGGTGGTGCACGTCACAAGCGCTTGGTGACTGAATGCTGGGCATTTGCTTGTTTAGTGGAACCTCGCTTCAGACAACCCACACTGATGGATGAAGCACACCAAGGGGTGGGACAGGGGGTGTCTTTTGGGAAGAAGCTGATCTCTCACAGCCCTTCAAATCAGTCTGTGTGGCCAAGCTTCTTCTTTCTCTAGGCCTGCACTCTCATACTATAGCCGCTAGACAACTGTGCCTGTTTAACGTTAATTAAAATTAAATTTCAAAATTCAGTTTTTGGCTGGGTTTGGTGGCTCATGCCTGTAATCCCAGCACTTTAGGAGGCTGAGGTGGGAGGATCACTTGAGCTCAGGAGTTCAAGACCAGCCTGGGCAACATAGTGAGACCCCTTCTCCACTAAAATTCAAAAGAACATTAGCCAGGCATGGTGGTACATGCCTGTAGTCCCAGCTACTTGGGAGGCTGAGGCAGGAGAATTGCTTGAACCCAAGAAGCAGAGGTTGTGGTGAGCCAAGATTGTACCACTGCAGTCCAGCCTGGGTGACACAGTGAGACTCCGTCTCAGAAAAAAAAAAAAAAAAAAGGGAGTGAGAGAGAGAGTGAGAGAGCACAAGCTCTCCCTAATGAGGGCACTAATCCCATCATGATGGCCCCACCCTCGTGATCTCATTGAACCTTAACTACCTCCTTATAGGTTCTATCTCCAAATACAGGCACTTGGGGCTTCAGTGGATGGATTTAAAGCAGACACAAACATCCAGATATTGGGCACAGGGTGGGCAGTACAGAGGAGGATGCCAGGGTACAGATCAGTCAGGTAGTAGGGTCCCCATGACTGCAAGTGGGTGAGGCAGAATTTGAGGCTGTTGGAAGCCGATGCCCCTGTCCTTAGCCACTGTGTGACACTGCCCCTGGCATATGCATTCATTCATTCATTCATTCACTCACTCAGCCAACACACGGAGCTCCCGCTTCCTCAAGTCAGGACCTTGACTGCCACCCCAGAGTGAAGAGTTCTCGCCCAGGAGAGGAGGGCAGCCACATTCTCCCCTGCCCCCAACAATTCAGCCCTGTCCTCCCTCCAGGAGTTCTCAGTCAGGAAGATGGGGGAGAGAACACACACAGGTGCGTCCCCACGTGCGGCCAGGGTTACATGAGAAGAGTGTGAGAAAAGAGGGTCTCAGGGGCTTCATGCAGTGCCGTCCTGAGGCCAGGCAAGCTTTGCTCCTTTCTCCCCCACTTCCCTGAGCATGTGACAGCGACCCTGAAGGCCTAATAGCAGTGCTCACTACTAACCCCTACCAAGTGCTTCCTCTATGGCCCACACCCTCCTGAGTGCACCATAGGCAGTTTCCTGAATCGTCCTGAGAATTCCAGGGGTGGCTCTGACATCACCATCCCACTTTACACATGAAGAAATTGAGGCACAGAGAGGCTGAGTAGTTTACCTAAGGTCACACAGCCATGGAGAGTGGAGCTGGAATTTAAACCCAGGCACTCTGCTTCGTCTGTGCCTGAACTGGTCAGTCGGAGCCTGATGCCAACACGGGAACCTGGGGAATGAAAGGCTGAGTATTTGCAAGACTTTTTGAAACCACCGAGTCTGCAAGGTTGCAAATGAGTAAGACAGATTACTACAGGGATAACTGTATTCTCTATTATTCGTAAGAAAATGGTTTTCAAAAAAAATTTTTTTTTTTTTTGAGGCAGAGTCTTGCTCTGTCACCCAGGTTGGAGTGCAGTGGCGTGATCCCGGCTCACTGCAAGCTCCACCTCCCAGGTTCACGCCATTCTCCTGCCTCAGGGACTACAGGCGCCCGCCACCACGCCCGGCTAATTTTATTTTTGTATTTGCATTTTTAGTAGAGACGGGGTTTCACCGTGTTAGCCAGGATGATCTCGATCTCCTGACCCGCCTCGGCCTCCCAAATCTTTAAGTACTTTACTATTGCTCACAATTTGAAAACAAGTCTCACAAACGATCCCCCACCCCAACTGAACAAGGTAACAGATACTGTGAACAGAGGGAAGGGTGTTTGTAGTTACAAAGGCTGGGCTGGAAGCTGGCTCGTTAAGGATCAGCTTCATGAGCCTTGAGGTTCTGCAGGAGGAATATTCAGCCCTCAGAAGTTACAGGTGGGGGTTGACAGGCTGGGGCTAGGAGCCGGGGAGCCCAGTTATTTACTGAGCATCTGTGGTCCCAGGCTCTAAGCGAGGGTGGGAGGGTGGGAGGGACAGGACTTCTACCATCGATTATCTGAGTAAGCTGCGTGGGGCTCCCGGCTCCCAGATTTATTCACCTGAAACCCATTCACCACGTGCTCATTCTAGGATTGTGGGTGACCCAAGCCCCATCCCGGCCAGGGGACTCACTGTCTAGTATCCTAGGAGAAGAATACGGAGTGACAGTGTGGCCAGGGAACCTGTAGGAGCCCAAAGAAGGTGCCTGGTTCAGCACGAGGCTCGGGAAGGCTTGCTGGAGGCGGTGGTGCCTCGACTGGGTCTTGAACGGGGAAGAGATGCCCGGTGTTCCCGGTGGAAGGAACAGTAAGCACTACGCCTAGCGGTGAGAATTGCAGGGGGTTGGGTTTGGGTGCAGCCGGGACCGCAAGGGTGGGCCGGGGGAGCAGGGTCCTGGCTGTGGATAGCGCCCCCGCGCCCCGCGCCCACCGCGCGCCCCGCTACACAGGCCCCGCCCCGCTGGCGCGGGAGCCTCGCGTTGGTGTCGGGCGCGCCTGGCGGCGCAGCGCGGGCGGTTTGGCCGGGAGGGGCAGTGCCGGCCCAAGAAACGCAAGGCGTGACTTCCCCCAATTTCTATGAGCATCAGAAGAATGCCCTCTCAAGGGGGAGCAATTGTTTTCCGCGTATAATTTCGATACATTTGCCCTTTTATAAGCAGCGGCAGTCGCGAGATGCTTTTGCTTTATTATTATTTTTATAATGGAGGGAGGTGCCCAGGGACTAGCCGGCTATGAGGGCCCGCGACCTCAACGATCCGGGGACACCACACGGCGGGTGCCCCACCCAACTCCATCCTAGCCTCCTTCGCCTCCACTTTCCCAGGGGCTGCAGGGGACACCGGAGCTCCTTTCCTCTCAAAGGTGACAAAAACAGCGAGCGCTGCTGGGGCCCAGGCTGCTGGGGACATCAGGACAGGGAGAAGCCTGTGTTCCCGGGGTCCGCCTTTTCAGGGGGACGCAGCCGCAAACCTGACACGCGCGTGTTGGGCTGGGAGAGACGAGGGCAGGAGACGGGGGCGGGCGAGGGATGGGGCGGTTGAGGGGGGTGAAGGGGTGAGGCGGGGCTTGCATTCGGTGGGCCTCACCAGAAGGGAGAGAATACCTGATGCGGTGGACCTGGAGGATGGGGACACAGGGAGGTTGGGAGACGGAAGATCTTCCAGGCAGAGGGAACGCGCACCAGGGGGCTGTCAAGGAGGAGGGAGGCGAGGGGCTGGGTTGATGAGGTCAGCAAAGGGGCAGGGGTGGAGGATGGGGGGCGACGGGGCGGGGCCTGGCAGCCCAGGACGGTTTTGGAGCTGGGGAAGGGCTGAGCAGAGGGGCAGGGGCAGAGTTTGGAAGGCTGCAGGCTGGCGGGGAGGGAGAGGGGGACGGGAAGCCCAGCAGTGGAGGGGCATGCACCTTGTCCCCTCCACCCCCTGCCTCGGGCCTCCTCTCTCCTAGGCTCCTCCACTCAGCCCCCACAGATCCTCTTGCCCCGGGTCCTTCCTCTGTGTGCGGCAGAGGGAAGGACCATACGTGGACACGGGCAGGAGGATCATTTGAGCCCAGGAGTTCAAGACCAGCCTGGGCAACATAGTGAGACCTCATCTCTATAAAAATAAAAGATTAGCTGGGTGTGGTGGCGCGTGCCTGTAATCCCACCTACTGAGGAGGCTGAGGCAGGAAGATTGCTTGAGCCCTGGAGTTCAAGGCTACAGTGAGCTGTGATAGTGCCACTGCACTCCAGCCTGGATGGCAAAGCAAGACCCTGTCTCAAAATAAAATAATAAAATAAAATAAGTCACACATATTTGAAATATACAATTTGATGAGTTTTGACATATAGATGTATATTCTGTGAATCCATCACCACAGTAAGATAATGACCATTTCCATCACTCGCAAAAGTGTGCCCCTGGCTGGGTGTGGTGGCTCATGCCTGTAATCCCAGCACTTTGGGAGGCCGAGGCAGGTGGATCACCTGAGGTCAGGAGTTTGAAACCAGCCTGGCCAACGTGGCGAAACCCCGTCTCTACTAAAAATACAAAAATTAGCTGGTGTGATGGCATCTACCTGTAGTCCCAGCTACTTGGGAGACTGAGGCAGGAGAATCGCTTGAATCCAGGAGGCAGAGGTTGCAGTGAGCTGAGATCGCACCACTGCACTCCAGCCTGGGTGACAGGCTCAGAAAAAAAAAAAGAAAAGAAAGAAAGAAAAAAAAGGGAAAGAAAAAAATATTGGGCCCCTGTCCCTTTGTAATCCATATCCTCTTCATCTCCCCTCCCCTCTCCTCCACCCTACCCCCGTCCCACGCCCAGGCAACCACTGGTCTGCTTCTGCCACTATAGACGAGATTGCAATTTTCAGAATTTCATGTAAGTGGAATCCTAACGTGTTCTTTTTTGGCCTAGCTTCTTTCGCTCAATATAACTATTTTGAGATTCATCCATTGTCTTAGATGGCATTAATAGTTCATTCCTTTTTATTGCCGAGTAGTATTCAATTGTAGGATATGCAACTGGATATGCAGTTAGCTGATCTATTCACCTGTTGATGAGCACTTTTAAAATGTTAGCTCTAGGCCGGGCGCAGTGGCTCAAGCCTGTAATCCCAGCACTTCGGGAGGCCGAGGCAAGTGGATCACGAGGTCGAGAGATGAAGACCATCCTGGCTAACACGGTGAAACCCCATCTCTACTAAAAATACAAAAAACTAGCCGGGCGTGGTGGCGGGCGCCTGTAGTCCCAGCTACTCGGGAGCCTGAGGCAGGAGAATGGCGTAAACCCGGGAGGCGGAGCTTGGTGAGCCGAGATTGTGCCACTGCACTCCAGCCTGGGTGACAGAGCGAGACTCCGTCTCAAAAAAAAAAAAAAAAAGTTAGCTCTAAAGCTGCTATGAACCTTCCTGTTCAAGTCTCCATGTGGACATGTGCTCTCGTTTCAGTTGGGTAAATACCTAACAGCACAAGGGCTGGGCCATGTGGCAGGCATGTGTTCAACTTTTTAAGAAACTGCCAAATTGTTTTTCAGTGGGTGTCCATTTACATTCCTACCAGCAGCACATGAGAATCCCAGTTCCTCCACATCCTCACCAACACTTGGAACGTTCAGTCTTCTTCATTTTGGCGATTCTAGTATGTGTATAGTGGTGTCTCACGGTAACAGCTCATTCCCTAGTGACTCTTTTTTTTTTTTTTTTTTGAGACGGAGTATCGTTCTTGTTGCCTAGGCTAGAGTGCAATGGCATGATCTTGGCTCATCGCAACCTCCGTCTCCCAGGTTCAAGCGATTCTCCTGCCTCAGTCTCCCAAGTAGCTGGGATTACAGGCATGCACCACCACGCCCAGCTAATTTTGTATTTTTAGTAGACATGGGATTTCTCCATGTTGGCCAGGCTGGTCTTGAACTCCCGAACTCAGGTGATCCACCCGCCTCACCCTCCCAAACTGCTGAGATTACAGGTGTCAGCCACCGCGCCTGGCTGGGACTCATGGATTGTTGTTGTTGTTGTTGTTGTTGTTGTTGTTGAAACAGTCTTGTTATATCACCCAGGCTGGAGTACAGTGGTGTGATCTCGACTCTCAGCAACCTCCTGCCTCAACCTCCCAAGTAGCTGGGATTACAGGCGTGCACCATCACACCAGGCTAATTTGTGTATTTTTAGTAGAGACAGGGTTTCACCATGTTGGCTGGGCTGGTCTCAAACTCCTGACCTCGTGATCCTCCCACATCGGCCTCCCAAAGTGCTGGGATTACAGGTGTGAGCCACCACGCCCGGCTGGAACTCATGGTTTTGAACTTCTTTTCATGTCTGTCATCTGTATACCTCAATTGGTGAAAAGTTTATTCAAGTCTTCTGCCCATTTAAAAAAAAAATGAGTTGTCGTTTACTAATAAGAGTTATTTTTGCATTCTAGATCATGTTTCTTCTTCCTCCTCCTTTCTTCTTCGTCTTCATCTTCGTCTTCATCGTGTTCTTCCTCCTCCTCTTCCTCCTCCTCCTCCTCCCCCTCCCCCTCCTCCCCCTCCTCTTCCCCTTCTCCTTCCCCTTCTCCTTCTCCTCCTTCTCTTTGACAGGGTCTCATTCTGTTGCCCAGGCTGGAGTGCAGTGGCTCATCGCAGCCTCAACCTTCAGGGCTCAGGTGATCTTCCCACCACAGCCTCCTGGGTAGCTGGGACCATAAGCATGCACCACCACACCCGGCTAGTTTTTGTACTTTTTTGTAGATATGGGGTTTCGCCATGTTGTCCAGATTGGCTTCAAACTCCTGGACTCAAGTGATCTCCCTACCTCTGCCTCTGAAAGTGCTGGGATTACAATCGGCATGTACCACTGCACCTGGCTGGATCATGCATTTTCAATGGAGGCAAAATTGCCCCCAATGGGAAAAAAGTGGTTCTTGTGAAATGAAAAAAACTGTGCTCTTTATGTACAAAGCACAATAAACTCCAAATACATAAACAGGTACCTGTGTATTCAGTTATCATGGGGGTGATTAGGAAGGATTGTCTAAAAATATTCCTTGGATGAGGAAGGGAATGGAAGAAGGCTGAGAAACTGTTCTAGATACAAGTCCTCTGTTGGATGTACGCTTTGCAAAACCAACAATTTTAATTTGGATAAAGTTCAATTTATCAATTATTCCTTTTATAGTTTGTGCTTTTTGTGTGCTATTTCAGAAACCTCTGTCTAACTCAAGGTTACTAAGATTTTCTGCTGTTTTCATGTAAAAGTTTCAGTTTTAATTCTTCCATTTAGGTCTGTGATACATTTTCTAGACTCCTCCAAATTTAATTTTTTATTTATTTTGAGACAGAGTATCGCTCTGTCACGCAGGCTGGAGTGCAGTGGTGTGATCTCAGCTCACTGCAAACTCCACCTCCCAGGTTCAAGCCATTTTCCTGCCTCAGCCTCCTGAGTAGCTGGGCTTAAAGGTGAGAGCCACCACACCCAGCTAATTTTTGTATGTTTAGTAAAGACAGGGTTTCACTATGTTGGTCAGGCTATTCCCAAACTCCTGACCTCATGATCCACCCGCCTCAGCCTCCCAAAGTGTTGGGATTACAGGTGTGAGCCACTGTACCCGGCCCCAAATTAATTTTTGTATGTAGTATGAGGTAAGTGCAGAAGTTCATTTTTTTTTTTATATGGACGTCCAGTTGATCTGACAGTCTTTGTGGAAACATTTTTCTTTCCCCACTGAATTGCTTCATCACTTTGATCAAAAATCAGTTAATTTGGTCGGGCATGGTGGCTCATGCCTGGAATCCCAATACTTTGGGAGGCCAAGAGAGGTGGATCACTTGAGGTTGGGAGTTCAAGACCAGCTTGGCCAACATGGTGAAACCCTGTCTCTACTAAAAATACAAAAATGAGCCAGGTGTGGTGGCAGGGGGCCTTTAGTCCCAGCTACTCAGGAGGCTGAGGCAGGGAAATCGCTTGAACCTGACAGGCAGAGGTTGCAGTGAGCCAAGATCACACTATCACACTCCAGCCTGGGCAACAGAGCAAGAGACTCTGTCAAAAAAAAAAAAAAAAATCAGTTAACTATATGTGTGTGGGTCCATTTTGTAATATACTGTGTACCAAAGAAAAATCCATTCATGGGCTGCCTGGTCTGGGCCCTGACTGTTTTCTAACATTGACCTCCAGCACTCAGACCTCCTTGCTGGCCCCTGGCTAGGCACCTGCTGCCTCAGGCCTCAGTTACAGCTCTGTCCTGGTCTAGAACCGTCTGCCCTGAGATGATCTCCTGTCAATGTCTCCTCCTCTGAGAGGGAGGCCCCTGCCATGGTGTTGCTCTGCTGATTTGGTTCTGGAAGAGTTTGGTGAGATCAGCAGGCACTGGATCACACAGGGACTTGGAGGCGGAGATGAGAATTGAGGTTTTAGTCTGTGTGAGATGAGAACAGGAATGGCATGATCCGACTGTGGCCCGGGCTGCTGTGTCGAGGTGGACTGTAGAGGGAGTGTGGAGGCAGGGGTGGCCGCAGGAGGCCCTGGAAGCACGTGGCTCCTGCCAGCCACTCACTCTGCCTGCAGTCCATCATCAGAGCAATCCTTGGCCCTGTGAGCGGATGCTACAGTGAGAAGGAAGGTCAGCCCTGGCCAGCCTTGCCCCGGGATCCCAGGTCGTGGGATTCCGGAAAAATAGGGGCTTCCCTCCTCCACGTGCACCATGCCACCCCTCCCTCAGTTCCCATACCCTCATGGGACGGCTCCAGGCTACAGTCCTGGCCCTTGACTCATTTGCTGCTCTCAAGGCTTGGGCTGAGTTTGTGGAGCAGAAGAAGGAGCCCTGGGTGGAAGCCCTGAGGTTTAAGTTCCGGTTCCTCTTCTTACCAGCTGGGTGACCTCCAGTGAGTCACTAGCCCCTGCAGAATCTCACTTGTGAAGTTGGATAAGATCTCTGCCCCCACCACCCAGGCCCCAGGGGAGCTGTGCAGATTATTTTTTTGTTTTTTTAGACGGAGTCTCGCTCTGTCGCCCAGGCTGGAGTGCAGTGGCTGGATCTCAGCTCACTGCAAGCTCTGCCTCCCGGGTTTACGCCATTCTCCTGCCTCAGCCTCCCGAGTAGCTGGGACTACAGGCACCCGCCACCTCGCCCGGCTAGTTTTTTGTATTTTTTAGTGGAGACAGGGTTTCACCGTGTTCGCCAGGATGGTCTCGATCTTCTGACCTCGTGATCTGCCCGTCTCGGCCTCCCAAAGTGCTGGGATTTCAGTTTTGAGCCACCGCGCCCGGCCAAGCTGTGCAGATTGACTGTCTTCTGAAGAGTCCCTTGGAAATGTTTTGGTGGGGGCAAGAAAAAGAGCTTTGCTTGTTCTTCAGAAAGACTTGCCAGAGTCAGACACTGAGGACTCCAGAGCATCCGGAGGAAGCCCAAGGACCACTTCCACTGAGAAGCCTTCCTTCACCAGCCTGAATAAAATGGACCTCTGTACACACGCCTGTCTCAGTGATGGCAGTGGTAGGCCATCTGGAGTGGCTGCTGCCATCACACCAGCTGCAGCAGGGAGGCATGGCTGGGGCTGCATGTTCCATGGAACTGGCAGGAGCTGGGGACAGGCAGGAGCCCCTCCCATTCTGAGTTGGGACAGCAGCTCCCTGGGTGCTGCTGCAGCTGCCCAAGACACGGTTGCAGACCCAATTATCCCTGTCCTCTTGGAGCCCAGGAGCAGGTGGGAACCCTCCCAGGCGCAGTTGCAGCTGCCCAAACCACAGCTCCAGACCCAGGCCTCCCGCTCCATGGAGCGGGCTGGAGCCCTGCCCCGTCCTGCGCACAGCTGCAGCCACCCAAACTGCAGCTGCAGACCCAGGCCTCCTACTCCACGGAGCAGCAGGAGCCCTGCCCCACTTCCCACGTAGCTGCACCGGCCCTGACTGCGGCTGCGGACCCAGGCATCCCTGCACTCCTGGGGACCCTGGAAAGCCCCCTGCCCTCACAGGCTTGGAAATGCCTGCTCCCACTGCCTGGCTTCTCCTTGCTGTCAGCACCTGCTCTGATCTTGGGGCAAAGTTGGGGCCGAGCCTGGGTGCTGTCACAGCCCAGCCACGTGTGCCCACATTCGGGGCAGTGCTGACATGCCAGCCCCTGCTGTCTCAGCCCCCTCCAGATTTGGGGCGCTGATGAGCATAGGAGTGAAGCTGAGGAGGGACTGAGGGCAGCCTGGCACTGGCCTGCAGATGCCCCTTGGTACCTATAGTCTGGGCGCCATGAATGGCAGCAGGAGGCAAACAGGTTTCTGGACAGAAGGGGGTGAGTCCCCAGTGAGGCCCACCTTCAGGCCAGGGAGGCCCTGAAGGCTGAGGGCCAGGCTGCCAGTGCCGTGGACTGGAGTGTGAACTTGTGTTGCCTTTTCTGGGCCTGCTCATGTCCTCCCATGGACCAGTCAGTGTGAACTTCCTCCTCTCTGAGGCTCACAAAAGCCCCAGGCTCAGCCAGAGCGATTCCTCTGCCTCAGCCTCCCAAGTAGGTAGGATTACAGGTGCCTGCCACCACACCCGGCTAACTTTTGTATTTTTAGTAGAAACAGGGTTTCACTATGTTGGCCAGGCTGGTCTTGACTGTCCCTTTAAGAGCACTTAAGAACACTGTCTCTTTAAGAAGCAAGAATGTAGCCGAGCAAGGTGGCTCACGCCTATAATTCTAGCACTTTGGGAGGCCAAGGCAGGTGAATCACTTGAACCCAGGAGTTCAAGACCAGCCTGAGCAACAAGGCAAGACCCCATCTCCACAAAAAAATACAAAAATTAGTCAGGCATGGTGGCACGTGCCTGTGGTTCCAGCTACTTGGGAAGCTGAGCTGGGAGGATTGCTTGAGCCTGGGAGGTTGAGGCTGCAGTGAGCCGTGATCATACCATTGCATTTCAGCCTGGGCAACAGAGTGAGACCCTGTCTCAAAAAACAAAACAGAAGAAGCAAGAATGTGCTCGTCCGCCCTTGTAGGTGCTGACTGAAGCTGCCTGGGAACCGCCAGGTCTAGGATAGAGGGAGGAAGGGCAAAGGTGGGGGCAACACCAGGGGAAGTGGGGGCTATAGGAAGAGGGGCTTTGGGGCCGGGCACGGTGGCTCATGCCTGTAATCCCAGCACTTTGGGAGGCCGAGGTGGGAGGATCACCTGAGGTCAGGAGATCGAGACCATCCTGGCTAACACGGTGAAACCCCGTCTCTACTAAAAAATACAAAAAATCTAGCTGGGTGAGGTGGCAGGCGCCTGTAGTCCCAGCTACTCGGGAGGCTGAGGCAGGAGAATGGCGGGAACCCGGGAGGCGGAGCTTGCAGTGAGCTGAGATCCGGGGCCATTGCACTCCAGCCTGGGCGACAGAGCGAGACTCCGTCTCAAAAAAAAAAAAAAAAGAGACAGTGCGACAGTGCTCTCTGTCACTCCTGTCCTGTCTCTTCTGTCCATGGCCCGCAGCAGCCAGGAAAGCCAAGTGTCCTGGAGGGAAATGCTGAGCTGTGACCTCAGGGATCCCCATAGTTACTGTCTCCCCTGATACCCACCAGGGCAGCAGTTCTCCCACAGCTGGCCCTGTCCCCCTGGGGGCCATGCTGTTCTATGATTGTCTTCCCTCTTGCCAGCAGGGGCTTGCAAAGCCCTCAGACGGTGCAGTGACACGGTTCTCCTCCTCATCCTGGCTCACTCATGCATTTGCTAACTCAGCGTAGGTTCATGGAGCACCTACTATGTGTCAGCTCTGGGCCAGGTGTGGGAATATATTGGTGGGCAGACACACCCCACTACTGGGGCTGCAGGCTATGGGAGAGTGAGAGAGTAGCCGAGTGGTCACACCCCAGAATGGGTCATATGAATCAAGGTGGGTGCTGTGAGGGGAAGGAGGGGGTTCAGGGCAGGAACAGGGTTCTAAGGAGTCAGATAAGACAGGAGCGGGGTCTCATTCAGGGTCTCCCAGGGGCCTCCCTGGGGAAATGATGGCTGAACTGGATGGGAGGATGAGAAGGTGCAAAGAACATTCCAGGAGGAGCAAACAGCAAAGAAGGTCTCGTGTCTGGAAGGCTGATGGCCTGTTGAGAAGCCAAAAAGCTAAGGGGAAGGAGGGCAGGAGTGAGGGACAGGGGCCCAGGAGCCTGGGGGTCCTGCCTCTTTCAGGCTGGGGTTTGGCCTGTAGCCCAGGGTAAGGGAAACCACAAATTGCTAAGGAGGAAAGTGACATGTTCAAGTTCGGATTCCGGAAAGATCACCCTAACCTTGATTCAACACCCAGCTATAAAGGATGTTATAGAGACTGGACAACGTGGCTCACACCTATTATCCCAGCACTTTGGGAGCAAATCAACTGAGGTCAGGAGTTCGAGACCAGCCTGGCCAACATGGCAAAACCCCATGTCTACTAAAAACACAAAAATTAGCTGGGTGTGGTGGCGGGCACCTGTAATCCCAGGTACTCGGGAGGCTGAGACAGGAGAATGGCTGGAACCCGGGAGGTGAAGGTTGCAGTGAGCTGAGATTCTGCCACCACATTCCAGCCTGGGCAATAGGGCGAGGCTCCATCTCAAACAAACAAAAACAAAAAAAGAAAGTTGTAGAGACAATAAGGGAAATTTGAATGTGACAGGGATTTAGAAGGAACTAGAAGATTATTGGTAGTTTCATTCATTGTCATGATGGTATTGCAGTTATGGAGAAAAATGTCCCCTGAAAAAAGTAAATGCATTTACTGAAGCATTTGGGTGTGAATAAGCATCGTATCTAAAATTAACTTTAAAATATTTTTAACAAGACAGGCTGGGCTTGGTGGCTCACACCTGTAATCCCAGCACTTTGGGAGGTCAAGGCAGGTGGATCACCTGAGGTCAAGAGTTCAAGACCAGCCTAACCAACATGGTGAAACCCTGTTTCTACTGAAAATACAAAAAATTAGCCGGACATGGTGGCGTGCTCCTGTAGTTCCAGTTACTCAGGAGGCTGAGGCATGAGAATTGCTTGAACCCAGGGGGCAGAAGTTGCAGTGAGCCAAGATCACACCACTGCACTGCAGCCTGGGTGACAGAGCGAGACTCTGTTTCAAAAACAAGCAAACAAACAAACAAAAATATTTTTAACAAGACAAATGGAGAAAATATGGCAAGATATTAATCACTGTTAAATCTAGGGGATGGGCCGGGTGCAGTGGCTCAAGTCTCTTATCCCAGCACTTTGGGAGGCCGAGACGGGCGGATCATGAGGTCAGGAGATCGAGACCATCCTGGCTAACATGGTGAAACTCCGTCTCTACTAAAAAAAATACAAAAAACTAGCCGGGCGAGGTGGTGGGTGCCTATAGTCCCAGCTACTGGGGAGGCTGAGGCAGGAGAATGGCATAAACCTGGGAGACAGAGCTTGCGGTGAGCTGAGATGCAGCCACTGCACTCCAGCCTGGGTGACAGAGCGAGACTCTGTCTCAAAAAAAAA
>NW_016814436.1:6205904-6222708 GCF_001698545.2 Rhinopithecus bieti
AAAAAAAAAAAAAAAAAAAAAATTGTCTATTATATACTTCACTCTACTTTTGAATTTATTTGAAATATTTCTTATTAAAAAGAAAAAATTAATAACAAAGAAGAAAAGATAGCTCAATGATATACAGACAGACAGATAGATCTCCCTGGTTTTTGGGCAGAAGGGGGGTTGGAGAGGCCAAGCCTCTTAGGTCGGGAGATCTCATGTGTTTGTCCATTTTGCATTGCTATAAAGAAATACCTAAGACTGAGTAATTTATAAGGAAAAGAAGTTTATTTTAGCTCATGATTCTGCAGGCTGTAGAAGCATGGCACCAGCATCTGGGCAGCCTCGGTGAGGCCTCAGGAAGCTTCCAATCCTGGTAGAAGGTGAAGGGGGAGCAAGTGCATCACACAAGGAGACAGCAAGAGAGCTGGAAGGTGCCACAGGCTTTTTTATTTTTTTGTGACAGAATCTCGCTCTTGTCACCCAGGCTGGAGTGCAGTGGTGTGATCTCGGCTCACTGCAACCTCCGCCTCCCAGGTTCAAGGGATTATCCTGCTTCAGTCTCCTGAGTAGCTGGGACTACAGGTGCCCACCACCACGCCTGGCTAATTTTTGTATTTTCAGTAGAGACAGGGTTTCACTATGTTGGCCAAGCTGGTCTCGAACTCCTGACCTCAGGTGATCTGCCCACCTCACCCTCCAAAAGTGCCGGGATTACAAGCATGAACCACCACGCCTGGCATGCCACACGCTTTTAAACAACCAGATCTTGCATGAACTCATTGCCACTTATTACCATGATGAGGACACAAGCCATTCATGAGGGGTCCACTCCCATGACCCAAACACCCCCAAGCAGCCCCCACCTCCATTAGTAGTCACATTTCAACATGAGATTTGGAGGGGACAAACATCCCAGCCATATCACCCCACGAAGAGGATGTTTGTGGTGGGTGAATTCTAAAATGACCACCGGTGATCATGTCCCTGTATCATCTTCTCCGTTTGAGTGTGGGTGAGACTCGAAGATATGATGGAATATCACTCCTGTCATTATGTTACATTATTTGGCAAAAGAGAAACTTGCAAGTGTGATTCGGGTCCCCAACAGTTGAAGTGATCAAAAGGGAGATTGTCCTGGGTGGGCCTGGCCTAATCAGGTGATCTCTTGAAAGGGGACTCCTTTTTTTTCTTTTTTTCTTTTTTTCTGAGACGGTGTCTTGCTCTGTTGCCCAGGCTGGAGTGCAGTGGCACGATCTCGGCTCACTGCAAGCTCCGCCTCCCAGGTTCACGCCATTCTCCTGTCTCAGTCTCCTGAGTAGCTGGGACTACAGGCACCCACCCCCAAGCCTGGCTAATTTTTTGTATTTTTAGTAGAGATGGGGTTTCACCATGTTAGCCAGGATGGTCTCGATCTCCTGACCTCGTGATCCACCCGCCTCAGCCTCCCAAAGTGCTGGGATTACAGGCATGAGACACTGTGCCCGGCCAAAAGGGGACTCTTAAAGACAAGGTAAGTCAGACAGATGTGCTTCTGCTGGCCTGAAGAAGGAACTAGAGGATTAGTGTTAGTTTCATTAGGTGTGATGATGGTATGGTAGTTATGGAGAAAAAAATGTCCATTTTGAAAAGTTCAGCCGGGTGTGGTGGCTCACACCTGCAATCCCAGCACTTTGAGAGGCTGAGGCATGTGGAGCACCTAAGGTCAGCAGTTCGAGACCAGCCTGGCCAATATGGTAAAACCCCATCTCTACTAAAAATACAAAAAAATTAGCTGGGCATGGTCGTGGGCACCTGTAATCCCAGCTACTTGGGAGGCTGAGGCAGGAGAATCGCTTGAACCCGGGAGGTAGAGATGCAGTAAGCCGAGATCATGCCATTGGACTCTAGCCTAGGTAACAGACAGGGACTCCATCTCAAATGCACACACACACACCCCAAGGGACTGGGCACAATATCTCATGCCTGTAATTCCAGCACTTTAGAAGGCAGAGCCAAGAGGATCACTTGAACCCAGGAGTTTGAGACCAGCCTGGGCAACATAGTGAGATCTTGTTTCTATTTTTAAAAAATAATAAATAAATAAATAGAAAGGCCAAGCACAGTGGCTCACACCTGTAATCTTAGCACTTTGGGAGGCCAAGGTGGATGGATTGCTTGAGCCCAGGAGTTCAAGACCAGCCTCACCAACATAGCAAGCCACCATCTTTAGCAAAAAAAAGATACGAAAATTAGCTGGGCATGGTGGTGTGCACTTGTAGTCCCAGCTAGTTGGAAGGCTGAGGTGGGGGGATCGCTTGAGCCCAGGAGGTTGAAGCTACAGTGAGTTGAGATTGCACCACTGCACTCCAGCCTGGACAACAAAGTGAGACCCCGTCTAAAAAAAAAAAAAAAAAAAAAAAAGTCAAGGAAGCCTCCGTGAGTTCTCTAGCTACAAGGAAATGAGTTCTGCCAACAACTACATGATCTGGAAAAAGGGCTCCAAGTCTCAGGTAAGACCTAAGCCTTGGCCGATACCAGGATTTTAGCCTTGGGATGCCCTGAGCAGAGAACCCAGTTATGGTGAGACTGAACTACCAACCAGTAACACTGTGAGCTGACAGAGCACTTTGTCTGTGATAATTTGTTATGCAGGAATAGAAAACAAATACGCTGTTAAAAGAGTTCAAGCAGAAGAACTTGTGACTGTGTGAAGCAGATGGACCTGAGAGTACTTAGAAGATGAAATCGCCAGATGGATGAGAGCTGAGAGAAAGAGAGGGGGCGTCTGGAAAGAAATCGAGACGGAGAGCCTGCAAGAGGATGAGATCTGGGGGACACATTGGGGTGTCCCTTCAGGCATTTCTATGACTTCTTGAACTTTCAGCTGGGCACAGGAAAAGGTGAGGGCTGAAGGTCAAGCAGATGTGGGGAGTGTTTGGTGTGTGATGGAGGTTGGTGCTGTGGGAGGGAGGAGCTGGGCCCAGGATGGACCCCCAAGGACCTGACTCTGAAGAAGCCTGGAGGGGCTGATTCATGGGTCCTAAAAGCTGGGTGTTACGGTTTGAATGTGTCTTGTGCTGGACACTTAATCCCCAGTGCAACGGTGTTGAGAGGTGGGGCCTTCAAGAGGTGATTGGGTCATGGCGTCTCTTCCCTCACGAATGTATTAATGTCATTATTTTGGAGTGGGAGTGGGTTTGTTACTGTTGGAGTGGCATCCTTAAAAAGGATAAACTTGGCCTTCTTTCTCTTGCACACTTGAGTGCTCTTTTGCCCTTGTACCTTCGGCCATGTGAGGACACAGCAAGAAGGTCCCCACCAGATGCTGGCACCTTGGTTTTGGACTTCCCAGCCTGTAGGACTGTGAGAAACAAATTTCTCTTCTTTATAAATTACCCAGTATTCTGTTATAGCAGCACAAAACAGACTAAAACACCAGGGAGGGGAGAGGGCTCAGGGTGAGAGGCAGCACAGGGCTGGCTGCATGTCACACAGGCCACCAAGGCCTGCCACTGTGACTGCTTCATTACCTCTGGACTTGGTCTCTTCCCCTTCTTTACTCCCACAGCAACGGCTCCAGTCCAGGTCTCCTGGCCCCTCCTGCAAACCCCTGCAAACTCAGGGCAGCTCTGGGAAGACAGGAACCATATCTGACTCACCCTCTTGTCAGGCCCTGTGTGGACTCTGGTGACAAAGTCACAGATATTACCAGTGTATCTGTGGTCTGTAGCCTACAATCATAATGAAAGGCATGCCAAATTTCAGTTCAACATTAGTAAAAAATAAAGGTGCTATTTTCTTCCCACCCAAGTTCATAGATCTCCTGAATTCTGTCTACAGACTTCTACTTAGGATGAAGGGCCCAAGCTCTATGCCACGATGAGGCATGGATGGGTGCACTTTGTGAACAGAACAGCATGGCCAGACGGGAAAAAAATGTCTGCAAGCAGCGGCAGCAGAATCAGCAGGGCTTTTATGGGGGGTGCAGACAGGACACATTGGGCTTCAGCAGGAAGACAGCACCTGCTGACAGCCAGCCCACTCTCGGAGAGAGCCCACGTGAGAGGCCTGAGCTGAGAGTGAGGGTGAATGGGCATTCTAGGTTGAGGGCAGCACATGTGTGACCTCAGGCTGGTCCCTGCCTCTCTGGCTTCTGTCTCTTCAACGTGAAATGGACAGGCTGGACCAGAGGCCTCCTAGGGCCCCACCAGGGCTCACCCTCTACTGCCTATCTCACGTTCATCTCTGGTAGGGAGGGCCCAGGAGTCGACGGACCATTGGGACTCACCCCTTTGCTAAGTGAGAGCTCATGGTGGTCTCTGTTTCAGTCCTAACCCACTGATGAGTGTTAACTGTATCATTTTATTATTACTATTATTATTATTTTAACATGGAGTCTCGCTCTGTCGCTCAGGCTGGAGTGCAATGGCGCAATCTCTGCTCACTGCAACCTCCGCCTCCTGGGTTCAAGCGATTCTCCAGCCTCAGCCTCCCGAGTAGTTGGGATTACAGGCGTGCGCCACCACGCCTGGCTAATTTTTGTATTTTAGTAGAGATGGGGTTTCACCGTGTTGGCCAGGCTGGTCCCAAACTCACCTCAGGTGCTCCGCCCGCCTTGGCCTCCCAAAGTGCTGGGTTTATCGGTGTGAGCCACCGTGCCCGGCCCAAACTGCACCATTTTGTAAGCTCCCCGCCATTTTACAGACCCTGGTCAAAGTGAAATATTCCACAGGGGTTCCAGCCATGAGAAACATCCTCCCTGACTGCCTGACTTTCTTATCATACCCAGCTGGGCAGAGATCCAGCTGAAGGAGCATCGCAGTCACATTCTGTGGAAACAAGGGCCAAACTGCCTCATCATGGGATGTTATTAACTTTTTTTTTTTTTTGAGACAGAGTCTCGCTTTGTTGCCCAGGATGGAGTGCAGTGGCGCAATCTTGGCTCACTGCAACCTCTACCTCCCGGGTTCAAGTTACAGTAGGGCCACTAAGATGCTGAGCATAAATGCCTGTGTTTGCTGTAGAATGGCCCCCCACCCCCCACCTCTCTCTGTCTCCCTCTGCATGCGTCTTCCTTTAACCCTTGCCTTTCCTTCAAAACTTAACAGTGAGTAAGGGCCAGACCCCTCTCAGCTGGCTTCAGCAGGAAAGGGAAGACTGGGCTTCCCTTTCCATCTCTCAGCCCTGTTCTCCTCTGGGTGGGCTCCATTCTCAGCCAGGGTCACCCCACCAAGATGGCGGCTGGCAGCTGTCCTCTTAGTGGGCCAGACTTGGCTCTTCTCTCAGGAACTGAAATGGGGACAGGGTGGGTACCAGAGGAAAACTCCCGTCATGAGAAGAGGATAGAACAGATGCTGTACCAGCAAAAGTGGTGGAAGGCTGCTGCAGTGAGTTGAAATTTGTCCCCCGCTCCCTACAAAATGAGATGTCTACCTGTGAATGCAAGTGACTTATTTGGAAAGAAAATCTTTGCAGATGTGATTAAGCTCAGGCTCTTGAGGTGACAGCATCCTGAATTCAGGGTGGTTCATTTCAGTGTCAAGTGAACTTTTTTTTTTTTTGAGACAGAATCTTTGTTGCCCAGGCTGGAGTACAGTGGTGCAGTCTCAGCTCACTGTAACCCCCACCTCCTGGGTTCAAACAATTCTCCTGCCTCAGCCTCCTGAACAGCTGGGATTACAGGCAACTGCCGCCACGCCCAGCTAATTTTTTTATTTTTAGTAGAGACAGTGTTTCACCATGTTGGCCAGGCTGGTCTCGAACTCCTGACCTCAGGTGATCTGCCCACCGTGGCCTCCTAAAGTGCTGGAAGTACAGCTGTGAGCCTATACAGTTGTGAGCCTGAACTTTTCTTTCTTTCTTTTTTTTTTTTTTTGAGAAGGAGTCTCACTCTGTCACCCAGGCTGGAGTGCGTTGGCATGATCTCGGCTCACTACAACCTCTGCCTCCGGGGTTCAAGCGATTTTTCTGCCTCAACCTCCTGAGTAGCTGGGATTATAGGCGTGCACCACCATACCCAGCTAATTTTTTGTATTTTCAGTAGAGACGGGGTGTCACCATGATGGCCAAGCTGGTTTCAAACTCCTGACCTCAAGTGATCCATCCACCTTGGTGTCCCAAAGTGTTAGGATCACAAGTGTGAACCACCACACCTGGCCGAGCCTGAACTTTTAAGAGCAGCAGGGGAGATTGAGTTGCAGTGACACAGAGGAGGAGGCCACGTGAAGAGATGGAGGCAGAAATTGGAGTGGTGCAGCCCCAAGCCAAGGAGGCAGGAAGCCTCCATCCCTGGAGCCTCTGGAGACAGCGCAGCTCCATGGATGCCTTGGTTTCTGACTTCTGGCTTCTAGAACTGTGAGAGAATAAATGTCTGTTGGCGTAAGCCGGCAGTTTGTAGTGACTGGTTACGGCAGCCACAGGAAACTGACACCCACCCAGCTCACGTTTCTAATTTCACTTTTTTTTTTTTTTTGAGGCAGAGTCTTACTCTGTTGCCCAGGCTGGAGTGTAGTGGAGCCATCTCGGCTCACTGCAACCTCCGCCTCCCAGGTTCAAGTAATTCTCCTGCCTCAGCCTCCCGAGCAGCTGGGACTACAGGTGTGCACCCCTACACCCGGCTAATTTTTGTATTTTTAGTGGAGATGGGGTTTCACTGTGTTGGCCAGGCTGGTCTTGAACTCCTGACCTCAGTTGATCCACCTGCCTCAGCCTCCCAAAGTGCTGGGATTACAAATGTGAGCCACTGTGCCCAGCCTCAGCGCATGTTTCTGAAGCACCATAAATACTCCTTGGCCGTGATTCCCAGGATTGAAGGTCTAGACAAGGACCTGGGCTTCCAAATGTGCCCATACTTTCCCATCCAGCCCTTATCCGCCGCTCCCATGATGCACCACTGCTCCATTGCCCTTGTAGGAAAAGGCAGCACTGGGTGGGAACAGCTGTGGGCTCTTTACTAAGTAGGTGCTAAATACATCAATATAACTGAAGTGAGGCCAGATACACAAGTACAGTCACTGCCTTCTTCTCAGCACTCACCACGGGCACAACCCCCTGGCTCCATTGCCTTGAGTAAGCCACTCAGCATCTCCGCTCCCTGCAAAATGTTGTCAAAAGGTGAGCCTCAGTGTTCTTACCTATAAAATGGGGATGATAACAGTACAATCCAGGCCACGTGCAGTGGCTCACACCTGTCATCCCAGCACTTTGGAGGCTGATGCAGGCAGATTGCTTGAGCCCAGGAGTTTGAGACCAGCCTGGACAATATGGTGAGACCTTGTCTGTACTAAAAGTACAAAAATCTGCCCTGTTTAGGGGTGTGAGCAGTTGTCCCAGCTCCTCGTGGGCTGAGGTGGGAGGATCACTTGTGTCTGGAGGGCAGAGGTTGCAGTGAGCTGTGGCCTTCTCTCCAGCACGGGCGACAGAGTGAGACACTGTCTCAAAAACAAAAACAAGGCCGGGTGCGGTCGCTTACACTTATAATCCCAACACTTTGGGAGGCCGAGGTGGGCAGATCACAAGGTCAGGAAATTGAGACTATCCTGGCTAACATGGTGAAACCTCGTCTCTACTAAAAATACAAAAAATTAGCCGGGCGTGGTGGCGGGCGCCTGTAGTCCCAGCTACTTGGGAGGCTGAGGCAGGAGAATCGCTTGAATCCTGAGAAGCAGAGGTTGCAGTGAGCCGAGATTGCACTATTGCACTCTAGCCTGGGCAACAGAGTGAGACTCCGTCTAAAACAAAACAAAACCCAAAAATACCCAGTACAATCCTGCAGCTAATTTGGTGGGTTAAAGGAGGATACAGAGACCTCAGCATAGCACTGAGTGGTATTATAAGTGCTGTCTTCTCCCTTATCCATGCTCTCCCTCCAAGTGAGCAATAAGTTGTTAATTTTTCTTCTTTCTTTCTTTCTTTCTTTTTTTTTTTGAGAGGGAGTCTAGCTCTGTTGCCCAGGCTGGAGTGCAGTGGCGCAATCTCGGCTCACTGCAAGCTCCGCCTCCTGGGTTTATGCCATTCTCCTGCCTCAGCCTCCCGAGTAGCTGGGACTACAGGCGCCTGCCTCGTCGCCCGGCTAGTTTTTTGTATTTTTTAGTAGAGACGGGGGTTTCACCGTGTAGACCAGGATGGTCTCGATCTCCTGACCTCGTGATCCACCCGTCTCGGCCTCCCAAAGTGCTGGGATTACAGGCTTGAGCCACCGCACCCGGCCTCCTTCTTTCTTTTTATTTATTTATTTTTTGGACGGAATCTCACTCTGTCGCCCAGGCTGGAGTGCAATGGTGCCATCTTGGCTCAGTGCAACCTCTGCCTTCCAGGTTCAGGCGATTCCTGTGCTTCAGCCTCCCAAGCAGCTGGGATTACAGGCGCCCACCACCACACCTGGATAATTTTTGTATTTTTAGTAGTGACAGGGTTTCACCATGTTGGCTAGTCTGGTCTTGAACCCCTGACCTCAGGTGATCTGCTCCCCCTCAGCCTCCCAAAGAGCTGGGATTCCAGGCGTGAGTCACTGCACCCGGCCTAATTTTTCTTCTTTCATCAACAGTTACCTTCCATGTGTAGGCCCCATGTGGGCTGGAGGACAGAGCCATTTCCAGGCACTTGTTGGCCTGAGTCACTCTAGCTTTTAGAGGCTCAGCCTGTATCATCTCCAACATGAATGCACCCTTATCAACATGTTTCCCCTAAAAATTTCTGAAAAGATTTCTATAATTTTGCCTTTGAATTTTCTTGGCTACGTGGCTCTGCCTTTGCTAATCTTGGAGAAGATACATAACCCCTCTATGCCTCGGTTTCCTCGTGCATAAAACAGGAATAATGATGGCTCTTAAGTCATAGAATCCAGTGTGTTGACATAGGTAAATTCATATAACACCACGCCCAGCAGACGTAAGTCCTGAATACATGTTTGCCAAATAAACTAAAATACCAGTAACTTTCAGTCTCTGATTTCTCATTGACCATCTGGCACTCTCAGAATTCTTGCTACATGAGAAAATCTAACCCACAAAGAGTTTTCAAATGTGGTAAGACTTTTATAAACACCAAATCGAAAAGATGACATAACCTTCCATCTTCTAGGTATTTAATGAAACGTCTATTAATTTTAATTTTGCCGTTTTACTTTTGCATTTTACAGTAGTACATAATGTTAATTATTAACACAATGTTCATCGCCCCTCAAAATTCTGTGAGCTGCAGCCCCATGAGTCTAACCAATAACACAGCGTCAGCAGGGGCAGAGGGCACACAGATGCCTCCAAGGGGGCTGATTCTGAGATGACCAAATAGAGACAGTAACCAGATCTATTGCCCAGTCCCACCTGGCTCTGCACACCAAAGCTGTGGGGGTGGGGAGGATGCGACAGACCTCTGTTAGCAGAAGTCAAAAGGTTCTGTCCAGAGAGAGGTGGGTCGGGTTCACCTGGATCACAGCCATGACCAGGCAGGAGGCAGAGAGTGCCAAGGCTTGTATGTTCATGGACAAGGGGAACAGCTTCTGAGTTGGAGCCTCAGGGGGCAGGAAAAGGGAAACAGGCTCTCCAGCTCTCCCTGCCCTGGCCCACCCTACCCGTTCTCGCATGATGTCAGGGCTGGAAAGGCCCAAGGGGACATCTAGTTTAGCCTCCTTCTCATTGACAGATGGAGGATCGAGGGCTCTAGAGCAGAAGGGATCTGCCTGCCTCAGGCTGTGCTGGTCTCAGGTGCCCCGATGATCCAGTTTCTCTCCCTGTGACATCCCTACCCTGGAGCACCCTGCATCTCCACTCCACCTCCCAGCAATGAAGCTGTCCTGTGTTGCATGACATAGGCTTTCTCCCTTCAAAACAGTATTCCAGGGCTGGGTGCGGTGGCTCACGCCTGTAATTAATCCCAGCACTTTGGGAGAAGGAGGCAGATGTATCACTTGAGGTCAGGAGTTCGAGACCAGCCAGGCCAACATGTTGAAATCCCGTCTCTACTAAAAACACACAAAAAATTAGCCGAGTGGGGTGGCACACATCTGTAATCCCAGCTACTTGGGAGGCTGAGACAGGAGAATCACTTGAACCCGGGAGGCGGAGGTTGCAGCGAGCCAAGATTGCACTATTGCCCTCCAGCCTGGGCAACAAGAGTGAAACTCTGTTTCAAAAAACAAAACAGAACAAAAGAAAAGAAAAAACCCACAGCATTTCAGGGCTGGGCCCCTGTAATCAATCCCAGCACTTTGGAAGATAGAGGTAGACAGATTGCTTGAGGTCAGGAGTTCGAGACCAGCCTGGGTAACATGGCAGAACCTGATCTCTACAAAAATACAAAAAAAAATTAGCCAGGCACGTGCTCCCAGCTACTTGGTAGGCTGAGTCAGGGGGACAACCTGAGCCGGGGAGGTGGAGGCTGTGGTGAGCTGTGATCACACCATTGCACTCCAACTTGGGTGACACAGTAAGACCCTGTCAAAACAACAATAACAACAACTTAGCATTCCATAGTCTGCTCTCCAGTGGACCTTCCCACCTTAAACCAGAAAAAGGATGAGTTAATACCGGAGTGTGCACTGATATCTCTGCCTTCATGGCTACAGGAGGGTTGGAATCCTGGCTCAGTTCTGATTTGTTGTGTGATTTATTTTATTTTATTTTTTAGACACCCATTTGAAGTGCAGTGGTGTGATTTCGGCTCACTGCAGCCTCTGCCTCCTGGGTTCAAGTGTTTCTTCTGTCTCAGCCTCCTGAGTAACTGGGATTACAGGTGTGCACCACCACACCCAGCTAAATTTTGTATTTCTAGTAGAGATGGAGTTATGGAGTTTTGTTTCTTTTCTTCTCTTTTCTTTTCTCTTCTCTTCATTTTTTTTTTTTTTTTTTTTTGAGACGGAGTCCTGCTCTGTCGCCCAGGCTGGAGTGCGTGCGGATCTCAGCCCACTGCGCAAGCCCATCCGCCCCGGGGTTTATGCCATTCTCCCCCCCCCTTTTGGGGCTCAGCCTCCCGAGTATCTAGGACTACAGCGCCACCATCCTCGCCCGGTAGTTTTTTTTTTGTAATTCTTAGTAGAGACGGGGTTTCCACCGTAATTAGCCAGGGTGGTCTCGATCTCCTGACTGACCTCGTGATCCGCCCGTCTCGGCCTCCCAAGTGCTGGGATTACAGGCTTGAGCCACCGCGCCCGGCCTCTTCTCTTCTTTTTTTCTTTTTTCTTTTCTTTCCTTTTTTTGAGATGGAGTGTCACTCTGTTGCCCAGGCTGGTGCAATGGCATGATCTCAGCTCGCTGCAACCTCCATCTCCTGGGCTTCAGCGATTCTCCTCCCTCAGCCTCCCAAGTAGCTGGGATTACAGGTGCCCACTACCATGTTTGACTAACATTTTTGTATTTTTAGTAGAGACGGCGTTTCGTCGTGTTGGCCAGGCTGGTCTCGAACTCCTGACCTCAGGTGATCCACCCGCCTCGGCCTCCCAAAGTGCTAGGATTACAGGCATGAGCCACCGCGTCCAGCCCAGAGACGGGGTTTCACCATGCTGGTCAGGCTGGTCTTGAATCCCTGACCTCAGGTGATCCGCCTGCCTCAGACTCCAAGTGCTGGAATTACAGGCATGTGCCACCACGCCCCGGCCTGCTGTGTGATTTTGAGCATGACTCAACCTCTCTGGGTTTTGCGTGCCTCCCCTAACACATGAAGAAAAAACACTGGCTGCCTTCCGGGGCTCAGGGGTTCTAGTTGTCCACATCCATGAAGCTCTGGGCACACAGCAGGGCCTCAGGAAATATTAGTATGTATCTCCCGGCCCCCAATCCCATCAGGTGCTTCCCTTTCAAAGTGTCTTCTGAATCTTTTATTCTCTTTTTTTTTTTTTTTTTTTTGAGACGGAGTCTTGCTCTGTCGCCCAGGCTGGAGTGCAGTGGCCGGATCTCCGCTCACTGCAAGCTCCGCCTCCCGGGTTCATGCCATTCTCCTGCCTCAGCCTCCCGAGTAGCTGGGACTACAGGCGCCCGCCACCTCACCCGGCTAGCTTTTTGTATTTTTTTTTTAGTAGAGACGGGGTTTCACCGTGTTAGGCAGGATGGTCTCGATCTCCTGACCTCGTGATCCGCCAGTCTCGGCCTCCCAAAGTGCTGGGATTACAGGCTTGAGCCACCGCGCCCGGCCGCCTAATAATAATTTTAAGGCTACTCCCTCCAGGGGAATTTTAGCAGGGATCTGTTAAAAAAAAAAAAAAAAAAAAAAGCGGAGTGCTCATGGTAGAAATTCTGACAACAGCTGAGAATGAGAAAATATTTTGTGTGGAGTTAGGTTAGGTGGGGGTGTTGGGGTAGTGCAACGGTGCAGAAGGGAGGAAGGGAGGCAACTGAACCTTTTCAAGTGGTGCCTCTATCTTTGCAGCAGGTGAGAAAAGGCCCGTGTTGGAGGGGCTGCTGCAGTCTAGGCCTGGGGATGGCTGGATTTCACATTTTCCAGATGAGAAGCAGGGATTATCAGCAAAGGAGAACCGTAAGTCACGGGGAACAGTCTGGCCGGAAGCTGCCGACACACATACTCACAGGACCACGGCAAGTATGTTAAGATTTCCAGGGGTGGATGGGAGAGCCCTGGAACCTGGCCCTCGGAACACGAGCTCATGGACCTGAGATTGGAGCTGGGTATACCTAACGTGACCGGGAATTGGTCACGTTAGGTATAACTTAGATGAACAACTGGAGTTTAATAACAGTCTTGCAGAACGTTAAGGCCAGGAGCAATCTCAGAGATCAGCCAGTCCCACCACCTCCTATACAGACCATGACGTGAACTGAGGCCTGGACAGAAGACAGTGGTGGCCAGGGCCTCGAAGCTGAATTGGCAAGTCTCTGGCCCTGTCAGTTACTTAAAACATAGGAGAAGAGTTCTAAAGAAGCTTTTGTGGCAGAGCACGGTGGCTCACACTTGTAATCCCCAGCACTTTGGGAGACTCAGGCAGGCATATCGCTTGAGGCTAGGAGTTAAAGACCAGCCTCAACATGGTGAAACCCCATCTTTCAACTTGGTGAAATCCCATCTCCACTAAAAATACAAAAATTAGCCTGACGTCATGGTGGGGCACCTGTAATCCCAGCTACTCGGGAGGCTGAGGCAGGAGACTCGCTTGAGCCTGGGAGGTGGAGGTTGCAGTAAGCTGAAAATGCATCACTGCACTCCAGCCTGGGTGACAGAGCAAGACTCTAAAAAAAAAAAAAAAAAAAAAAAAAAGGTTTTGTTCTTAACACTGTCTGGCTCTTTGAAAAAGATCAGCCCCAAGCATTTGGAGATAAAAAAGGTGTGCTATCGGACACTGCTGTTACGATAGTGTAGAGGAATGGCATTAGGCAAACCCCAGGCAGGAACACTGAAAAATGAAGCAACTGACCTATTAAAGCCATTGAATTGTGGTTATTTTTTCTTTCTGCTAACCTTTGCTTGATTGTTGTTATAACTGTTTGCAAAATAACCCTCGGGGATAGAAGTGCTCAGGTGGAGAGCTGGCACAATGCCCCTCACCTCAGGTTTGCCCACGTATTGGTATCGCTGCTGTAATAGTTACCACAATGGTATTGCCTTAACACACCTCCAGTTCTGCAGATTAGAAGTCCAACTGGGGTCTCGCTGAGCTAAAGTCAAAGTGCAGGCAGGGCTGTGTTGTGTCTGGAGGCATCTATAGGAGAATCTGTTTCCTCGCCTCTTCCAGCTTCCAGAAGTTGCCTGCACGCCTTGTCTTACGGTCCCTTCCTCCCTCTTCAGTGACAGCAACGTTGCATTTACCTGACCGTTCTTGTGTTGTCACATCTCTTTTTGACCACAGCCGGGAAATGCTCCCCGATTTTGAGAATATTTTTTTCTTTTTTTTTGAGACGGAGTTTTGCTCTTGTTGCCCAGGCTGGAGTGCAATGGCGCGATCTCGGCTCACCACAACCTCTGCCCCCTGGGTTCAAGCGATTCTCCTGCCTCAGCCTCCCAAGTAGCATTACAGTCATGCACCACCATGCCCAGCTAATTTTGTATTTTTTTTAGTAGAGATGGGGTTTCTCTATGTTGGTCAGGCTAGTCCCAAACTCCCAACCTCAGGTGATCCACCCGCCTTGGCCTCCCAAAGTGCTGGGATTNGACTCCGTCTCAAAAAAAAAAAAAAAAGAATTTATGTGATGAGATTGGGCCCACTTGGATAACTCAGGATGATCTCCCTATCTCAATGTCTGTACTCTTAGGCCCCCTGTGGCAGCTCACGCCTGTAATCCCAGCACTTTGGGAGGCCGAGGTAGGCGAATCACTTGAGGTCAGGAGTTCGAAACCAGCCTGGCCAACATGGTGAAACCCCCTCTCTACCAAAGTACAAAAAATAGCCAGGTGTGGTGGTGTGCACTGCTAGTCCCAGCTACTCAGGAGGCTGAGGTGGGAGGATGGCTTGAGCTGGGGAGGTGGAGGTTGCAGTGATACGAAATTAGCCGAGTGTGGTGGCACATGCCTGTAATCCCAGCTACTTGGGAGGCTGAGGCAAGAGAATCCCTTGAACCCAGGAGGTGGAGGTTGTGGTGAGCCGAGATCGCACCATTGTACACCAGCCTAGGCAACAAGAGCCAAACTCTGTCTCAAAAATTTTTTTTAGTGTGTGTATAGGTAATACCTAGAGTATTATTGAAACACAGAGGAAAGAGCCCAAGCAATGTTTATTCATTCAACAGATGTTTTTCTGGCACCAGTCTTGGGCTGGGTGCCAGGGAAGTGGGATGAATTGGTTCAATGCTGGTCATATGACACAGAATCCATGGAGGCAACTGTGTGCAGGAGGGTGGCGTGAAGCAAATAAGAACCCAATGCATTGGCCAAGCATAACCAGGCAATGTGGGCCCCAAAGGCAACTATAGTTGTGGAGCAGAAAGGATTTCAGGCCAAGGGAACACTGTGGGCAAAGGCATGGCAGTGGGAACAGGCAGGGGGTGCTGTGGGGTTTGGGGAGACAAAGAGGGATGTGACTGTTGGACTTGACAGCCTTGGAGGGCGCGCTCATGCTGTCTGATCCACCATCCCCAGTTCTCACATCCACCAGCCCAAACCCCAGCTCTCCATACGCAGAACCAGAGGCCTCAGCCCTCATGCCAGTGTCCTCATTTTACAGACGGGGATGCAGGCCCACTGGAGAAGAGAAATACACCCGAGGCTGGTCACGTACTTCATTCATTCCCTTACTGCTCACCTTTCTACAGAGCCCTCCTGGACCTGGCACTGGGGACACAGAGGGGTCAGACGTGGCTCTGCTCTAAAGAGTTCAGGGACCAGTGGCACAAAACTGGGGCAGAGGCCTGAAGCAGGATCCAGATCCCATTTCCCTTCCGGGGCTCTGCCCAACACCACGGCTCCTTCCTGCCATGCCTCCCAGGAAGACCCCTGTGTCCCCATCAGACCTCTCTGTCATTCTTCTTTTGTGCAGCCTACATTTTTTTTTTCTTCCTTCCTTCCTTCCTTTTTTTTTTTTTTTTTTTTTTGAGACAGGGTCTTGCTCTGTCTCCCAGCCTAGAGTGCAGTGGTAGGATCTTGGTTCACTGCAGCCTCCACCTCCTGGGTTCGAGCAATTCTCCTGCCTCAGCCTCCAGAGTAGCTGGGATTACAGATGTGTGCCACCACGTCCAGCTAATTGTTGTATTTTTGGTAAAGATGGGGTTTCACCATTTTAGCCAGGCTGTTCTGGAGCTCCTGACCTCAGGCAGTTGGCCTACCTCGGCCTCCCATAGTGCTGGGATTACAGGCATGAGCCACTGTGCCCTGTCTGCAGCCTGTATTTATTTATTGGGTGTCTCATGTGTGCCAGGCAATGTCCTGGGTACTGGGATTACAGCCGTGTAGTAGTTAGACCCCTCCCTCAGTGGAGAAGACAATAAGCAGAACCCACAGGTATCCAATGTGTCGGGAGGAGGCAAGTGTCACTTTTTGAAGGAGAAACAGACTAAGGGAAGAGAGAGGGAGGGAAGGCGGTCAGGGGAGGTTCTTTGAGGAGGTGACACTCTGGCCGCAAAGGAAATGAGGAAGCAAGTTACACATGAATGGGGAGAAGAGGACTCCAGACAGAGGGAAGGGGGGCCTTGATGGGTCTGGGGGTCTGCACAGAGGCTGTGAATGCAGGGAGTGGCGTAGATTTAGCTTTGGGGATACCTGGAAATCAATGCTGGTCTCTCCATCTCCCCTGTTCTTGGAAATGGACCACCAGGCATGAGGTTTGGGGAGGCCACTGGCTGCTTCTCCAGGGTCTTCCTGTATCAGTCACAACCAGCACACGGAGGGATGCTGGCCAGACCTGGCTTCATCAGGATGACACACCCAGCTAACCTCATACCTCCCACTTCATCAACACTCCCCCATGTTGGGGAGGCAAGGCAGGGAAAGGTCCCCCATGGTGCAGCTGAGGAAGTGGAGGCGCAACACTGCACTGTGCCAGGTGCAGAGGAAGGGGGCTGGAAGGGCTTTGCCACGGTGTCCCCCAGGAGACCACCTTCTGGGGGCAAGTGACCTCTTGAGGGGTTCTGCGGAAGAAGTTCCCAGCAGAAACCAGGTAGGAAGTTCCCAGAAGTCAGCAGAGGGGACTTGGTGGAGGTGGCAACGCACAGGGCGGGTGACAAAGTACACATCCAGTGGGGCAGCAGCTGGGGAGGGGAGAGGAGCCCTGAAGGGGCGGTGGGAGGGGCTCAGAGGCGTGATCCTGCTGGCGGAGCGTTTAGGACCGTGTGTGGAGACGGGACCCCGCGAGCGGTTTGAAGGAGGGAGTCGCGGGCATCCGAAGATCGGCGGAGACCGGCCGTTGGAAGTGGGCGGGGCCGGGGAGCCGGGGGTGGGTCCGTGCCGTTCAGAGGCGGGGAGG
>NW_016814436.1:6223433-6232722 GCF_001698545.2 Rhinopithecus bieti
CGCCGTCGCCGCCGCCCCCGAGCCTGCGGGCGGCGCCGAGGCCGAGGAGCGCTCGCTGCAGCACATGCTGCGTGCCATAGCGGAGGAGCGCGGCCGCCTTAGCCTGCGCCGCGAGGTCTGCGGCCTCGGTGAGTGGGGCCCGGGGGCGAGGTCGGGCCGGGGCCGGGGGAGGTGAGCGTCTCCGGGGCCGCCTCTGCGCGTCCGTGTCTCTGAGCGGGTGTCGTGGTCTCTGGGTCTGCCCAGGTGCACTGTCTTCCTCCATGCGCCCCCCGCCCTGCGTCTGGCTCTGTCTCTGCTTTCTGTCGGACCAGCGCCCCGCACCCCTGTGCCCGGGTCTCATTCGGCGATTCCCCGTGTCAGTCCGTCCGGGTGTCTGTCTCATCTCCCTCCTTCCTCTTCGTGCCTCTGCGGGTCTTCTTCCTTCTCCAGGAAGCCGGCCCCGGGCCTTCAGCACGGCGGCAGGGAGTGTGGGCGTGGGATCTGGGTACACCCTTAAGCCCAGCGCTGCAGGGCCGGGCCCTCGTGGGCTCTGGGTGGACCTCCCTGCGAACGTGCCCTGGCCACTGTCTCCTGCTTCCCAAAGCCTTTGTCTTTCCGCACCCGCCGGCCCCTCTCATCCCTTAGCTGTATCCAGGGACCTGTTGGGCAGTGGCCCCCGAACCCGCCCGCTTGGCTGAGGGGCAAGGCCTGCCGCCTTTCGGTGTGATTCTGGGCTTAAGTCACGGATCTGCTGGGGGGCGTGGGGTGGGGGTGCCTCGTATTGTTTGGAAGGGCCTGGGACTGCAGGTGTGGGTGGGGTCTCCCAGCCAGTGAGGTAATCCATTACTGATAGATCGTGCCCAGACTCAAGCCCAGGAGAAGCCCCCTCTTTTGTCGTCTCAGGTTCGTCATTTTCTCCATGGAAAAGACCCCTCCCTCCTCCGTGCTGGGAATGACTTCATACCACATTGTCAGCCACCCCCCACCCCACCCCCAGGCTAGGCTGGGGATTTCTGAGGGGGTGACAGCACTGCTGAGTAGGGAATGTCAGCCTTCCAGATTCACCCCGTGGCCCCTTCATTCACCGTTGGGGAAACTGAGCCCCAGAGAACAAATGCATCCCCCTAAGGTCACACAGCCGCAGGGACATGGCAGTCCCAGGCATTCAGGGCCCCTCAGCAGGCCACACCCTGGAGGCTGGAGTGGGGAGAGGAAGTAAATTTGAATCCCTTTTGTAGGAGACAGGCTCAGCATGAGAGGCTTCCCAGTGAGCAAGCCCCAGCCTAGCCTGCCTAGGGGGAACTTTCCTTATGGAGAGGTGGGGTGGGGGGTGCTTATGAAGTGAAACGGACAAGAAGAACTTCAATGGTTGACAAGGTTTCAATGGTTTCTTTCTGAAAGGTGTCAAGATTTACTTATGAGCAGAAATTGGAGCATGCTCATTAATTAATTCTGCAAACATTCATTGAGCACCTACTGTGTGCCACCCTGGCAGGCCCACCTGTCACCTGGCACCGAATTTCTGAGCTGGGATGCGTCTGAGGGACCATCTGCTGCAGGCCACTTGGCCCTGTTTGCTCAGCAGCTGCAAGCAGTCCCTCCCCACTCCCCTGCCCACACACACCTACTGTCCTCTGACCACCTTTACTTGTGAGCACCTTCTCTCCTCTTAGACAACCCCTCCCCCAAGGAGGCTGCAGGGCCATTCCCAGAACAGTGAACGGTGAAAATGGCACCTAGCATTTACTGGGCGCTTACTATGTGCCGGGTGCTTTACTCATGCTGCAGATGTAATCCTGACACAATGTTGACTTTGCCAGGGAGCAGTATTATCTCCATATCAGCGATGAAGAGTCTGAGGGCTCCTCTCCCGGCCTCCAGGCCTCCAGCACGTGTGAGGTCTCCCTTCTTCCCCTGCTGCTGAACTCAGTCCCTCCAGGGTTCTGAAGCACTGCACTTTACACCTGCTGTTTTCTCTGCGGGGAAAGCCGCCCCTACTCATGTGCCCCACAAACATCTCTAGGTTTTCCTTTAAGTCTCAGCTCCAATGCTGCCTCTCCGGGAACCCTTTCCAACTCCCAGGTGCACAGTCCTGTGCTGCCTGTGTTCTTTGTGCCAGGCACGTGTTTGTCGGGACAATCAGGACGACTGTGGCCTTGTCATGGTCTGTGTGCTGTCTCCCCAGTTAGCATGTGAGGCCCTCAAAGGCATTACCCAGTCTGATTCGTCTTGGTGCCCAGCATGGGGCACATACGGAGCAGGTGCCCAGTAAACACATAGTGAACAAGTGAGAAAATTATCTGGACTGGCAGATGAAGGGCGTGGAGGGCCACAGAGATGGGAATCTTAACTTCTTAGAAGGGCTCATTTTTGGCTGGGTGCAGTGGCTCACGCCTGTAATCCCAACACTTTGGGAGGCCGAGGCGGGCGGATCACGACGTCAGGAGTTCGAGACTAGACTAGCTAACATGGTGAAACCCCGTCTCTACTAAAAATACAGAAAAAAAAAAATCAGCCTGGCATGGTGGCGGGCACCTATAGTCCCAGCTATTCAGGAGGCTGAGGCAGGAGAATGGCGTGAACCCAGGAGGGGAGGTTGCAGTGAGCCGAGATCGAGCCACTGCACTCCAGCCTGGGAGACAGACTCTGTCTCAAAAAAAAAAAAAAAAAAGCGTATTTTTCAGATGAGAGATTTGATGTTCAGTGAGGGATGAGCTTACTAGGAACTTGATGCCCAGAGTGGAGCAGAGCGCACCTCTCACCTCTCAGGTGTGAGTCCTGAGAGGAGCCAGAACACCAGCCCTGGAGCACTTCTGTGTCCTCGGAATCATCGACACGCGCAAGTTGTGGGGGTAGGGTTGGGTTTGATCATCTCCACTTCACGTCTGTGGGAGCCCGTTAGATTTATGAATGAATTTAAATCTCCCAGGTTTTTGTTGTTGTTTAGCGAAAGCTTGGGTTGTTCAGAACCCTGCGGTGTCCTCTGAGGGTGTGTTGAAGGTGTCAGGGGCGCCTCAGGTGGAGACGCTAGGCTTTGGTTGAGTGGTTGTCATTCTCAGAGTCAGTGTCTATGAGATGGGACAAAGCTCCTGGCCCTCGCTACTCAGGGATCATCGCTCAGCTCTCGTGATGGAAGGCACCTTGTAGATTCACACCTGGCTTTCGAGGCTTGTCTGTGGCAGCCTCTGCAGTAGAAGGGAGCTTGAGTACTTGCTGTGTACTGAGAGGGGGCAGGAGTGTTGGGCCCTGATCCCTGCCTTGTGGGAGGGCACAGTCCATGGGGGAGACAGCCAGGAGCACAGGTCACTGTTAGCTGAAGTACAAACCCTGCTGGAAGCAGCCGGGGCTGCGGCTGCCCGGAGCAAGATTTTGGTGTTGCATCCACAGGACAGTGCTTGTGACTCCAGGTCACAGATAAGCCAGGTGATTCAGGACCCAGGTGTGCGATGCAGACGTTTGGACTGAAGGGGGACAAACCCTGCCACTTCCTCCTGGGCCCTGGACCTCCACCCAAGCACGCAGGCCCCCTTTCAACAGGGGCAGCCCACCCGACAGTTGGTCAGGCGATGTGGACGCAACCTGGGCCCAAGACCTGGTGTGAGTCCTGAGCGGTGCCGTGAGCAGGTGGGGCCCACATCTGACTGCTTGTCTCTGCGCCCTGCCTCAGCTGAGCATTTTTGGAGCAATTTGTGTCTGGCATTTGGGGCTAACCCCCTTTTAGGTGGCCTGGGGGATTCTCCCTGTGTCTGGAGTGCTGCAGAGAAGGGGCGTTTTACGTTCATTCTTTCCTTTTGTCTTTGGAGTAATCCCATGGGATTACTCCAAAGTTTATTCTTCTGATGAGGGAACACAGGTTGCAGGGAAGTAATGTGCCCCCAGCTGCAAGGCTAGAAAGTGGCCGAATCTTGCTGAGCCCAAGCTCTTAATTGCTTGACCCTGCGCAGAGGTGAGGCCCACCTAGACCTGTCCTCAGGGTGCTGAGGGTCTGGTGTTTCAGGTTGTGTGGCAGCCTGGCTACAGTGGATGGAGGCAGGGCCCCAGTGGAGCTGTGAGCTCTTAGCCAGAGGCCACAGAGAATGGAACCACCAGCATGGCCCGTGGGAGGGGTTTGTGGACAGCACAGTCTTCAAGCAGGGCTGAGGCTGGGTGGGCTTGTGTGGATGGAGGAGCAGAAGCTCACTTGGCTCTAAGCGGGGCTGTGGAAGTCGAGGCTGGAGTACTCCCTGGCTGAGAACTTGGTATTTCCCAGCTCTGGCCTCGGAGAGCCCTGCAGGTGTGATTTGTGGAGCGGCTGCACGGGAGGGGCCACCAATGCAGCGGATGCTGCGTGCCTGCTGCGAGCCAATGCCTGACACCTGCCGCGTTTCCTTCAGTCCCGCTCCCGGAGAGGTGGGTTCTGTCTTGACCTCATTTTGCAGGTGAGGAAGCTGAGCTTCAGAACAGGGAGGGATGCACCCACAGCCACGTAGCTGGCAGGTGGCAGGGCTGCCATTCCAGCTGAGGCCCATCATATGCAAATAGCCATCCCAGAAGGGTTCGTGGAATGGGCCCGAGGAGTGAGGGAGACAGCCTTGCCTCTATGCTGAACACCTGCGTGTGCTAGGCCTGCGAGTGGGGAAGAGCACTGTGCACCCTTCACCTCCCCCAACCCCCATCACTTTGCTAGGCCAGGTGTAGCTGGGCATAAGTGATGGGGGCCGGGGGGCCTTTAGTGGGAGGTGCTGCTGGAAAGGAAGACTGTGAGCCCTGGCTAAGCACTCCAGTCCTCAGTGTCCTCATCTGTAGACTGGAGACCACAAACTCTCTAGGGACTTGGGGATTGTATGAGAGAAGTGACTGAGTAGATGAGACGTGGCACGTACAGGCTCAGCACAAACCCCTGGCGTGGAGTCGGGTGCAGTCCAGGCTGCTGTTGTCATCCAGGATACAAAGCACCTGGCCCAGTGCCTGCACGTGGAATTAGGGTTGTATTTGCACCCTGACGCTCAGGCTGCTTTGAGTCAATGCGGAAGGTCTCCCTGGGCTCCTTGGGGCCCTCCAAACCCCAGGCAGTCAGAGCTGGTTGTGGGCCAGCACAGTGGGGAGGAAGTGTGGCCGTGTGGCATGGCAGCAGAGCGTCTTTCGGTTCCTGGGCCTATTTTAAGAGTTGTGGGTTCCGGCCTCTACCCGTTCCTGGGGCTGGAGCAGCCCGGGAGGCCCTCTCCTGAGGCTGAGACTGTGTCCTTTCGGGGGAAACCTGAGGACGCTGCACCTCACACTTTAAAGAGGCCGAGGATCACAGCTGCGCGGACGTCTCTGGAGTGGCCGTGTGGGCACCACTGGCCTGGGTGAGAATGCCGTGCTGCGCTGCTCTGGGACCTAGGGAGTCATTTCCGCCTCTGGCTTCCAGCCTTCTGCAGAGAACTTCCACGGCATGAGCTGTTCCCTCACTGTCCTGGGTCTCCTTGCTGCCTCCATCGAGCTGGGGAGGCTCGTATCAGCCACACCACTAGGCTGCTGTAAAGAAGCCCTGAGCTAGGAGACTTGTTAAACATCCTCAGATTTCCCAAATTTTTTTCTAATTAAAAAAAAAGTTACATGCATGTTACAGAAACTGGAAAATAAAAGAGGAAACAATTATTCCTATTTCCAGTGACCCAGAGACACACTATTAACTTTGCAAAGTCCTGCCCGCTGGTCTTTCCGGAGGTTTTTAAAAGAGTACTTGATCCTCTCCATACAGGTTTCTTAATCACGCTTTTTCATTTAAAGTTCCTAAAACATTTCCCCTGTTGCTCTGACTCAACATTAAATGACTGATCGGGAGTTGGGTGGGCACGCCATGGTTTACTTAATTGGTCTCATGTGGTTGGAAACATAGCTGGGATCCAGTTTTCACTGTTATAACTTGCAGCAAAGCTTTTTCTACGTGCAAAGGTGTCTGTATTTGGATTATGTCTCTAAGCTGGCAACCTGGGAGGCCATTTCTTGGAGGCTGCTGTCTGACCCCCAAGGGCAGGGGCAGGACCATAGGTGGTAGATAGGTGTTTACAGGGCTTAAGGAGAACCCTTTTAGATAGCTTGTGTGGACTAGGAAGGAAGGTGAGCCGCAGAAGGTAGTGATGGGCATCTCTGCCGAGGGCATGCAAGGAGCTGAGAAAGGATCCAGCCTCAGACTAGACTTTGGGCCCATGCCTTGACAGTCTGTGATCCTCCAACCTCGTCTTCTCCCCCGAGAGCTCTCCCCCTGACGTTTCAGGCTTGTCTTCCCAGAGCAGGAAGCAGGGGCGCCCTCTTCCCCATCGGAGGACTGTGAGGCCTGGGAGCTGAGCCCTGAGCACGGGCCGGGCCAGTTCCCCAACTGCACTCACACACACACTGACCTTCCATTCCTGGTCACCCTCACTCCGGGCTGCCCCAGCTTGCTGGGGCCTCGGAGATAACAGAGACGTTTGCCCCTCAGGGTCAGTACACGTGCCGGCTTGTGCCACGGCCCCCGGGTCTCAGAATGCAACCAGCCTCTCCCTGTCACTGCTACAGACAGGAGCTCTGCAAGCCCCAGTCCAGGCTCTCCCCGCTGGGGGTTCTGTGTGGCTGGGGAAACCCTGGTGCATAGCAGCAGCCCCAGCCCCGCTCTTCTGTCCTCTGGAGGTCCTTGTCCCTCTGGGCCTCTGATCCTTCCTGCACGCAGTGCTGGGCTAGGCAGGGCCAAGCGGGATTTGTAAACAATACGTCATCTAATCTCATAACCCCCGTCAGGTGGGAGTTAGCCCATGTCTTAAAGGGAAGAAGCGGAGGCTCAGAGGGTTGGGTAGACCTTCCCTCAGTCATTCCCAGCAGCTTGGGTCTGGTGCACTCAGCTTCCTAAGAGGGCAGAGCTCGCTGCCCATCACCCAAACCCTGCTGTCCTGTCCACCCTCCCAGCGTCCTGAGAGTAGCCACCAGGTCCCCTGGTAAGTCAGAATCCGGTGAAGGTCCTGCCACCCAGGTGGGCACCAGGGCTGTTCTACAGCTGACTTTGAAGTATGTTTTGACTGGATGTGATTTCCCAGACGTCCCAGGTGATGTCTGCCTCTGGGCTCTTATGGCTGCGGCTCCTGTGCTGAGGGGACCTTTCCCATCCAGGCCTACCGACCCCTCGGAAGTGGGGCTGCATGCTCTGCGTGGCCTGTGCTTACTTGTTCCACTTGAACCTCAGCCTCCACTCCTTGGAACACCCCGCCTGCCTCAGTCTGCCCACTCTGTACCACACCATGTCCAGAGCACAGAACCCTGGGGAACTTTAAAACAAAATGCCCACTCCTTCCCCCGACCTGGGCATCCAAATGAAAGTCCTCCCGGGGGATCCTGGAGCCTGTGGTGTAATTCATTCCGTGTCTGGGTGTGTCAGCCTGGGTTGGTGGCCACTGGGCTGTTGACAACCCCTGCCCGCATTTGATAGATGGGGCCGCCAAGGCTCAGAAGCAGGAGGGGACTGGCTGTGATGCTTTCCTCCACCCTCCTGACTTGGCCTGCTTCCAGCCACCTGTCCTTGGACCTGCCTAAGCCCCAACAGCACGAACCTTAATGTCGTCGACATTGATACCTGGCAGGGGGTGGGTGGGAAAATAAACGCTCCACAGGGTCCCTTCCTCACCCCCAGAGACACCTGTGCCCATGAGTCAAAGCTGAACTCTGCACGTCAGGGAGACGGAGGCTGAGGTCAAGTACAGAGCCCGGGCTTAGCCCCACCACATGGAGAGGCAGAGGGCCAGCCTCCCCTGGAGCCGGTCCCTGCCCGGCCCACTCTGCAGGATGGGCATTCTGGGAGAAGATCTGACTCCAGGCTTCCTGTGCCTGATGAGCTCGATCTTCCCAAGGTGGGGCAGTTAGTTCCCAGTGTCCCAGTTTCGGCTCAGGCAGCAGAATGCCCTCTGGGTCACAGCCCGTCCTGGGGGAGCTGGGATGGAGAGAAAGAGTCCCAGAATTCAACCAGCCTAGCCCTATCACTGACAAAGATAGGTAGGGGAGACTCAGAGTGGACCCTGACTGGCTCAAACAGGGTGACGAATCAGGAGGGCTGGCTGCCTGATCTCACCAGTGCTGCCTGTTGCCCCGTGGTGCAGGTGAGGAACGACAGGCAGAGTTCCCTTACTCCACGTGTCCGTTATCTTTTTTTTTTTTTGAGGCGGAGTCTCACTCTGTCGCCCGGGCTGGAGTGCAGTGGCCGGATCTCAGCTCACTGCAAGCTCTGCCTCCCGGATTTATGCCATTCTCCTGCCTCAGCCTCCCGAGTAGCTGGGACTACAGGCGCCGGCCACCTCGCCCGGCTAGTTTTGTATTTTTTAGTAGAGACGAGGTTTCACCGTGTTAGCCAGGATGGTTTCGATCTCCTGACCTCGTGATCCGCCCGTCTCGGCCTCCCAAAGTGCTGGGATTACAGGCTTGAGCCACCGCGCCCGGCCGTGTCCGTTATCTTTAATGTAAAAATGCTTTGTATTGGGATGTCCTTTGAATCTTGAAAAATGCTTTTCACACTTGGAGCAACACTTACGGCAGACAAAGGGAGAAGAGCAGAATACAAGTCCACATGTGATGAAGCGTGTGGATTATCCATGTAATTATGATAGAGAAGTGCTGCCCTGCACACCCTCGTGTGTCCTCACAGCAGTGCTGAGCAGAAGGCAGGAGGGGTGTTGTCCCGTTTACAGAGGGGGGACCGGGCCTCAGAGTGATAGGCGGACCTGGGGTGAGGTGGCCCTGGACTGGGCTTCTGCCTTCTAGTTCTTTCTGAAACCTTGCTTCATAGGCAACAACAGCCAATCAAGACCCTTCTTACCTTCTCTGCAGTTTTTGCCCCGTCTGAGTGTACATTTTTATGTATTTGTAGTCACCATTGTGTCATTCATGGAGGTCGTATTTCTGGAGCCCTGGAAATGCAGTGCTGAATTAGGGTTGATCTGACTCCTGGGAGCTTGGCGCTCACTGGTGGTGGCGGGCTGGTGCAGGCTGATCGTTCGTGCCTCTGGCTTCCCACCCCTGCCTCTGTATCCTGCTCACACACATTGCTGGGACCAGCCCAGACATCCCTCGGATCTCCAGGCCTCACTGCCAATGTAGGAGATGAAAAGTATCTTTCTTCCCACCTTAGGTTCAGGGCTGAGGTTCCTATAACAAAAGGCAGACAAGAGAAAAGTGTAATTTAGTATAAGTTTTACATGATACAGGAGCCTTCATAAGGAAATGAAGATCCAAAGAAATGGGCTCAACCTGTGTATTTTCTTTTTTTTTTTTTGAGATGGAGTCTTGTTCTATTGCCCAGGCTGGAGTGCAGTGGTGCAATCTCAGCTCA
>NW_016814436.1:6234227-6245969 GCF_001698545.2 Rhinopithecus bieti
AAAAAGAAAAGAAAATTCAAAAAAATTGGCTCAACCTGGTTTTTTTTTTTTTTTTTTTTTTGAGATGGAGTCTTGTTCTATTGCCCAGGCTGGAGTGCAGTGGTGCAATCTCAGCTCACTGCAACCTCTGCCTCCTGGGTTTAAGCAATTCTCCTGCCTCGGCTTCCTATGTCTGCCAGGCATATAGTCCAAGACCCTTGGTGACCTGCCCCAGCTGACCCCCTGTGCCCCAGCCATAAGACTTGTTGGAGGGAGTTTCCTGAGGACCCCTCCACACTCTGCTTGGAATCACCCTCCTCACCCCGTTGTTGGCGGAAAGCGGGGGGGTGGTCCTCAGCTCTCAGCTCTAGGGCCCTTCTGTGGCCTCCTCCTGACCCATTGTTGGAATCGGCCACCGCGCCCCTTGTTCTTGGTGGCACCTGTTGATTCCTGCCCCAGTGCTGTGACTCTGCATAGCCCCCCGTGTGTGGCTCGGCTCCTGTCCCTCTCCCACCTGAGCTCCCCTCCAGGGCTCCGGCTCTTCGTCCCTTGCACCAGCTCAGAGTAGATGGATGCCTGGGCGCAGGCCCCTGGGAGTGACGGGGGAGCTGCCTAGGGGCGCGTTTGGTGGTGGGTGGGTGGAGAGGGATCTTTCTGGTGAAGAGGTGATCATTTGTTGGGGAACTGGTCCTTGAGCGAGGCATTGCCCAGACAGGGCCCCCGCCTGAGCAGAGGCGGCAGGAAAAGGGCAGCGAAGGTTCGCACTGTGATTTGCTGAGCCGCTTCAGGAAAGTCCCTGTAGCCCTCTGGGCCCCGTTCCCCGTTGCAGAGTAGGACTGCTTACTGCTCTGTCTCTACTGGGGAGGGAGTGAGGGTCAGACCTAGAGCCTCAGAGCATGTCTTGGAGGCTGCCTGTGACAGGTGGCAGAGCTGTGCCTCAGTTTCCTTTTATTAAGTAGGGAGAAGAAGGTGGACCTGGTCACTGCTCACAGCCAAGGTTCTGGGACACATGTTCACTGGTCCACACCCTTAACCACTTGAAACCAAGCCACTTGTAAAAAGCACTGTGGACACCAGGACCAGCTGCTCAGGGAGGTGGACGCTGTGTGTGCTGGGGTTTGGGGACATCAGAATTGAGACAAGCGAGAAGAATCACACCCCACTCTGGCCCCACAAAATGGAAATCGGAACCCTGTCATCCCACAACCCTGTGAACTGTGACTTCACCCTTTGGGTCATAGATTTCCTCCCCCAAACCCCCAGCTCTGTCTGCAGGTCCCTCCTGCCAGCCCACGGACTGTCTCCATTGGCCGGTGCTGACCCGGGCCATCCCTGATAGCGCGCGCCTACCAGGGGTGTGGGGGTCTAGGATTCCAGGTTTCTCCTGACCCAGGGAGGAGGGATCTGCCCCTGCACACAGTGGGAGCTCATTAGCTGCTGCTCAGCTCCCACGAGCGCTCTCCCTGCAGCAAACCTGGATGAATCAGCCCCAGCCGGAGCTGCTGCTGCTTTAGGGTGCAGGGATGAGGTCATCTCTGTCAGGCTGCGACAAGAAAGCACTGCGTCCAGGATCCTTCCCTGTAGTTCAGCGGGGCCCATTCTTTCCCAGGGACACTTGGAGCCAGAGCAAGTTCCGTTGCCTTTACAGAGGGGATGTTATTTCCTCAAGTATTGTATCGGCAGCATTTCATTCCAGTGACAGCCCGGTGACGAGAGGGGTGTTGTCCCTGTTGGCAGAGGGAGACAGTGGGACTCAGGCCAAAGCACTTCTGCAGGGTCCCATAGCAGCAGGGGATGTTGGACCTAATTCTCCTGGATTCGAGGCTGGCCCCGCCTTTCTCCAGGGAAGGGCATTTGATGCCTTTTTTTCTGGGTGGGCCTGTCCTGGCATAGTGTACGAGGCAGAGCCCACCCCCTGGTTTTCACAACGAAGAGGGTCTCAGAAGTCAGAGTAGAGGAGGGCTAGGAATGCGAGTTGGTGTGGGAGTGGGTATTTCTGAGGAGGACGCTGCCTGCAGAGAGCATCAGATTGAGCAGGGGACTGAGACCCCCCGGGAAGGCAGAGCCACAGAAGGTGCCTTGCGTCCTTTTCCTGTGTGGTGTGTCATCGCCTTGCACCTCGTACACGTGGGCCTGCACACTGAGCGCCTGCCATGGGCCGAGTGTTGGGCACAGGGGTGGGTGGCACTGGGCAGATGGGTCCAGGTGTGTGCCTGGCTCCCAGCTCAGGGCCCGGTCACGGAGTGGAGGAGTGAGGAGGCGGCTGAAGCACGTGGCCTGAGTTCCTCCGCCCGGGTTTGGCGTCTCCGCAGGTATCGTGAGCTGGGGGCGTGTGTCAGCCTCAAGGTTCAAGGGTTCTGGGACTTCCTTGTGCCACAGAGCATGCTAGCATGGAGGTGGGAGGAGGTGGAATGATGACTGGGCGGTGGCCGGGTGATCTCAAGCCCAGGCAGTGGAGGAGAGGGTGGGGAAGCTGGCAGCACTGGCTCCTGGCTGAGATGGGGCACCTTTGCCTGAGGATCGGGAGAAGCCTGAGAAGTTACTCAGGAAGTGGTCAGCTGGTTGCGTAGGAGGCCGTTTTCTGTGTGGAGCAGAGCAGTGAGTTAGGAGCTCGGGTGAGGCCCGCGTGAGGATGATCTCACAGAAGGCGGAAATTTGAATCGAGCCAGTGTTTCAGCTTGATGATTGTGCTTAGGAGATATTGAAACTGGAAACAGCTGTGGGGTGGGGAGCGGCAGGTGCAGTGGTCACAGGAGGTGGGGGGGATTGTGGGAATTGCTGCTTGGAGGAGGATAAAGGACGCTTTATGGGAGCCCCAATCCAGCAGGAGCCTCCACCCCATACAAGGCGCCTTAAGGTCAGGGTTTATTCTCCTTTGTCCCCCAGGACCTCACACAGTGCCTGGGGCAGAGCAGGCCGGTGGAACTGGATATGAAGCCCAGCTCCCACAAGCTTGCCAGGTACTCGGGCTTAAAGACCTTGGTTTCCTGGCCGGGCGCAGTGGCTCAAGCCTGTAATCCCAGCACTTTGGGAGGCCGAGACGGGCGGATCACGAGGTCAGGAGATCGAGACCATCCTGGCTAACACGGTGAAATCCCGTCTCTACTAAAAATACAAAAAAAAAAAAAAAAAAACTAACCGGGGGGGGGGGGGGGGCCCTGTAGTCCCAGCTACTCCGGAGGCTGAGGCAGGAGAATGCCGTAAACCCGGGAGGCGGAGCTTGCAGTGAGCTGAGATCCGGCCACTGCACTCTAGCCCGGGCAACAGAGCAAGGCTCCGTCTCAAAAAAAAAAAAAAAAAGACCTTGGTTTCCTTAACTGTAAAATGGCTATTAGGCGGTCACAGATGTGGCCTGGGGATTGTGAAAGCACTTTGAGTATTTCACAACGTCGTGCAAGTCTAAGACGGGCCCATGAATAAAGTTCTGCCTGCCGGCAGCTGGGGGTGAGTGGAGAGGCTGCCGAGTGTTCTCTGAGCGCACTGAGGATGGGGCTCGGCATGTCCTGTGTTTGTCGTTGTCCACTGGCTCCCTGTGGTGGATACTGCCCTGCACTGGGCCCCGGATGCCCTGCCAGCAGGGGGCCTTGTCTGGGTGGGGAGGAGCCCTCGGGACAGGTAGTTAGGAACCAGTGTGACGAGCCTGCAGTGTGGAGCCAGGAGCATGGCTCTGCAGGCAGCTGGGGCTGTGGCCTGGCCCTGACCCATGCCAGCGGAGAGACTGCAGACCAGGGGCTCAGGCCTTGAGTTCCAAGTTCCTCATCAGGTAGTTGAAGGGAATTATTCTTACCTCTCAGGATATTTGTGAAGATCAAGTGAGTCAACGAGGTCAGGTGCACGTGGCACAAGCAGCACTCAGGATGCCTTGCAAGGGCCCTATCTGGGTCAGGGAAGGCTGGTGCTGGCGTGGGGTGGTAAGGAAGGCACCCCTAGGGGGTGACTGTGGAGGTGGCCACCGAGCTGACTTGCACAGGCCAAGCTGGACTGGGCGCCGTGCCGGTGTCCTATGCCCTGTGGTGCGGTCGAGACCTGCTGAGAGGGAGCGAGGCCTTCCAGGGGGATGCAGGGTGTGTGGTCAGGGAAGAAGGGCCGAGGCTGGCTGGAACATTGGGGACCACACGGCAGATGGCGGGGGCTGCCTGGAGAGCCTGGCTTGCCTGGTAAGGGAGCCTGGACTTCTTCCAGAGGAAGATGTGGAACCAGGCAGGGGTTTTAGGCACACACAGTGGAGAGCCCACGCTTCCCTTTGGTCAGAGGAGAGGACATGGCACTGCTCACGTGGGGACCCAGTGGTCCAGCTCCCTCCTCCGAGTGTCTCGGGCAGCCGGGGCCTCCCTGGATGGTGCCTTTGTTTGCTGTGCCCCGAGGGAGGGAGGCCCTTAGCTGGAGAGGCTCTGCGAGGCACGAGTGGATGAAAGGCCTATTGAGGGGCCACAGAAGCCCATTCAGCCCTGGCAGCCTGAGTGCGGAGGCTTCTAGAGGGCCAAGGGCCGCCTGGACTCTCCCCAAAGAGGCCGGTTGACCCCACCTTTGGACCGTGGCCAGGGCCAAGTGGAGTCTGTTGCTGAGCCCCGTGTTCTCTGGAGAGGACCTTCTCCAGGCCCTTGACCCAGACAGTTCCGGGACAGGCACCCGGCATCTGCAGGCGCCCCACACAGAGATGCCTTCTCAGCCCCCTCCCCAGCAGACACTTCAGGGGTCCCCAGCCCTCTGGTGATAACGCAGAACCGCTGACCCGGGGAAAAGGGCCCGGCCCCTGCAGCTCTGCTTTCCACTCCGCTTCCTCGGCCTCAGGGCCGCTCCACCATCCGGGGCTCACTCGTCTTCCCCGCGGGGGAGTGTTGAATGCTCCCCACCTTTGCCTGCTTGATTCCTAGTTTTCCTGGAGTCCCCAGCTGACTGGAATTCCCTGTCCAGCTACCGCCTTCCCCTACTGGCCCCTGCCACAGCTACCATCTCACTTCTCACTGTGTTACTTATGAATACGTCCTGCTTTCACCGGGGCAGTGACCGCAGGAGACCAGACTAACTGATGTGAGGACGAGGGGGTTCAAGCACCAGCTCCAACCAGCTGTGGGAGCCAGACAGTCTCTCCCTCCTGCCGCATCCTCATTTGTAAAATAAAACCTGCTTCAGTTGTTGTGAGATCAAGGGCGTCAGGCTCCAGTGTTTAGCACCGTGTCTGGCACACAGGAAGCCCTGGGTGTATTTGTAAACATGCCGCAGAGTATTTGTAAAACAGGACAAAGTTATTCTGGCCTCACTTTTTATTTATTTATTTTTTTGAGACGGAGTCTCGCTTTGTGGCCCAGGCTGGAGTGCAATGGCAGGATCTCGGCTCATTGCAACCTCCGCCTCCCAGGTTCACGCCATTTTCCTGCCTCAGCCTCCCGAGTAGCTGGGACTACAGGCGCCAGCCACCACGCCCGGCTAATTTTTTTGTATTTTTACTAGAGACGAGGTTTTGTCGTGTTAGCCAGGATGGTCTTGATCTCCTGACCTCGTGATCCACACGCCTCAGCCTCCCAAAGTGCTGGGATTACAGGCGTGAGCCACCGCGCCTGGCTCTGGCCTCACTTTTTTTTTTTTTGTCTTTTGTTTTGTTTGCAGGATGAGGATCTGTGCGCTGCACCACTCTTAACCCTGCACTGTGGGCATGTTCGTGTAATTCCTTCAGGCTTTCCTCCTAGGCATTTTTTAAAATAGCTTCCTTCGTTTAAGTATTCAGGTATAATTTTGTGTCCTGACTTTTTTTCTCCACCATGAGCGTTTTTCCAAGTAACTGCATTGTTAAAAATATTTTGGTTACTTTTTGAATAGGTAAACGTGCTCAGGGTACAAAATACAAAGGTATGAGAAGATTCTTAATGAAAATACTGAGTCTTTTTTTCTCCTCTATAGTTTCCCCAGAGGCCATGAAGATACTAGTAATGATGTAATAATACTTTCCCACCCTGGGTGCTGGCTCGGTGGTGACCCGGGGTGCTCATCTGGTGCTGATGCTGGGTGCTTATCTGGTGCTGATCCTGGGTGCTGGCTCAGTGCTGACTCTTGGTGCTCACCTGGTGCTGATCCTGGGTGCTGGCTCAGTGTTGACCCTGGGTGCTTATCTGGTGCTGATCCTGGGTGCTCATCTGGTGCTGATCCTGGGTACTGGCTTATTGCTGACCCTGGGTGCTTATGTGGGGCTGATCCTGGGTGCTGGCTCAGTGCTGACTCTAGGTGCTTATCTGGTGCTGATCCTAGGTCCTGGCTCGGTGCCAGCACAATTTTAAAGCCTTCACGTGGATGGACTAACTTAAATTCTCAACACCCCAGGAGGTAGATACCATTGTTACTGCCATTTTACAAGTCAGGCAACAGGCACCAAGAGGTTTGGATTTGTCTGTCACATGACCAGAACCGCTGGAGCCAGGATGGACCCTGACAATCTGGCTTCCTCACCTCCCTTCTCTTCCGCAGGCTCCAGCAGGTATTGGAGTCATCTTAAACGATTGGCTTTAATAGGAAAAACCTCTAATACTGGTCTGCTCTCCATTTTTCTCTTCATTTATCCTAGAGAATTTTCCTCTTTGGAACAGATAGAGTTGCTTCAGTCTTTTTTAATTGGTGTGTAGTATTCTGTTCCGTGAATGTCTTATAGTTAGTTAATTTAGTTACTATCCCTATTGATAGGACAAGTCTAGTATTTTGCCAGCAGTGCTGTAATACTTACAGAATTTTACGTAGGTGGCAGGTAGTGAGACCACAGGGAAAAATTCATCTTGTGAGATCGCTGGATCAGAGGTAAAATGCGTTTGTGATTTTGACCGTCTGATGTTTTTGGCAGTTTACGTTCCTACTGCAGGATATAAAGTCCCTGTTTCTCCACATCCTCTTTGACCTGAAGTGTTGTCAGGTATTTTGATCTTTGCAAATCTGATAGGTGGAAAATAGAATCTTGAGGCTTTAATTTACTCTCTAATTGTGTCAAGTTGAGCGTGTTTTTGTGTTCTAAAACCACTTATATTTCCTTCTGCTTTCCTTGCCGTTTTATTTTCTTATGCATTGTATACAATTTAGTATTCGTTAAGGAAATTGCCCTCGTTTAAGAGTTCCATCGGCTGGGCGCGGTGGCTCACGCCTGTAACCCCAGCTCTTTGGGAGGCTGAGGCGGGTGGATCACCTGAGGTCAGGAGTTCAAGGCCAGCCTCAACATGGAGAAACCCTGTCTCTACTAAAAATGCAAAATTAGCCAGGTGTGGTGCTGCATGCCTGTCATCCCAGCTACTCTGGAGGCTGAGGCAGGAGAATTGCTTGAACCTGGGAGGTGGAGGTTGCGGTGAGCCGAGATTGTGCCGTTGCACTCCAGTCTGGGGAACAAGAGCGAAACTGCGTCTCAAAAAAAAAAAAAAAGTTCTGCCTATGTTTCCAGTGTGGTGTTTGTTTTTTGCTTTATTTATGGTGGTAATGGGGATTGCTGGTTTTTTTCCTATCGAAATTTTTAATTTTTGGCCAAGCCAGTGGCTCATGCTTGTAATTCCAGCACTGTGGGAGGCCAAGGCGAGCTGATTGCTTGAGCTCAGGAGTTTGAGACCAGCCTGGGCAACATAGTGAGACCTCATCTCTACAAAAAATACAAAAATTAGCCAGGTGTGGTGGCGTGTGCCAATAGTCCCAGCCACTCAGGAGGCTGAGGTGGGAGGATCACTTGAGCCTGGGGAGGTCAAGGTTGCAGTGATTGTGCCACTGCACTCCAGCCTAGGTGACAGAGTGGGACCCTGTCTCAAATAAAAAAAATACAGACATTTTAAGTGTTTATGTAGTTTGATCATTCTTTCCTTAATAGCTTTTATGTTCTCCTTAGAAAGGCTTCTCCCTCTCTGAGGGAATAAAAAATCCTCTCATGGTTTTTCTTTTTTATAGTTTTACTTTTAACATTAAAAGTTTTAATCTTTTTGGAATTTATTTTGGCTTGAGGAGGGACCCAACCTTATTCTTTTTCCTCAGCATACCACTTGTACCAAGACCAATTGTGGAAGAAGAATCGGCATCCTATTGATTTGAAGTGCTGTCTTCATAAAAACTCTTGGCCAGGCGCAGTGGCTTATGCCTATAATCCCAGCACTTTGGGAGGCTGAGGCAGGCAGATCACCTGAGGTCAGGCGTTCGAGACCAGTCTGCTCACTATGGTGATACCCCGTCTCTACTAAAATAGAAAAATTAGCTGGGCATGGTTGCACATGCCTGTAATCCCAGCTACTCAGGAGGCTGAGACAGGAGAATCGCTTGAACCTGGGAGGCAAAGATTGTGAGCCAAGATCGTGCCACTGTACCCCAGCCCGGGCAACAAGAGTGAGACTCCATCTCAAAAAACTACAACAACAAACCCAAAAACTCAGTTATTGTGTGTTTGAGTTTTGTGTTTTTGCTTTCTATTCTGTTCCATGGATCTGTCCAATCATGTACTGATACCACCTTGCTGTCATTAATCATTTAATTCATTTATTCAATTAGCAAATGTTTATTATGTCCTATATGCCAGAAGCCATTCTGGAAACTGAGTGTATAGCATTGAACAAAATGATCAAAGAGTAAAAAATAATCATATCTTCGTGGAGCTTAAGTTCTGGTAGGGCATCTGTGTGAAAACATACGCCGGCTTTGGTAGGGCCGGTGTTGGCAAACTATACTCCAAATCTGGACTGTTTCCTGTTTTTATAAAGAAATTTTTATTGGAACGTAGCCACATCCGTTTCTTTATGTATTGCCATGGCTGATTTTCTAGTTGAGACAGGACCCTGTGGTCTGCAAAGCTGAAGATATTTTCTCTCTGGACTTTCATGGAATTTGCCGACTCCTTTACTAGGGAAAGACTGAAAGTAAACAGAACAAATAGGCAAAATATATATTCGATAGTGACAAGTGCTGTGGAGAAAAATCAAGCTGGAAGTGGGATAGGGCATATTGGGGATGGGATTTGCAACTTTAAATCAGTTGCTTTGGGAAGGCCTCTCTGAGAAGGAGGTGATATTTCAGTGAAGAGCCTGGGGGCAGGTCAGGAAATAAGCTTGGTGGAGGAATTTGAGCCGTGAAGTGATGAGAACTGATTTGTGTTCTAGCAATGGGCAGGGTGGAAATGCAGAGACCAGTGAGCAGGCAGTGATGGTGATATGGGCCGGGATGGTGACACGTAGCACAGGGTAGAAGCAGTGTTTTGTGAGAAGTGGGTGGGGCTGGGGGGTCTGGGCACAGTGGCTCACACCTATAATCCCAGCACTTAGGAAGGCCTAGGTGGGAGGATCGCTTGAGCCCAGGAGTTCAAGACCAGCCTGGGCAACATGGTTAAACTCTGCCTCTACAAAGAATACAAAACAGAACTGGGAGGGGTATTGCATGCCTGTAGTCCCAGCTACTTGGGAAAGTAAGGTGGGAGGATCGCTTGAGGCCGGGGGCGGAGGCTGCAGTGTGTCATGATTATAGCACTGTGCTCCAGCCTGGGCGACATAGACCCTGTCCCAAAATAAAATAATAAATATAAATCAAGAATGGGTGTTGAATTTGATTGAATGTTCTTCCAGGATCTATGGAGATAATCCTGTTACTTCTCTTTTGAACTCTAAATATGAATATATTAATAGATTTTCTAATATTGAACTTTTGTTTTTTTTTTTTTTTTTTTGAGACCGAGTCTCACTCTATCACCCAGACTGGAGTGGCCCAATCTTGATCACTGCAACCTTTGCCTCCTGGGTTCAAGCAATTCTCATGCCTTAACATCCTGAGTAGCTGGGATGGATTATAGGCAAGTGCCACCACACCCGGATAATTTTTTTGTATTTTTAGTAGAAACAGAGTTTCACCGTGTTTGCCAGGCTGGTCTTGAACTCCTGACCTCAGGTCATCTGCCCGCCTCGGCATCCCAAAGTGCTGGGATTACAGGTGTGAGCCACCGAGCTTGGCCTAAACCATTCTTTATTCTCAATTAAATCCTGCTTGGCTAATGGCATATATTTTTAAAAAGTTGCTGGATTCTTTTAAATGCTATATTTAAGATTTTTGTCTTGACATCTGTAAGTGAGATTAGCCTGTAATTTTCTGTGTGTGTGGTCTTTGAAATTAATACTGTGCCTCCTTGTAAAAATGAGTTGGCATGTTTCTTAGGCTCTGAAGTTGGGTGAGTAGCCCTGAAGCTAGCTGTTGCCTGAAGATCTGATAGAATTGCTTTCCCAAAATCACTTCTTGGGCTGGGCACAGTAGTTCATGCCCGTAATCCCAGCACTTTGGGAGGCTGAGGCAGACGGATCACTTGAGCTCAGGCGCTGGGGACTAGCCTGGGCAACATGGTGAAACCTGTCTCTACCAAAAATACAAAAAGTAGCTGAGTGTGGTGGTGCATGTCTATGGTTCCAATTACTTAAGGAGGCTGAAACAAGAGGATTGCTTGAGCCCGGGAAATGGAGGTTGCAGTGAGCCAAGATCCAGTGACAGCACTCCAGCCTGGGTAACATAGATTCCGTCTCAAAAAAAAAAAAATTAACCTCTTGGCCTGCTGCGCTAATGTACTTTTTTGGGGGGTAGTTCTTGGACATTTTTCTTGATTTAATACAGAACTATCATTTTTAATCGCTGTAAACTATTTTAATTAGGGCTTTACCATAACTTGCTTAACTTGTGTGGTTTAATGGTTTAATCCTTTTCTAGAAAAGGATTGGGGTGGGTTTCAAGGAGAGCCTCCTGAAGTCGAATTCATGATTACTCTCAGGGTCTGGTTGGTGGGAAATATGCCAAGCTATCATAGTAACCAGAGTGGCAGTTGTCATTCATCGTTTCTAAGTGCGGGTTGCACTGCCGAGCGCTGTGTAGGATCTCATTTGGTCTCCATGGTAACCGTAGGAGGCAGCTGTTCTGATTTTACTGATGAGGAAACTGAGGGTCGGAGAGGTTCAGTCACTTACCCACTTGGGCAGTGCATCAGGAACGGGAATCAAGTCTGCTCTTGAACTCCAGTCTGACAGATTCTTCCCCCGTCCCGTATAGTGATTGGATTCATGTGAAAGGCCTCGAAAGATAAAAGTTGCCCTTCCTTTTCAGTGTGCCTCTGAAGAACCATCTCCGTGGGAAATAATTAAATCATGTTACATTGGCACTCAGCTGGGAAATGGATCCCACAGCCCCTGTGCATGAAGCTCTTGTCTAAAGTTCTTCCAGGCATTCTCAGGCTATCCCAGGAAGCCCTGAGGGTGCTTCAGGGCTCAGAGGGGCCCCTGTGAGCCCACCCCGCTGGGGACTTAGAAGTTGGGGGAGGGGGGAGGTTTGAAAGCCTGAGTTGCTTTCCTAGCTGTTCACCAGGTGACCCCTGGGTTCCCTCAGTTTCTGCATTTGTAACACAGCTGGGAGAATCCTCGTGCAGGGCCAGGGTAAGGATAAGGATGTGGGCTTATTCAGGAGAAGGATATGGGCTCTGTTGCAGGGGCTGGGTTTGAGTCTCAGCTCCTGAATACGCCTAATCTAGCCACTCGAGTCTCAAGTTTTGGCTGAAAATGAAAACTGAGGTTTGAAACTAAGCTGAGGTTGTCCCCGCCTCATAAAGTTGCCCTGAGGATCCGAAAAGACAATGGGTGGAAGGGTTTTTTTTTTTTTTTTTTGAGACGGAGTCTTGCTCTGTGGCCCGGGCTGGAGTGCAGTGGCCGGATCTCAGCTCACTGCAAGCTCCACCTCCCGGGTTTACGCCATTCTCCTGCCTCAGCCTCCCCAGTAGCTGGAACTTCACGCGACCGCCACCTC
>NW_016814436.1:6246254-6256705 GCF_001698545.2 Rhinopithecus bieti
CACCCGTCTCGGCCTCCCAAAGTGCTGGGATTACAGGCTTGAGCCACCGCGCCCGGCCGGGTGGAAGGGTTTTATAAACTGTTAGGGTGGGCTGAGTGTGGTGGCTCACGCCTGTAATCCCAGCACTTTGGGAGGCTGAGGCAGGTGGATCACCTGAGGTCAGGAGTTTGAGACCAGCCTGGCCAACATGGTGAAACCCTCTCTCTACTAAAAGAAACAAAAAAATATATAAAATAAAAATAAAAAAAATTAGCTGGGTGTGATGGCGCCTGCCTGTAACCCACCTACTCAGGAGGCGGAGGTGGGAGAATCACCTGAACCTGGGAGGCCGGGGTTGCAGTGAGCCGAGATCGTGCCATTGCACTCCAGCCTGAGCGACAAGAGTGAGACTCCGTCTCAAAAATAAATGAATGAATAAATAAGTAAACAAACTGTAGGGTGCAGGGCACATGTGAGCTGTCATCACATTCCTCGCTCCTGAAACCAGCACTGTTGAGCCGTTGGTGCTGGCATGTCATCCATCCAGTGTCATGCAGAACTAGGAGGAGAACTAGTGGCAACTCAGAGGTGGCGGACACTGCACTGGGGTGTGGACGGCCCAGGCTTAATGCTCACTTCCCACGCGCCCTCTCCCCTGCTCGTCCCTGGAGTCACTCGCCTGGAAAGGGCTCTACCAGTTCTGGAGTTGGAAGAAAGTGACTGACTTACAGAAGCAGGTCACTCGCTTGAGGCAGGGGAGGCAGCCGGATTGCCAGAACTCCTAGCAAATATCAGTTTTCCCAGTCCAGGCCATTGCCATTATTCACGGATTCATCTACTCACTGAAATTTATTTGTGACCCCAGAATCAGTACTCATGGTCCTTTCAGGTTAATGACTTGACATTCATGGAGTGTCGAAAAATTCCTTACCTGACACATGTTTCCAGCTGAGGTCAGACAAGGCGATGCTGCATCTTCGTATGTCAGTCCTCACACTGTAAAGTAGTGTCCTTTTTGCGTCTAATTAGTGCCATGTCTTTTGCATTTGTTGTGCTTTTTGTCAGTGATTTAACATGGCCCTGGGCTGAGGTGCTGTCTAATCCCAGGCACGAGATGGCTGTGATGTACTTTTTGGAGAAAATACACGTGTTAGAGAAGCTTCGTTCAACATTGATTGTTGCTGGCCATGAGTTCAATGTTAGTGAATGAACTATGTATTAATATGGTGTCTTTTTTTTTTTTTTTTTTTTTTAAAGGGAGTCTCACTCTGTCTCCCGGGCTAGAGTGCAGTGGCGTGATTTTACCTCACTGCAACTTCCGCCTCCCGGGTTCAAGCGATTCTCCTGCCTTAGCCTCCCAAATAGCCAGAATTACGGCGCCCGCCACCACGCCTGGCTAATTTTTGTATTTTTAGTAGAGATGGGGTTTTGCGATTTTGGCCAGGCTGGTCTTTTACCTCCTGACCTCAAGTAATCTGCCCGCCTTAGCCTTCCAAAGTGCTGGGATTACAGGCATGAGCCACCGCATCTGGCCTCAAATAAGGTGTCTTGAAAGAGAAACATACATAAAGCAAGGTTATGAATTGATCAGTTGCTGAAAATGTGATCAGAGGACCTTGTATTTCCCCTAGGAGCCAGTGGGCTGGTATTGACTAATTCAGTGTTCACGGCTGCCTCAGATGAGGAGAATGGACAGCAATCTGGCTCCATAGGACCCCGGGAGGGAAGGCAGGCCCGCGGGCACAGAGCTGTCCGAGGTGCTACCACAGTGAGCCTGGCTCAGCTATTCGGGGACCACATCTGCTTCCATAAGTCTCCACTGTGCTTGAGGGTGGGGAAGGCCTGCAGCCCTGACTGGCAAGACAGTAGGGAGAAGGGGCAGACCGAAGTCTGGAGATGAGGAGGCTCTGTGCTGGTCTAGCAGCTCCCAGGGCTCGTGACCCAGGGGATTTCTTGCTCGGCAGGCCCTGGGAAAGGGTGAAGGGTGAAGGGAGAAGGGGTTTGCTTGTGGGAGAAAGAGTCAGCAGTGACTTCACAGGCCAGCTGTACCTTGTGTGCTTATTCACAGCCAGTTACTGCACCGCATGGCCAAAGGACACTGGAAGGTTTGGGATCCACTGACGTCATCCAGGCAGGTCACACTGCTGTGCTTGGTGTCAGTGTTTCTGGCATGCAGGGCAGCAGAGCAGAGGGTCTCCAGCAGCCCACGTTGCAGCAGCTGGAGCTGTGCAGCCAGCAGAGCACGTTCACTTCCAGCCAAGTCCTTACCTTGGATTCTGGGCGGGTGGCAGGTCAGAGACCCATCTGACAGGTGGAATCACTGAGGGTCAGAGAGGTTGGTTGAATGAATTGGCCACCTGGGTAGGGAGGGAGTAGCATCAGGACCTGAGCTCACATGTGTTTGACTGCAACTCCTAACATTGTACTGTGCCTCCGGGAATCAGAGAGATCCCTCCAGTCCCGACCTTTCCTGGCTCTTGGATGTGGAGTGTGTCTGTGTTTGCCTCCCTTCCTCCCTCTGAAGAGAGGGAATCTCTTCTCTCTCCACTCTCCCCGCTCCCTTTCTTAATGAGTCCTATGCTATTAAAAGTTGCACATTCATGGGAAAAAGTAATATAATCTTATGACTGAAAATATTAAGTCAAAACAAAAAAAAAAGGAAAACATCACTCTGTTCAACTCGTCCACTCCTACCATTCTGGTCTGTTTACCTGTAGTGTTTCCATGTGATTTACGGAGTTGTCATCAGTGTGTCTACAACTTGGGGTTCTGCTTTTCCGCTAAACATCGTGTTACACACATTCCCGTGCATCCGCATGTCATTTTTTTTTTTTTTGAGACAGAGTCTCGCTCTGCCCCCAGGCTGGAGTGCAGTGGCTGGATCTCAGCTCACTGCAAGCTCCGCCTCCCGGGTTCACGCCATTCTCCTGCCTCAGCCTCCCGAGTAGCTGGGACTACAGGCGCCCGCCACCTCGCCCAGCTAATTTTTTTGTATTTTAGTAGCGACGGGGTTTCACCGGGTTAGCCAGGATGGTCTCGATCTCCTGACCTCGTGATCCGCCCGTCTCGGCCTCCCACAGTGCTGGGATTACAGGCGTGAGCCACCGCGCCCAGCCTGCATGTCATCTTTATAGCCATCCTTTAAAAAGATGGGTGACGATTTGGTCGAATACATACGGCTTGCTTTACCTCGGGGAAATGTCAGAAATTGCAGAATGTTGTGTCCTTTCCTTTCGTCGTCTTCATCGTGGTCACTGCTGTTACTTTCTCTCATAAGTACCACCATGAAGCGTTTTTGTGCCAAAGGCCTTTACTTGTGCACTCCGCCATAAGGTAGATGCATAGGAATGAGAAAGTGCTCATTAGCTTCTCACGTTTTGTTCTCTAGCACATCGGAGAGTTCCAGTTCAGTGCACCCTTGCCAGCATCAGCTACAACGTAACAATTTTATTGGCGTATAATCTATGTAAAATAAACTGCATATATGTAGACTGAACAGTTTGATAAGTTTTTACGTTTTTTAAATTAATTAATTTTTTGAGACAGGGTCTCGCTCTGTCACCCAGGCTGGAGTGCAGTGGCGCCATCTCGACTCACTGCAGCCTCCACCTCCCGGGTTCAAGTGATTCTCGTGCCTCAGCCTCCTGAGTATCTGGGACTACAGGTGAGCACCACCACACCTGCCTAAGTTTTGTATTTTTAGTAGAGATGGGGGTTCACCATGTTGCTCAGGCTGGTCTTGAACTCCTGACCTCAAGTGATCCGCCCGCCACGGCCTCCCAAAGTGCTGAGATCACAGGTGTGAGCCACTGTGCTTGGCCTAAATTTTATTTTTTAATACGCTTTAAGAGACAGAGCCTCATTCTGTCCCTCAGGCAGAAGTGCAGTGGTTTGATCATAGCTTACTGCAGCCTCGAACTCCTGGGATCAAGTGATCCTCCCACCTCAGCCTCTGTAGTAGCTGGGACCACAGCCATCTGCCATCATGCCCAGCTAATTTTTATTTTTTTGTAGAGACAGGGTCTCACTACATTGCCCAGGCTGACCTTGAACTCCTGGCCTAAAGCAATCCTTCCGCCTTGGCCTCTCAAAGTGCTGGAATTACAGGTGTGAGCTACCTCACCTGGCCAAGTTTGATGAGTTTTGATGGCCATACACACCTGTGAAACCAACGCCACAATCAAGACACAGAACCTTTCAGGGCAGCCACCCATCTGCTTTAAGTCACTCCAATTCTGCCTTTTCTGAAACATCACGTGAATGGGATCACACAGTAAATAGCTTTTTGCGCCTGATTTCTTTTGCTCTGCAGGACAAGTTTGAGGTTTATCCACGGTGTGGTGTGGATCACTAGTTTGTTTTTATTGTGACCTGTGTGCATTCTCCTGGTTTCCAGTTTGGGGCCGTTATGAACAAAGATGCCGTGAACATTTGTGTACCAGTCTCTGTGGACATGTGCTTCATTTCTCTTGGGCAGGTACCTAGGAGTGGCTAGTGACTGGTTTTGTAAGTATATGTTTAACTCTGTGAGAATCTGGCAGTTTTCCTAAGGGCTGTTTTTTTTTTGGTTTGATTTTTTGTTGTTGTTGTTTGTTTGTTTTTTGAGACAGAGTCTCGCTTTGTTGCCTAGGCTGGAGTGCAGTGGTGCAAACTCGGTTCACTGCAACCTCTGCCTCCCAGGTTCAAGCGATTCTCCTGCCTCAGCCTCTAGAGTAGCTGGGACTATAGGTGTCCATCACCACACCTGGCTTATTTATTGGTTTGTTTGTTTATTTTTTCTGAGATGGAGTCTTGCTCTGTCACCCAAGCTGGAGTGCAACGGTGCGATCTTGGTTCACTGTAACCTCTGCCTCCCGGGTTCAAGTGATCCTCCCGCCTCAGCCTCTTGAGTAGCTGGGATTACAGGCACCCGCCATCATGCCCGGCTGATTTTTGTATTTTAGTAAAACAGGGTTTCACCATGTTGGCCAGGCTGGTCTTGAACTCCTGACCTCAGGTGATCCGCCCCCCCTCCCCCTGCCAGCCTCCCAAAGTACTGGAATGACAGGCGTGAGCCACCACACCTAGCCAAGGGCTGGTTTTTAAAGACTAAATTTATTCTCTTATTCTGTTGGGCTCTAAGAGGGAAGCAAAAGTAAAACAATGTTAAGAGGAGGTAACAAAGAATTGAATTTTATCCAGGAATAATCATAGCGCTTTGCTTAATTTTGCAGGGGTCTGTAGTAGGGTGACTTGGGCATTGCCTGTTGCAAAAACGCGGCAGGAATTTCGAAGCGACTCTGCAGACGGCATGCATGTGTGGTTCCCCCAGGTCCTGTGAGCCTGGGAGGTCTTGCCAGTGCTGTGGGCTCTCCTGACCCTCACCCCTGGAGGCTGACAAGGCTTGATGACCCAGACCCTCACCAATGAAGCCTCCTTCTCTTTTCCTCCTTCTCACTGCCCTAGAGCCCAGGAGCCAGGCAGGGCATGGGAATGGGTGGGTAACACACTGTTGGGCTGTGGGCCGGGGGCCGGGGCTGCTTCGAGTCCTGGTTCTTTGGTTAGTGGTGTGGCTGACGTCAGCCAAGGCTGGGGTGTTCTGCATTTGACTCGGCTGATGGCCGAGTCCTGGTCGGCCCACTGGTCTGCCTGTGAGGGCGAGAGAGGGTCCCAGCACCACTGGCCCTCAGGTTCCCCATCTCCAAGTGTCAGGATTAGTTCCTTCCAGCTGGTACTAGTGCGATCTAGCACCAGCACTAGATCGCACCGGTCAGTGAGGAAGACGCACAACAAAAGCAGCCCTGGTTTAATCTACTGAGTTGATAAGAGGGAGCTTGGCAGCATATTTCGAAGTGCTGAATCCGTCTAGAGAGGGGACAAACCCACCTGTGTTGATCCTACTGTGTGCCCGTGGTCTCGGTGTGTCTGCAGGTGCCCCGAGGAACCTGTGGCTCAGAGCCCCCGCCCATTGTCCCAGCACCAGCGGCCGCGCTGGAACGGAAACCCAGATCTTCCCTACCAAAGCCGGTGGGCTTTTTCTCTTTTGCAAGAAAATATTACAAATATATATCATAAAGAAATACCATTTGTAATACAAGGAGACGTCCCCGTGAGGATCAGATGAGCACCAAGCTGGTGAGCTTTCAAGGCCAGCAGTGCAGACGCAGGGCAGGGGTGGGGCGGGTGCTGTCTCCCCGCGGTTCCCGCCTGCAGCCTTGGAGGGCGGCTGTCCCTTTAAGTCGGGTTCCCGTTGGGATTGCCGCAGCCATCGGGGAGTGGGTGGGGGTGAGAGATGTTGGTGAGAGCCCTGCCTCTCCAAAGGCCCCCCCAGCCAAGTCTTCCCAGCTTCCAGCCCAGACAGCAGCCAGCCAGTGGCGTTGCTGGCTCCTCGGGATTTTCCTTTTCCACCGAAGCTGCTGATTCATCCCCAGGCTGGAGTCGGGCTCAGCTGTGGGGCTGGGAGCACGGGCTCTCAGGCTGCTGCTGGGTGGAGGAACTGGGCCTCCCGGGAGGTGTCCTCCAGCCTCTCTGGATGCTCCATGGGTGGGGGTCGGGAGTGGTGAGGGAGGGGCAGCGCATCTCAGAGCCCTGGCAAATTTCTGGCCAGAAATGTGGGGGTATGGGCACGGCTTGGCCAAGGCCATGCTGCAAGGGCCAGGGTGGCCGTCCTTCCTCACTTCTGTCTGGCCTCCCTCTGCAGGGTGCTTCAAGGATGACCGCATTGTCTTCTGGACTTGGATGTTCTCCACCTACTTCATGGAGAAATGGGCTCCCCGGCAGGACGACATGCTTTTCTATGTGCGCCGGAAGCTGGCGTACTCTGGCAGCGAAAGCGGTGCAGACGGGAGGAAGGTGAGTGACCCCTGGCCCCTGCCCCTGCGTCCGTGCCCCAAACATCCCTGTGGTGTCTGCTCTCAGCGTGCATGTGGGCTTTCCTCAGTGCTCATGCATATCAAAGAGGGTGAGTGATACTTATTGAGCACCTACTGTATTCTAGGAACTGTGTAGACAGTCTCATGTGCAAATCTGGATGTGCTGGGTGTCTGTACACATTGTCAGTCATCTTCACGGTGACCCTGAAGGGCAGTGATTGCTGTCACCATCGCAGCTTTGAGGAAACAGGTTCAGAGACAGCTGACTCGGCTGGCCTCTTATAATTAGTCAGTAGATGGTAGAGCAAAGGTCGGACTCCAGAGCCCAGAGCCCTCCCTCGGCCATGGCAGGGTGACGTGGTTCAGTGGTGGTGATGATGACGGTGCCTTCCACTTATTGAGCCCTCGCCATCATCTGGACACAGTGCTGAGCTCTCTTCTCCTTCTCAGCCTCCTTGTGAAGTCCCAACAGCTCGACAGGGTGGGTGTTCTTATCCCTTTTACAGACGAGGAAACGGAGGGCTCGGAGACAAAGTGATTCGCCTAACATATTTCATCCACTAAATCTAAGTGTGGGAGGAGCTAATAAAATACATTTTGCATGCTTCCTTCTCTGTTTTTCACAGGCTTTTGCAGTTTGTAAAATGTTTAAGCAACCCCATATGCCAGACATGGAAATGCTTTTGTTTTCCTTTAAAAACAAATGAGAGGGCCGTGGAGCCAGGTCTGGAACTTGCAGCCTGCCTGGCTCTGTGACTCTGGGGCCATGGTTTGCGGGCAGAGGCTAATGCAGGGATTACTTGGAGCCTGGCCTTGCCTTGGGCCCATTTTCTGAGCCTGAACACGTGTGGGATGGATTTTCTACAAGTGGGCGGGCCTGGGTGCCTGCATGCTGGCCCTGAGCCCTGAGCTAGCCCCACTTTGGAGGGACCAGCAAGAGACCATGAGCAACTGGCCAGAGAGGTGGGGGAAGAGCCAGGAGAGGGGAGGGCAGCCCAGGAGGGGAGGTCTGGAGAAGTGGGGGCAACCAATGGGGCGCAGTGTCTGAAGGGCCCATTGGATTTGGTACCAGAGAGGGGTGGCGGCCTTAGCACAGCAGTTTCAGTGGTAGGTGGGCAGGGACTGGAGCCACTCAGGCAGGCAGGGGATGCTTTCTGGGAGGGAAGAAGAGGAGGCCTGACTGGTGATGGGATCCCCGAGTAAGAACCTTCTGGAGCTGGCTCAGGGCCCCTCAGAACCTGCTGCCACGCCCGCCCTGTCTGGGTGTGCAGTGGAGAGACCAGCTTTCAAGGCCAGTCTTGCTTCCCCCTGGTTTACCATATGACATTGCCAGGTCATCTCTGCTCTGGGGTAAAGGGGAATCAGGGCAGGTGCCCTGAAAGGTGAGGGCCCTCCCATTGTGGACACCTGGGAGGCTGGGATGTTTGGGGTTGGTGTGACCACATGAGTGACCTTGGCAGGGAGGTGGCTGGTGCCTCGGGATCCTCACTGCCCGTGATCCTCATGGCGGGCACAGACTCCTCTAACCTCAGCACAGCTCGGGGGGGAGGCACTCCTCTCACCCATGGGAGCTGGAACTCAGAGGCTCAGGCTCTCTGTCGTCCCAGGGCTGTGAACCCTGCCCCTGTCTCTGTCCACTCCGGCCTCTCAGCTTCTGCTGGAGTTCAGGTTGCAGAGAACCTTTCCCCCACCCCCAAATGTTGGTCTTTTCCCCAAGGCAGAGTCTGTTGCAAGCAGGGGCTCTAATGAGGACTTGGCACATTTGAGATACTCAGCTGTAGTCTGAATTTTGATTTCAGAGAGGTCACGACTCTGGTCAAGAGGGCAGACAGGGAGGTGGGAGGATGGGTTGTGTGCACCCCGGATAGGCCGGGGTAGGGGGAGGAGAAAGGAACATGAGATGAGGGGTCCATCTTGGGTGGAGGAGAAGTTAAAGGTGAGAGCCCTTCACTGAGAAAGCACAGCCCTGGATCCAGGCCTGAGGAATTTGGAGCAGAGGGGATGGGGCCACATGCAAGCTCTGCTGAAAATTTGGGGGTGTCGAGGTCAGGGAAGCCTGAGTCCCACGGGAGCAGGTGGCAGTCCAGCTATTCACATGCTAGAATGTTCCATTGTAACACCCACTGTGAACCGTGTGCAGATGCCCCCCCACACTCAGTGCTGGGAGCACAGAAATGACTCATATCTGGCCTCAGTCTGTTGGGACAGGCAGAGAGTATAGCCAGTGGTATGGAGCTATCAGTGCTGTGAAGGTGGGAAGAGGAGCGGGGTGGTCGGGAGAGTGCAGAAGGTGACATCTGGCAGGCGGGTTGTAAGAGCGGGCAGCAGTGGGCTGAGGATACGCCCCATGGAGGGACCAGCGAGTGCAGAGTGGGAGGGTGTGTGACGGGTGCCACATGGGACCTGCCAGAGTGGGCCGATGGAGATTGCAGAGCCTGGTGGGGGGTGGAGTCCTAGGGCTGCCCTAACTTGGCATTTTTCCCAGCTTGCCGGGCTGCAGTGCTGAGGGTGGCCTGCAGGGGGCTGGCTGGAGGCGCTGATGGGGAGACGGGGAGACCCTCCTGTCAAAAGCCCTGAGCCCTGGGTGGAGGTGGGGGCCCCACAGAGGCGCCTGCGCACTGCAAGTCCTCTGCGGCAGCCTGGCTGCTTCCCGCCCCCTCCCCATGCCCGTCCTGCTGGTACCCGGTCGCCATAGCAACCAGCTGGGCCTCCTGCACCTAGCAGGGGAGGGTGGATTGGCAGGAGCTGCAGTATCGGGGACAGAATGCCGGGAACCCCACAGTGCTCCAGGGCACGAGGGACACCCCCAGTCCAGCCTTTCCTAGGGAGGGATGTCCTGGATTTCCTGCCCTCTGTTTGCTCCAGCCCTGAACAAAACGTTCCATGTTCCTGGGCAGCCCATTGTGCCTTTGGCAGGAGAGAGACCTAACTGTGTGCTGCTGGCTCTGCGCTGGTGGCCCGAGCCCTTTGTCGTGGTCCCGGGACACCTCAGGACCCTAAGGTGCAGATCATCTTCACACCCACTCAGAAAACCAAAGCTCAGAGACAGGGAGGAGGCTCCCCGGGGTCACACAGCTTGCCAGCAGCGAAGCCCTGACCCCAGACTCACCTTTTCCTTTTTGGTAGATTGTTTTCAATATTACATCTATACGGAAAAAAAAAAGATGTGTACACAGCTTGATTTTTTAGACTAAACACCTGGTTGCACCAGCCCCCAGATACAGAGTGTGACCAGAACACCAAGGCCCCTTCACCCCACCCCAGGGCTCACCCTCCTGTGGAGTCAGTGGGTTCTGTGTTCTCACAGCCCCTGTGTGTGGAGTCAGGCGGGTTCTGTCTGTTCTCACAGCTCACGTGTGTGGAGTCGGGCAGGTTCTGTCCTCACAGCTTGTGTGTGTGGAGTCAGCGGGTTCTGTCTGTCCTCACAGCTCGTGTGCAGATTTGGGCGGGTTCTGCTTGTTCTCACAGCTTCTGCGTGTGGAGCCGGTGGGTTCTGTCTCTTCTCACAGCCCCTGTATGTGGAGTCAGGCGGGTTCTGTCTCTTCTCACAGCTCATATGTGTGGAGTTGGTGGGTTCTGCCTGTTCTCACAGCCCCTGTGTGCGGAGTTGGTGGGTTCTGT
>NW_016814436.1:6259910-6293507 GCF_001698545.2 Rhinopithecus bieti
ACTAAAAATACAAAAAAAAAAAAACAAAAAAATTAGCCAGGTGTGGTGGCAGATGCCTGTAATCTCAGCTACTTGGTAGGCTGAGGCAGGAGAATCACGCAAACCCAGGAGGTAGAGGTTGCAGTGAGCTGAGATCGTGCCACTGTACTCCAGCCTGGGTGACAGAGCGAGACTCCATCTCAAAAAAATAGGCCGGGCGTAGTGGCTCACACCTGTAATCCCAGCACTTTGGGAGGCCGAGACGGGCAGATCACAAGGTCAGGAGATTGAGACCATCCTGGTTAACATGGTGAAACCCCATCTCTACTAAAAATAAAAATAAAAAAAATTTAGCCAGGTGTGGTAGCTGGTGCCTGTAGTCCCAGCTACTCGGGAGGCTGAGGCAGGAGAATGGCATGAAACCGGGAGGTGGAGCTTGCAGTGTGCCGAGATTGTGCCACTGCACTCTAGCCTGGACCACAGAGCAAGACTCCGTCTCAAAAAAAAAAAAAAAAAAAAGAAGTAATTGAGGCCGGGCGCAGTGGCTCTTGCTTGTAATCCCAGCACTTTGGGAGGGCGAGGCGGGCAGATCACCTGAGGTCAGGAGCTCGAGACCAGCCTGACCAACATGGTGAAACCCTGTCTCTGCTAAAAATACAAAAATTAGACAGGTGTGGTGGTGCGTGCCTGTAGTCCCAGCTACTCAGGAGGCTGAGGCAGGAGAATCACTTGAATCCAGGAGGCGGTGAGCCAAGATCGTGCTGCACTCTAGCCTGGGTGACAGAGCGAGATTCCGTCTCAAAGAAAAAAAAAAAAATTGAAACCAGTCTCCTAGGAGAGGTGTAGACATGCTGTGCTTTCTGTCTGATTTGTATTTATTATTTGATCTTCAGTAAACTTGACTGATCTGTTAAAATTGGGCTAATACCTGCCTTGCAGGGTTGCTGTGAAAGGATTAATAATTTAATGTGTAGCCCAGATCCCGCCATCCACTAAGAGCTCAATAGGAGTCACTATTTTCATTGGTGCCACTTAGCAAATATTAGCTCTTCAAATCATTGTGACAACTTTGAAGGGAAGATGCCCTTAGTCCATTGTACAGATGAAGAAACTGAGGCTCAGCGAGGAGAATGGATAGCCCGCATGTCCCATCTCCCATCACTAGAGAACTGGGGAACAAGAATTGGAGTTCTGGCCGGGCACAGTGGCTCACACCTGTAATCCCAGCACTTTGGGAGGTCGAGGCAGGAGGCTTACCTGAGCCCTGGGGTTCGAGACCAGCCTGAACAACATGGCGATACCCCATGTCTACAAAAAATTTTGAAAATTAGCTGGGTGTGGTAGCATGTGCCTGTGGTCCCTGCTGCTTGCGAAGCTGAGGTGAGAGGATCATGAGCCCAGGAGGTTGAGGCTACAGTGAGCTGTGATTGCACCTCTAGCCTGGGCAACAGTGTGAGACCCTGTCACAAAAAATAATGACAAAAAAGAAGTGGAGTCCTTGTCCGTCGTAATACCTGCCCAGCATAGTAGTCAGGGCGAAGAAGAGTGCCTGGACCACAGTGGGTCCTGGACGCTCACTTCTGCTCTGGGCCTCGCAGGCGACTGAGCCTGAGGTGGAGGTGGAGGTGTACCGGCGGGACTCCAAGAAGCTGCCAGGCCTGGGAGACCCTGACATCGATTGGGAGGAGAGCGTCTGCCTCAATCTCATCCTGCAGAAGGTATGGGGTGGATGGGTGGGGCTGTGAATTGGCCCCGAGGGATGGCTGACCCCTCCCTGCACGCTGAACCGTGCTCTCTTCCAGCTGGACTACATGGTGACCTGTGCGGTGTGCACACGTGCCGACGGCGGGGACATTCACATCCATAAGAAGAAATCTCAGGTGAGCCCTGGTGCGGGAGCCCCCGCCTCCCAACTGCCAGTTCAGCCCGGGCGTGGCAGACCTCTGGCTGCCCAGCATTTGAGAGAGACAAGTCCTCCCACTTCCTTCTTTGCCCCCGAGGTGAGGGGTCTGACTCCAGAAATCCGCTGAGCTCCTGGGATCCTGTATCCCATTTGAGGAGCACAGAACCAGCTTATCCCCCACGTCTCCGGGTAGGTCTCTGGCTTTGGACCGGTTCTGGGCCGGGTGGCCTCCCTATACTGGCTTGGACTGACTCTGGGCCTGTGTGCGGGGCGGGGCCTCACTTGTCCTCCACATCTGCTTTCTTCCAGCAAGTGTTCGCGTCCCCGAGTAAACACCCCATGGACAGCAAAGGGGAAGAGTCCAAGATCAGCTACCCCAACATCTTCTTCATGATTGACAGCTTCGAGGAGGTGAGCTCCACGCAGGGCCCCTCTCCTTAGCTTCCCGCCTCGGGAGGTGGGTGTCAGGCGCTTCTCCCCCCCGGCCTTAGCCTTGCAGAAAGGCGTGGGTGGCTTGGAGCTGGGAAGAGTCCAGCTGAGGCAGAGCTGGCTCGCTCTCTTCCCGATGTTTGCCTGTGGGCAGGTGAATTCCCCTGGCGCAGCCTCCGCTTCCTCCTCTGTAAAAGCAGTGTCATGATCATCTGTCCTACTTACTGTCAGGGCTGAAGACCAAGAGGCTCCTGAGTGGGAGGATGCCTCATAAACTCTCGCAAGAAGCGCTGCCCAGGCAGGAGGAGCCATTATTAATGCCAGTAAACTATAAAGAAGCACCTCCACACCTGCACTGACTTGGAATCCTAGGATGTCACAGAGGGATGGGGTTTCCGGAGTTATCTGGGCCAAGCCTTTGTTTTAAGGTTTGGGAAACAGGCCTGGGCAGAATGAGACTCACTGAGAAACGCAGGGCGCTGGGAGGGTGGGGAGGGAGCCGGTCACGGCTCACTCCCTGCTCTGCCCACTCGTGTCTCTTCTCTGTTGAGGCCCTGGTCGCGGTCCTTGTGCGCATGAGAGGCCCTGAGAAGGAAGGCATGCGCGTCTGCAGGAAGATCCCAGGCTCAGGGAGGTCATGTCCCCTCCCCAGGCACACGCAGCTCCTGCGTGGCAGAGCTGAGATTTGCACCTAAGTCTTTGTGTCCTCAGAGCTCAGTCTGTGCGCCAGGCCCTGGGAGCAATGACTCGTTAAGGCGGCAGGATGGGGCCTGTGGCACCTTAGTCTGGTGTTGTCACCCCAGGTGGGCAGTCACCCTGCCACCACCACTGAGCCTTTGGCTACACAGGAGCCTCAAAGATGTGGCAGACAGGGCTGGGCACCCCAGGCGGTGTGGAGGGGCCCAGACAGTGGCCGACGGTCCTGGTGAACCGTCATGAGGGCGTGCGTCTTCCGCCAGTCCCAGAGTCTCCCTAAGGGTCCCTGTCCTCCCCTGCTGCTCAGCCCCTGCCCCAATGTGAGGCTGTTCCTGTCCCATGGGCCTTGGAGGGCATGGGGCCACAGGAGTGTGTGACAGAGAGCCAGCTGTCCCCTGCAAAATAGGGTTTTCCGAGCAGCCCTCCCTGCCAGTTGGGCCAGGCTGTGGTGTGGGCGGTGAGAGCCGATGGTCATGTCCCTGTCTCTTTGTGCCCTGCCCCAGGTGTTCAGCGACATGACTGTGGGAGAAGGAGAGATGGTCTGTGTGGAGCTGGTGGCCAGTGACAAAACTAACACGTTCCAGGGGGTCATCTTTCAGGGCTCCATCCGCTATGAGGCGCTCAAGAAGGTGTATGACAACCGGGTGAGTGCGGGGCGGCCTCACAGGCGCTCCCGGGCCCGGGGTCGGTGGCTCCACAGCCCATCTTGGTCCACACCACGAGGCCTCCCAGCCTGCTTCTGCGTGGTAGCGGCCACCAGGGGCACCCGCAGCCCCTCGGGGCTCCCAGGCGCTCCGTAGCCCTCTTCACATCATTCTTCATGGTCGGCCTCAGCCCACACGGGCCACTTGCTTTCATCTGAGATGTGAGCGGGGACTTCCTCCTCAGTCTCTAGTTCCCTGGGAAGTGATGGCTGATAGTGTCACTCGCTTCCTTGCGACTGGCCCTGGAAGCGCTCCGAGTCGCCCCCAACGAAGCAAGCAGATGTGGGCAGGCTGCTGTCCCCCAGTAGGCACCATCTACAGCCAGCCTTGCTGCCAGCCTGGTGCCCTGTCCTCAGCCTGGCGCCCTGTCCTCAGCCTGGCGTGTGGTTCATGGGGCGGTGGGAGGGGCGCCAGGAGGGACACCAGGCAGGGATGTGGTTCCATTCCAGCTGCCCCGCCTGCCGGCTCAGACCCTCCCTCCCGGGCAGCCCCCGCTCCTTGAGGGATGGTCACCCTGGCTGTTCATGTCCCGGGGAGGGGCCCCAGGAAACCATTACCACCTCCCTGACTCAGGCTGCCCCGCCGGCCCCCAGGTGAGCGTGGCTGCCCGCATGGCACAGAAGATGTCATTTGGCTTCTACAAGTACAACAACATGGAGTTTGTGCGCATGAAGGGTCCCCAGGGTAAGGGCCACGCTGAGATGGCGGTCAGCCGAGTGTCCACAGGTGACACGTCCCCCTGTGGGACTGAAGAGGACTCCAGCCCAGCTTCGCCCATGCACGAGCGGGTAAGGGCTGCATGGCTGGGGGCTGGGGCTCCCGTCCCTCGGGTTCACTTTCCACTGTCTTCCCCCGTGCTTACGGCCCCCCGGGGACATAGGTGTCGTCATCCCCACCCAGCAGTGTGCAGGCCGAGGTGCCGCGCGTGCAGAGGCTGGACCACCCAGCCCTTCTCTTTGCTCAGCGGTTTGTAGGAGGCGCTGCTGCGGGGGAGGCGTTCCTGCCTTGCAGACCTGGAGGGCTGTGCCTGGCCAAGGTCACACTGCAGGCTGGTGCTGGGCCAGAGCTCTTTCTGCCTCCCTGAGATGCCGCAAAGCCAGGCTGAGTCCACAGGGCCAGTGGGCAGAAGAGACTGGCTGGGGACCCAGGCCCGTCCCTGGCGCCTGCCTGGGTGGACCTGCTGGGTGAGCGTGGGCACATGGCCAGCCTTCCCTGGTGAGTCAGATGGGAATGATGGTAACTGAGGGCCAGCCAGAGCATGCAGAGGCCTAGACCACCCAGCTCTGCCCCGAGGTTTGTACGAAGCACTGCTGCAGGAGAGGCATTCCTGCCTCGCACACCTGGAAACCAGACTTGCCAGCTTGCCCCAGGTCGCAAGCTCTCTTGGGCTAGCACTGGGCTTGGGACCCTGCTCCGTCTGGAGGCCACCCTCTTTCCCCAGGGCGGGAGGCTGAGGTCAGCAGCGGCTTTGCTCCCAGAAGGCTGTAGGGGGGCGCAGACAGGAGAAGGCCTCCAGCCCGCTGGCTGCTTTGCTCTGCCTGGTTCTTGCAGAGGGGCTGCCCAGAGCCGTAGGTCTTGGAAGAGGACAGGTGTGCTGGGCAGGGGCGTGCCCTTGGCACAGGTCCAGGGGCAGTCTTGCCCAGCCGTTGTCTAGGAGAGATGCCACCCACAGCCAGAATCCTGCTCTGCTGCTCTCATGACCTTGGGTGTCTCTTCCTCTCCAAGCCTCAGTTTTCTCATCTAGAAACAGGGCACGAGGATACCTGCCCCTTCAGTATTTGGGAGGCTCTGAGGAGTCTGGGGCTTGGCCCTCAGGAGGATCCCCAGGTGGCCCGCTGTAGTTGCTGTTGACCTACTTGGAAAGCAGACGCATGGGAATGTAAACAATGCTTTACTGCAGACATGCCTGAGATGAGGGAGTGTGTGTTTGTTATACTTTTAATGCGAGAAAGATCTTAACCATACTTATCTCCAGGTGGTCAGATGTTGGTTTTCTTTCTCTTATGTATACCTTTTTTTTGTTGGGGTGGGGGGAGTATCTTCTGTAATGAATGTGTTTTACAATCCAAAGACAGCAAGTGCTATTTTTTTGCAAAGATGGGTGACAATTGTAGGCAGGGGCCTCTCTTGTCTTTGGAATGAGGTGGTTTATATGTCTGAGTTTGTTTCTGAGATAAAGGGCCTGGTTCTTCCTGGTCCTTAATTATCCCCTGGGACTCTGACAAAATGTGTGTGTGAAAGTCCTTATGAAGATGTGACCCAAGCTCTGGGCTGGACAAACCCAGGTGCCGTCTCCAGCCACAGCATGAGGGCTGAGTGACTGTAGGTCACTAGACCTGCCTGCGCCTTGGTTTTCCCATCTGTCCAGTGGGAGTGGTTGTGAGGGGTGTGAAAGTCCCTGGTGCCTTAGCAACTGGGCAGCTGTGGGATTCAGGGGGAGGGACGTGCTAGGGTCACACAGGGTCAGCAGCAGGGCTGGCCCCTGGGGACTGCCACCTGTGCGCCTGCTATTACCTGTCTCCCTCTCCCGCGGGGTCATCTGGAGCCCGTGCGTGACACATGCCGACTCTGTGTATTGTGGTTGGTGCTGTTTGTTTCTTTTATCTTTTGAAAACCTTCCCCGGCTTGTGGGAACACCGTCTGGAGCCCAGCAGCTGCCAGGACTTTGGTGGATGTCGGAGCCTTGACGAGGAGGCTGACGGGGCTCCCGAAGTCTCGGTCCCAGCTCATCCTGCTCCTCAGATTCTTGTTGGCATGGGGAGGAGGGAGGAGATGGGCCAAGTTCCCTCTGGCTGGAACGCCCTTCCCCCCCTTCTTCACCTGGCGAACTCCTACTCGTCCTTCAAGACCCAGCTCCAGCGGCGTCTCCTCCAGGAAGCCTTCCCTGATTTCCCAGGCTGTGGATCCTTTTTGCCTCTGTGCTTCATGTATCCTGTGCTTCTCTTTCTCTGTCTCCACAGCCAGCATGCTGTCTATGGTTGTCACTTTGAGTCTGTCACCCCAGCAGACTGTGAGCTCCTTGAGGGCAAGGACCTGCGATGTGCCTATCTGTCCTTAGTGCTGTGGCTGCCTGGCCCTGAGTGGGTGTGAATGTTTGGTGACCAGAACCAAACGTGATTAGAAGTGGGGAGGAGACAGAGGCCTAGAGCCACTTAGCACAGCGTCTCCTGTGAGGGGTGCTGGGAACGAGAGGGATGGGGCCACTTCAGCCCTGAGAAGTCGGATAAGGAGCGTGGCCCTGGGGGACAGAAGACAGGGCTGCTGCTGTCCTGCTTGGTGACCACAGGCAAGCCAAGGTCTCAGTCCCTGCCTTAGTTTCCCCATCCGTCAGATGGGCTGACGCTAGCCCCTGTCTCACGGAGCTGGGAGGCTCGGTGGGTCTGTGTGGGGCCAGTGCTCACTCAGCATCAGCAACTGTTGTTAATTTGTGCTTGAACACCCCCCGGCCAGTGTCTGAGGCCCAGAGGAGGGGTCTTTCTGCCATTGGCGGCAGCAGCCTGGTCGCTCCTCGGGCAGCACTGGTGGCCAGGTGGCCTGCTGGCCCCAGGGCTGGAACGCATCTTGCAGTCTCTAGGCCCCACCTAGCACGGGCCAGTTGGGGCTGGATCCTCTTGGCCGAGCGGCCTCTTCCCTGGGAGCTGTGTCGGGTTGTTTGAGGGCGGGAGAGGAGGGGCATGGGGACCCTTGGGTATGGGCTATTCTGCTCTGGTGACTTTGGCTCCTTGTTCCCAGGTGACCTCCTTCAGCACGCCCCCCACCCCAGAGCGGAACAACCGGCCCGCCTTCTTCTCCCCATCCCTCAAGAGGAAGGTGCCCCGGAACTGGATCGCCGAGATGAAGAAGTCTCACTCCGCCAACGACAGCGAGGAGTTCTTCCGGGAGGACAGCGGTGGAGGTGACCCCCCACTCCGTGCCCTAGGGCCCCTGCGCCCTTCAGTCTCCTCTTGATCCAGACCATTTATTCATTCATTCATTTGTTCATTCAGCAACACGTAGAGAGTGGGTGCCAGGTGCCAGCCACCCCTCCAGGAGCTGAGGGTAGAGCTGGGGACGGACAGAAATGGCTGCCTCCGGGGGTCCCGTCCTGGTGGGCCCAGGCATCTCCTTGGCAGAGTGCTTGGAGCCCAGATGTGCAGCAGTATGTCAGTTTCAGGGGATTCCCCACCTTTCTAAGGCCTTTCAGCCTGCTTAAGAAGGCTGATGGGTGATCTGATGGCTCCGCACACACGGTTTGTGGAGGGAGAGAGGAGGGCTCCCCTCCCTTGGGTCAGCTCACCCTCAGGGGAGGCCCGGCCCTGCTAGCTCTGTGCAGCCTCCCAGGACCGTGTGCTCTTTGGTGACAGAGTCGCCACCTCGTGCAGCCTCCCCCCAGCCTCCCTGTGCCTCTGTGCCCCTGTCCCCCGGACTCTGGGTGTCTATCTGGATGTTCCTGTGCCCCTCAGTCCTGCCCAGGCACAGTCTGCACTCTCTCCTGAGCACCTGCACCTGCTCCCTGTCCTCGCTCAGTGACCGTCCAGAATACAGGAGTCATTCCCAGAGCCCCCAGGGAGGCCATGGGGTGGTGGTGGGGGGTTTAAGCAAGGGAGTGACACAATCAGATTAGCATATTTAAAACGCCACTCAGCAGACCGTGTGGAAAATGGCTCCTGGGGACAGGGGTGGCCATCACAGACAGGTTGGGAGGTTCTGCCACGCTCTGCTGGCATGGACCATGTGCCTTCCTCACCGTCATCCTCAGGACCCAGTGGGCGCCTGGCTCTGCACTGTGTGTCTGTTGAGTGTATGGAAGTGAAGGATTGGCCAGGTGCAGTGGCTCACACCTGTAATCCCAGCATTTAGCAAGGCCGAGGTGGGTGGATCACCTGAGGTCAGGAGTTCAAGACCAGCCTGGCCAGCATGGTGAAATCCCGTCTCTACTAAAAAACACAAAAAATTAGTCCCGCGTGGTGGCAGGGGCCTGTAATCCCAGCTACTCTGGAGGCTGAGGCAGGAGAATTGCTTGAACCCGGGAGGCAGAGGTTGCAGTGAGCCGAGATTGCGCCACTGCACGCCAGGCTGGGCAACAAGAGTGAGATTATCTCAAAAAAAAAAAAAAAAAAAAAAAGAAGTGAAGGATTCGCTGATAACTCCCACTGAGCACCTCCCCCAGCGGGGAGCTGGGGCTGCAGCATTGGTCAGAAGAGGTGGCAGTCTTTGTCCTGACTACTGGAACCAAGAGGCAGGGGCCCCGCCTGTGCAAGGCCCAGGTCAGGGACTCCAGCACTGGCCTCAACCTGCTCTTGTGTGAACTTGGGCCAGCCCCTTCCCCACCTGGGCCCGTTCCCGAGTCAGGGAGAAGTATTGATCACTGCCCTAGTCTACCTCTCTGGGGCAGGTTTCCCCAGCCGGGACCGCAGGACTGGGTAACGGTGCAGGTCGGCCCAGGCTTGCTCCTCCCATGCTCTGCAGGTGGCAATGCCTAGTTCCAGGGACAGGGCCCGTGGAAACAGAAAATTACACACTCTGTGTGCCAGACCCCTTGGAGGAGACTGAGCTCGAGACAGAGAAGGGAGAGATGAGGGGGTGGCCAAAGAAGTCTTCCTGGAGGTGGAGGCGTGGGTCTGGGCCGGAGGAAGGGGGAGGGGTGTCACGGGCGAGGCGGCGGCAGCTCTGGAGTGCGTGGGTGCTGGTGTGGGGGTGTTGGTAAGGAGCGTCCCGGCCTCAGCAGAGCGTGGCCTTAGCCTGGCCTGGGAGCTGGCGTCCTGCTCTTCCCCCCGCAGCCCGTGCTGTGGGCACTGACCTGGCCTTCTCTCCTCCAGCCGATCTGCACAATGCAACCAACCTGCGGTCTCGGTCCCTGTCGGGCACGGGACGGTCCCTGGTTGGGTCTTGGCTGAAGCTGAACAGAGCAGATGGAAACTTCCTTCTCTATGCACACTTAACCTATGTCACTTTGCCGCTGCATCGGATTTTAACAGGTAATGCTGGCTGATTTTAACAGGGAAGCTGCCGCACCTCCTCACAGCTCTGCCTCCAGGGCCTTGGTGCTTGCGAGCCACCCGGAGTCGTCCCGCCCTGTCCTGTCGGTTGGTTGGGTTTCTTTGCAGGGCTCTTGGCCTCCTTGTCTCAGACTTTGGGTGGAGCCGTAGCTTTCCCAGAAGTCCTCCCTTTGCTCACCTTTCTGGCACACCTGCTGTCCCCTCTGGAGTGGCCACATGCCCGGGTGTGTGTGATTGACAGGCGATGGGAGGCTCTTGGGCCACCTTGCCGACCCAGGCCTGCAGCAGCTGTGACAGGCCGTGGCTCTGGCCCCCACACCAGCTTGTACCTGAGCCCCTGCAGGGTGTGCCGTTGCTGCGGGCCCGTTTCCCAGTCTGCAGGGTGGGGATGGTGGAGACGCGTCTCCTCTGCAGTCTGTGAAGCCTGGAGAGGAGATGCGTGAGTGGCCGAGGCGGGCTTCCTTCAGAAGTGGCACTGCTTAGCACTGCTGTTGCGGGTTACTGTTTCACCTCTTCCCTCCTGCCGGCCCTAGACATCCTGGAAGTTCGGCAGAAGCCCATCCTGATGACCTAGCCGCGTGCGGAGCCTGTGCAGAGCCCCGGCCGGGCCCAGCCCTGGGAGTGCTGCCAAGTGCCTACCTGTCCACCGCCACCGGGGTCTTCTGTGACCCGCCAGTGCTGGAGCCGCAGCCAGGCGAGGCCACTCGACTCCCGGGGCCAGGGCCGACTCCACGAACACCAGCCCAAACTGAAGTGCCTCTTCCCTCCCCTGCTGGCTCTGCTCCGCCCTGTGCCCCCCGCCCGTCGCCCCCCACCCATCTCTGGAGAGCCCTCTGCACCCAAACAGGACTAGAGCTGCCGAGCGGCCATGAGGGACAGCGGGAGGAGCAGCTGATGCCCCGAGCGGGGCCAGACCGGCGCATCTCTGTTCACATGCCCCCAGCAGCAGGCGGAACCACCCAGCAGGGCACCCGGCGCATCAGACTGCCCACACCTTCTTGAGGAGCGCCAGTTGAAGATTCTGGAACACCATGCGGATGAACTTCAGCACCCGAGTCAGTCCCAGCTCATCCTTCCCGGTTTACCACTTTGTTCTAATAGGAGGTGGGAATACAAGAAGTTTGATGCCTTTGCCCTGGGCTGGGAATACCTCACCCACGCCCAGTTCCGGAAAGGCCTCCAGCTGAGCAGACGGCCCGATCCCGCCAGAACGACCTTTTGCTTCCAGCCAAAGAACACCGTCAACACGCACCTCCAACCTGGACATCCCGCGCTGGGCCGTCCCAGCCAAAGAACACCGTCAACACACACCTCCAACCGGGACATCCCGCGCTGGGCCTCGAACGGAGGGGCCCGCAGAGTTTGGATTCTGAGGGTAGTCGGGAGGCCTCGGTAGCCACACAACAGGAGATCTGCCAAAGGGTGTCTGACGTGGGGTGGGGCTGGCATCATCCCAGGGAGGTTCTAGGTGGGACCCCGTCTTCTGGGGGCGGGGGTGTCTTTTCATCGTCCCTGGTTTCCTGGAGCTCACTTCCTTTGACAGCGTGTGCTGGTCCCATCTCAGACCAGCTCACTGAGGCAGAGGAGTTGCTCAGAGGCTCGCAGGGGCACTCCCATCGGTGCGTGTGAGCACCGCCCAGCCCCAGGCCTGCCCTCCGCCTGCTCCAGCGTGAAGGCGTTTCCATCTGCAAGGATGCACGGTGCCCTCCACGAGAGCAGGCCTGTCCCCTCCCCAACTGGGAATCAGCTGGGAGCTGGGTCTCTTCGTGGCGGGCTTTGTTGGAAGTTCCCAGGAATGTCGGAGGTTTTCCTCACCATTCAGACGGTCGTGTGTTTAGCGATCTTCTCTGGGGGGGAAAGGAAGAGGAGGGGCTTGTTCTCCCATCTGTGTATTCTTTGGGCTCCGGGAACAGGGGACTACTTTGGGGCTTTCTCCAGACTTTTGTATGTTATTATTAAAAGCGAGCTATTGCATTTCATTCTGCCTCAGTTTGCCCACCTGTGAAATGGGGCTTCCACCACCTACCTCACTAAAGTCTCCAGGGTTCAGGTGTGTGACTGGGTCAGGGCACAGTCACCCAGCATCCTGCACAGGTTGGGTCGGATGTTAGACTCCTGGGATGCCCACCTCCCCTCACCCTTTGTAAGAACCTAGTCTGAGACTGTGCTTGGTGGGGGATTTGAACCTTCTCTCTCCTCTAGCAGTGTCTGCTCAGGCCTGACGGCTCAGCTCTGCACGATTTCATGTTCCAAACCCATGTCTTAGGGCAGCACAGAGCCAGGTCATGCCATGCCCCAAAGTGTGGGGACAGAGCCTCAGGGAGCCCCGAGCGTGGCCCAGCCTTCTGGCCCAGCCCCATTTGAGTGCTCTCAGGGGATGCCAAATGCTGTTTCCAAGTTTGTGTCCATGTGGCTAAAATCCACCTATTTCTTCAGGAACTCTTCCCCTGGTTGTTCTGGGGATCTTGGGAGGAACACAGCCCTGACGGCTCGTCCGTGGGAAGATGAGGCAGTCCAGGTCGTGAGCAGCACAGCGGCCTGCTCTCTGTTCTCAGAGGTGAGGGGCGTGAGGTTCTCTACCCTAGGGCCAGCATTTGGCCAAGCTCAGAGGCTTGCCTGGATGGCTCGGGGTGAGCTGGGCTCCTCGTCTGTAAGGTGGCGAAAGTGCTACCTGCCTCACAGGTGACCATGAGGACCAGTCACAGTGACGTGTGAGAAGGCCCACTGGTCACAGAAACGTGTGCAAATCATGCTAGCTTAGAGATCAGTCCTCATTGTGAACAGAGCACACGGTGGACTGTGGTTTCATAGCCAACACATAGCAGCTATCATGTGCGGCCGCTGGTCCGACCCCATCTTACAGACGAGGAAACCAGCACAGGCACTAGGGGACTGCCCGGAACAAACAGCAGGGGCCAGCGATGGGAGTCAAACCCAGGCATGTGGCCCGGCCTGCACGCTGAGCCACACGGTGCTGCCCGGACAGATGGACAGACACTTGGTGGAGGCTGCCTTTCTCAGTCCCTAAAACCCTCTGCAAAGGGTACTTGCAATGCAGGATTTAAACCTTGCTCAGAGCCACTTGAGAACTAGACAGTAAGGTATTACTCCCAGGTTTGGCTTTCCAGAGTAACAAATGACATGTGGAATAAAGTAACAGAGTAACAAGTGGCAGGGCCAGAACCAGGGCCCCCAGAGTCCTGGTGTTGGCACATTTGTATTTCTTGTAAGGCCATCTTTAATTTTTCTGGGAACACACCTGCCTCTTGTGTAATGCAGGGAAGACTCATGCATGGTGACACCTAGGTTTCCTCAACAGAACACTTAATCCCAAAACCCCTTTAAGACATTAGGTTTCCTCAACAGAAAACTGTGCTTTAATCCCAAACTCCCTTTAAGACATATTGGGGCCGGGCGCCGTGGTTCACGCCTGTAATCCCAGCACGTTGGGAGGCCAAGGCAGGTGGATCACGAGGTCAGGAGTTCAAGACCAGCCTGGCCAATATGGTGAAACCCCGTCTCTATTAAAAATAGAAAAATTAGCTGGACGTGGTGGGCACACGCCTGTAATCCCAGCTACCCGGGAGGCTGAGGCAGGAGAATCACTTGAACCCGGTAGGCGGAGGTTGCAATGAGCCGAGCTCAAGCCATTACACTCCAGCCTGGGAAACAACAGTGAAACTCCGTCTCAAAAAAAAAAAAAAAAAGACATACTGGTCTTTAATGGCAAACTCCCTTTAAGGCCTGTTGGTCTTAAAAGAGGATTTGGGATTGAAGCACAGTTTTCTGTTGAGGAAACCTAGGTGTCACTTTTTAGAACATGAAGAAGAAAGTTGTGGGATGGGCTTTTCCATTTAAAGGAATGTGATGATCCTAGGTTCTGATGGGTGATAGATGGTCTCCGTTTATACCCTTTCTTCTTTCAGCAGCTGTAAGTTCAGGTAGTGGCCATCTCACATTCTGATGTCCTACTGGAAGTGCCCAGTTGCCTGCAAAGACAACTAAGGCTCATTATTTCAAAAGAAGATTATTTAAAACACGAGTGACAGGTAGTCAGAAGAGAACAAAAGGATGCAAGATACTCTATAGCCAAGTCCGCTTGGAGGCAGGATGGGTTGCTGAGTGGAGTCGCCGCTCACGTTTGGATTCTTACGGACTGTGAGTTAGGCTTCCCCCTACATGGAGTCATGGGAAGGGTCTAAAGGCATGTTCCTGAGGTGCCCTCCCTCAAAGAGTCTACCTGCACTCAAACCAGGGTCTGTTTTTGCTGTTTTAATCATAAATAGACTAGTTAGTAGAAGACTTTTGAAGAACAAAGTAAAACTTTTTTTTCATTAAAAGACGTCCCGGAGGAAAGGCCCTGTGCAGCCAGTATATTCTAGTGACTGCCTTGACCACGTCTTAATATGCTGGTTTTAAGTTGTTGGCCAAAATCCTTTAAAGACACATGAAACGTCTGCCAACTTTTTAGTGAACTTAACAGGTTTCACTGACGTTTTTCTCCATTTTCAAATTTAGGTGGGATCTGCTTTCATGTCCTGTTTCAAAAACCAAGTCTCTCTTGACAGCCCATTGGTTCTTCCTGTCCTCTTGCTCTAGCCTGTATCAAAAAGCAGAATGACTGTACTTCTGTTTTAAAAATAACCACCTGATAGGACGGACACTACGAGCTCAGGAAACGCACGTGCCCTTGAGCTTGAATGGAGGCAGCCTCTGGAGTGGCAGCCACTGCCCTTCGAGGGAGAGCAGCTCTTCAGCAGGTGGGCCCTGGGAGCCGGGTGATGGGCACCTGCTGGGGCTGCTTTTTTCTCTTTTTCACTGGCTGCTTGATCCCCAGTGGCAAATGGACCCCTCAGCCCTTTCTTGGAGCCCTGGAGCACTCCTTGGGACACGGAGTGGCCTCGGGCTGGGTTCAGAGCTCCCGCATGGGGAGTCTCAGAAGTGGAGGCAGCTGCTGATGGGCGAGTTTACAACTTCTTATGCCTAAGGCAAGTAGACGTTTTTATTCCATCTCCAGTCCTTGAGCTCAGCAGATCAAAATCACAGTGACCCTGCAACCCTCCAGAGCCCAGGGCATGCTCGCTGTCTGTCTTCCCCGCCGTGCCCCTTTAGTCCCCGCTCTGTGGAAGACCAGGCAGTTTAGGTGTAAATAGGTATCTTTTATGGTTTCCAAATAAATTATTTGTGTAAGAGTAATTAACTCTGTAAGAAAACTGACTCTGAATTATGATTTCTACAAAATGTATTTTAGCAAAAACACCACGATGGCCTGCACTGGATAGCTCGGTCTGCTAACTGCCAGTGGTAGTTTCATAAGCATTACCAACAGCTTCTTTATTGACCATCTTCCACGTCCAGTAGAGATCATTTCTAGGCGGTATTTGTTGGTTGGCTGTTGGCTTTGCTTTATGATTTCATGTTTCTTTTAAAAGTTGTTTTGCATGTTGAATATTAAATTTTTCTCTTCTGTGTCTTCCTCTAATCTTTTTTTCTGGCATGGGCATTTCAGGGTAAATACAGATATAGCAAAGCGATCATGATTGAACCTTAATTTGCCTCCAATGATTCCTTAAACTTTTTTTGGAGCTTTCACACAAACTGCGTTTTTGAACTGGAGTGTGCTGGAGGCAGAGAGAAATGACCCTGTGTGCTGGCTTTGCCTGTCATGAGCCAGTGAGGAGTCCGAGAAGTGGTGGGCAGGTCAGTGGCTGGGGTTTGGCCAGAGATGCCGTATTTGCGGAATTAAATCATTTCAAGATAAATTTCAAGGCCTGGCACAGTGGCTCACGCCTGTAATCCCAGCACTTTGGGAGGCCGAGGCGGGCAGATCACTTGAGGTCAGGAGTTCGAGACCAGCCTGGCCAACATGGTGAAACCCTGTCTCTACTAAAAATACAAAAATTAGCCGGGCGTGGTGGTGCACACCTGTAGTCCCAGCTACTCAGGAGGCTGAGGCAGGAGAATCGCTTGAACCTGGGAGGCAGAGGTTGCAGTGAGCCGAGCTCACACCACTGTACTCCAGCCTAGGTGACAGAGACTCCACCTCAAAAAAANATTCCTTAAACTTTTTTTGGAGCTTTCACACAAACTGCGTTTTTGAACTGGAGTGTGCTGGAGGCAGAGAGAAATGACCCTGTGTGCTGGCTTTGCCTGTCATGAGCCAGTGAGGAGTCCGAGAAGTGGTGGGCAGGTCAGTGGCTGGGGTTTGGCCAGAGATGCCGTATTTGCGGAATTAAATCATTTCAAGATAAATTTCAAGGCCTGGCACAGTGGCTCACGCCTGTAATCCCAGCACTTTGGGAGGCCGAGGCGGGCAGATCACTTGAGGTCAGGAGTTCGAGACCAGCCTGGCCAACATGGTGAAACCCTGTCTCTACTAAAAATACAAAAATTAACCGGGCGTGGTAGTGGACACCTGTAGTCCCAGCTACTCAGGAGGCTGAGGCAGGAGAATCGCTTGAACCTGGGAGGCAGAGGTTGCAGTGAGCCGAGCTCACACCACTGTACTCCAGCCTAGGTGACAGAGACTCCACCTCAAAAAAAAAAAAAAAAAAAAAAATGCATTTCAAGTTTAGCTTTCAGCCTCCACAAGGTAGTGCATACCCTTTCAGTTGTACTGTAAAATTTCCCAAGCTTTTTCAGAGAACCTCTTAACCCTCACAGAAGTGAAGAAACAATGGAATAGAGGCCAGGAGTCCCAAGTTCAGGTTTCGCAGGCTCCAGGTAAGCTGCCTGGTCCAACGGAAGATGAGGTGTTTGCACCAGGCGGTTCTCTTGCAGCTCTGCGGGCGAGGGGACCTCAAGCAGGCTCTCGCATTTTCTGGCTGATCCTTCCGAGCCTGCTACTGCAAGGCCCTCGTAGGTGGAAGCAGCCTCATTGTCGCCTTTCACACCATGAGCTTTTCCTTTCCATAGTCAGATGGACTTAGGAAGTTACCAGCGATGGGTGTAAGGCCTAAGACACTGCAGAAAGTTACAGAATGGAAAATGAGGGGCAGAGAGAAAAGAGGGTCTGAGAGGAATGCAAGCATTCCGGAATATAGTAAGGGACACCCCACCAGTGACATTTCTTGGGAACAGTCACTGCCTTAGAAACACCAGACCAGGAGAATTTTCTGACCAGCACCTCAAAGGCAGCCCATGAAGATGGCAGTTAGGAAGGAGACGGTCTAGCAGGTGAAGACTTCCTTGCCATCCAGGTCATCCCCCTTCTCGTTGAACAGTGGGAAGTCCTTTTAAAGCAGTCACCTGAAAACTGTTTAATAGATACTTAGGGAGAGTCTGTATCTTGGAAGCGGCCTGCAGGAACTTCATTCCTATTCATTGCCTCCTCTTGAAGGCTAATTTTGCTATTTCATTTCCTTTATCCTTAGATGAGCTTTTAGGAACTACTGTAGAAGGAAAAAAGTGAACTGGAAAGGAAAACCTTTGGGAATCATACTGGGAGGAGAGGGGAATGTAACTCAATCCATACAGTAAGTAACACAGTTCATTGTAAATAGACATGTTGACTGTGGTAACATGCTATACATTGTGCCTGATTGTTAAAATGACGAGAACAGCTGGAAAATTTACATGAGGAAGGGAAAATACTTGTTTCTGGGGATGAAGGATCATGTTCTATTCTTTCCTTACAGTATCACTGAATTGCCCCCTGACCCAGCCTCTCCATCAGCCAACAGGTTAACGAGGTTTCTTTCCTCTGTGTGGACCGGGGTCTTTCCTCTTGGAATCTGACTTTAATAAAACGATTAGGTTGCTCATTTTGAAATAACCATGGCTTTTAGCCGAATTTTACGCTACTCTGAATACACAATTTTGCTCAAAAGATTTTAGCCAATTCCAGAAGTCAGTGCAGTTGAGTCATTTAGTGGGCACGTACATCTCCTTAACGTGGCACGCTGGGGAGAGGAGTGTGGGGCTGGGACCTCAAGCTGCGCCACCTCAGACACACTCAACCCTGGGCCTGGGTTTCCTCAAGTAGAATCACCACTTTCCTTCCAGGGATGCGACGATGTTGAAGTGAGACAAGGTACGTCCAAAGGCTGGCATAGTTCCTGGCAATGCTGATAACTACTGCCATTTCTTCCCGGCGTGCCCAAGGGGTATTTCATGGGCCATCTTTCGAGTCATCAGGAGTGCATGTGTGCCGGCGGTTCCCAAATGTGAACGTGTATCAGGATCACCTAATGCATGCTGTAACCCAACGTTCAAACCCAGAAGACTGGTAAGGAAAGTACTTTGGAATCAGTGATGACGGCTGCACAACTCTGTGAGTATGCTGCAAGCCACTGAATCGTGTACTTTAAAGGGGTGCAGTTTATATGAATTCTATCTCAATTTTAAAAAGTGGGCTCCAGCCTGAAGTGCTGATTCAGTAGCCGAGTTGGGGCCCATGGGTTTGCCTTTTTCTGGGGCGGGCGGGGAACGGACAGTCTTGTCCTCTCACCCAGATTGGAGTAGAGTGGTGCGGCCACAGCTTACTACAGCCTGGAACTCCTGGGCTTAAGCGATTCCTTTCACTACCACGCCCAGCTAATTAAAAAAAAGATTTTTTTTTTTTTGTAGAGACAGGATCTTGCTGTGTTGCCCAGGCTGGTCTCTAACTCCTGGGCTCAAGCAAGCTTCCCACCTCAGCCTTCCAAAGTGTTGCAATTACAGGCATGAGCTACCTTGCCCAGCCGGGTTTGCCTTTTTTTTTTTTTTTTGAGATAGGGTCTTGCTTTGTCACCCAGGCTGGAGTGCAGTGGCATGATCACTGCTCACTCCCTGGAGCCTTCACCTCCTGGGATCAAGCCATCCTCCCACCTCAGCCAAACAAGTAGCTGGGACTACAGGTGCGTGCCATCATGCCTGATTAAATTTTGTATTCTTTGTAGAGCCAGGGTTTTGCTATGTTGCATGTTGGGGACCACCACGCACAGGGCACCCGAAGTCTGTTGGCGACAAAGTATTGAGAAGAGAGAGGTTAAGAGTAAAGGTGGAGCCAGGGGGCCAGTTGCAAAATGTGGAGGCTGCAAAAGGCTCAGAGCTCTGGTCTCCACAGTATTTATTGTAGTACAATCACAGAAGCAGATGTTGAGGGCGGAACAGTGAAAGGGTGCAGTGCGTCACAGGCGTAATCTACAGCAATAGAGGTTTAAATGAATCTCCTTTGTGCTCAAACAGCGTATGTTTAACTTATCGGAGAGTAGCTAGTGGGAGTGGCTTATTAGGAGCCGGCACGTCTGTCCACATTCCAGTGCTTCAAAGGAGTGTCTTGTCTTTCTCCTTGAACACAGTGCTTACAGATAGAGCAGGTCTCGCTCCGAGCATGGGAACATGATGGCAAAGAGGCTTTCCTCCTCACAGGCCTCTTGTGGCTTTCCACAACTTAATGTCCCGTATTTTTATGGCCAGTTTATACAGGCATCCACAAGCCCTTTTCCCAACAGTTGCACAGGCTGATCTTGAACTCCTGGGCTCAAGCGATCCACCGCCTCGGCCTCCCAAAGTGTTAGGATTACAGGCGTGAGCCACCGCGTCCGGCCGGGCTTGCATTTCTATTAAGTTCCTATGTGGCAGCAGTCCCAAGACCACTTTGAGAAGCCAGGTTCTAGCCCAGCCACGCAGCTGAGTATCTATACAGGGCTTCTGCGGTTTAGGCACGATCTTCCTCTTGAGATAACATTCTTAGTGTCATTTAGTTTCTATTAGATGTTAACAGTTCAGGAAAAGACTTTGATGGATAACAAGTCTTTGCAGTACTATTTTTTTAAACCAGAAAATACCCCTTATAAACCAAATAAATGCTGAGTAATGTAGGAAAGGTTAAAAATATGTCTCAAAGGTTTGCTTTGAGGACTAACCAAGGTAATACATATGTAAAGCAGCTAGCCAATGCTTTGCACACTAGCCCATTAAGGATCAATTGTTCCCATTCCAATCTGTTAAGATTTTAATCGAACAGAAACCCTTGGTCTGAATGGTTTAAAAGTAGTCTCAACCCCCAGCAAGGAGTCTGATAACAAATTGGTCTCTCACTCACCTCCAAGCCGACCTTCCTGTTGTTCAAGAAGTTTCTGGTTGCAGCTTCTGCGTGATTCTTTTCCTCAGGTCTGACTTGTATTAATGCCAAATGCATCACAGAGGAACATAAGACTGCCATACACTGGGATTTTGTTTACTTTTCATTTATTCACATTTCATGGATTGTTAACACTTCCTCGATGGGAGCATTCAAAACTAACACAAGCTGAGATTGTATTGTCTGACAATTCAAGTATTTGTTTTAGAAAACAATTTCCTAAAGTAAAAAGCAAACAATTTATCCATCTGATTGCTAAGAAGTTGACATCTCCATTACAATTGTGTCTGCATCCAACGGAGAGTCCTTCGTCCTCAGGATGATTGTTAATGGCTGAGAACATACAGTGGCCTGTGTTCTGAGTGCCTGACTGGAAAAGACCTCCCCATCATCTACCATACTACGGGACAAATCAGTATCTACTCAAATTCCCACTTCCAGAATGAGGACTCATCAGGGGTTTAGGAGTTTGCAAAGCCTTCGAAATGCATCGTGCTTGAATTTTGACTCTTCTGAAACTGACAAATGCTCAAAAAACAAACTTGTTTAACTTTTACTGAAAAGGCTCTCAGTGAAAACTTGTTTTGAACTCTACTTACTAGTAGAAGAGTCTTAGTTTTTCTTCCCCTCTACACCAGAAAAGGTAGTTTTCTCTCTTTTTTTTTTTGGCATGCAGCATATATAAAATTGTAATCTAGAACTGAAATTGTAAAATATAATAATCCTCTTAAAATCAGTCCATGAACAGTCAGACTTGTCCTTCCATGGAAAACATAATCTAAACTTCTTTAAAAACTGGACATATTTTAAGTCTGTAATTCGAATAATGAAGATGGCATAACAAATTTTTTTGCTTACTAGGAATGCGCAAAAGGATGAGATGGATACACAGGTTTAAAAAAAAAAGGCCACTGGGATACTTAGTATTTGCCAAGATGCAAAACAATTTTAGAATAACAATAATATACACCTTACTTTAGGCCACATATATGATACACTTCATAGATTCTCAAAAGACGAAAATTTCAGTCCACATTAAACATTTTAAAGCATAATTGCTAATATTTTGTTAAAAATAAGTCAAACTAGACGCATAAATCAGAATTACCTGTTAACATAGTGGGGAAAACAGGTAAGCCCTCCGGGGGCCCCGTGCCCCAAGTAAAAGACAAGGAGTTACATTTCAGTCAAATCCACATATACTCAGGCTCTTTACACCAATAATCAAAGTGGAGACCAACCAGTTCCTAAAGCATACAAGAGTGATTTTAAGAAAATCCCCCATTCTGAGTTTTATGGTAGACGTGTCACATTTTCCCTGTAATTTTCACTTTAACAGTGATAGTCTTAGCAGCAAAATTTGCTGGGAATGTTAGGAAAAAAGAAAGCCACACATACCCACTGATTTAAAATATATAAACTATTTTTTACAGAAGGGGCAGGTTTAAAAGATAATCCAATCATGATCTTTTCATGCCATTTTTTGTCAACTTTCCATACACGCGCAGATGCTAACGAAGTACTGTGTCATATACACTTAAGTGTCCGAAAGATGCCTGCGAGCTTGATTCCAGCTGGTACCAGGGAAGCACATGTGGCTAAGTTGCAACAAACTTAAATTTGTTCCCCTTAGTTCTTCATCTTTTTAGAAGTTGAATAAACCTAATGTCAATCGGGCAGCGCCGGTATTAACAGCATCAACCACTTGCTTACTATAAATCATTGGCAACAACAACTCACATGCATTCTCAATTCTAAAAAGTCAATGTAAAAATAATGGCCACTTCCTGGGTGCCTACTCTAGCTATGTCTGACAGCACCCTGTAACAGTACAAGCACACCTCTCTGAACAGATTCATGCAAAGCCACACACTAGGCCAGATTCTCCCGGTGGAATCAGAACACTGAAAGTAGAGCAAGAACCTCATGACAGCGTTGGCCCAGTCATACCTCAGGTACTCAGGAGTTCATATTTGATCACAAAATTGCTCCCGGCCCCAAACTTTACACCTAAAGATTGTAGTTTTAAAAAAGCCACTGTGCCGTCCACAATTATTCTGACTACTCTCTTCTACATGAGAATGCGCAAAGCACCGAAGATCAGAACACACACACGAGCCCTTGGGCACCGACCCTGAGCCTGTACACGAGATCAGCTGGCACTAGTCTCAAACGATTCATGAGGAATCAAAGTGGAAATTTAAACATTCAATTCTGCATCCATTCCTGTGCCCAGAGTCTTCAAAGAATGCTCGTGTTAGTTACCTGACAGCTCTGGAGAAGTGACGTCGATATTCGTGTGCATAACCATGGCTCCCTTCCAAACAGACATATGGAATCTTATTCTTAAAAAAGTAAAGATATTTCAGATATCAAATGTATAATATACTGCTGTCTAAAGTTAAAGGCAAAATTGACACACGATTTTCTCTTCCATTACCTTATTACATGTTTCCTAGTGAATTCAAATGGCTCGTGTGTCCAAGCTCCCAGGCACGTCACTGGGTCCTAGTTTTCATATGCGTGGGGCTGATTATGGTAAAAATGCCTATGAGCATCTTCTTTTCCTAGGATGGTCTCGTTTGACTTTCATTTCGTAAAAGGGTTCACTGTCCATAGTGTAGATGATAAGCTACCAAACTTGTGCTTTTAAACCCATTCCTGGCAATCCCCCGTTATCTTAATTTTGTCTTTAGGGGGATAAAGAAGTTAACACTACCTCATGAACAGAAACTACAAAGCCAAAAAAAATCCTTCACAAGCTGTTCATTTCGAAAATGCAGGTCCTGAATTCTCGTGAAGCAGCCCACAGGGTTACAGGCCAGTGATTCGTATGCTGAGGTGAACACTTAGTACTCACATTTTAGCTTCAAAATAAAAATAAAGCAGAGGACAAACACCTGTCACAGCGTGGCAGCCCAGTTCATTTGGTAACAATGAGTCTCACACGTCGGCTGAGCCCACCGGAGAGAAGCACACAAGCCAGCTTTCTTCTGAACATAGCCAGGCACCTGTTCAAAAGCCTCTCTGGTGGTGGTGGTGGTGGTGGACCCCAAAACCCACGGGTTGGAAGAGCCTTTGGGAAAGCGAATCGATACCCTGATTGCAGTCCTTGAAGAAATCACTTAGGGTTAGTTTAATAAACGAACATTTAAAAAATCTTCCAAAAATTGCATTCGAATGTATTTTAGACTTTAGGCAGTTCTTAAGAAGGGAGAATGCGGTTTCCTGACAACATTTCAAGGTTTTATTGGCCACATTAATCTTCCTCACAAAAGTTTTAAGTTATCTGTAAGTTCTTAGAACGTCAAAGAAAAGAAAAACTAAGTTTAAGGAGCGGTGGGAGAAGCAGCAACTTGGCAATAATTCCGCAGCCGACGTTGCACGTTCAGGCATCCTTTTTCTCCAGTAAAATTTTGTGCAACTCATCTGCATCCTCGCTGGTTTTTACCCGAATCAGCATGGTGACTGGCATGGTGGCATTCTTCTCGTCGATTGGTGGATTTGGAACACAGACGATAAGAACGTTATTCTTCCCTGTTCGCGTACATGGCATATTGGGTGGGATCAGAACATTCAGCAATATGTTGCCTGCATTCAAACAAACAAAACCCATCGAAATTCTAGACGCTATAGCTCCACCAAAGGAGTCTGTCACATGCTAAACATTCAACACGGAAATAACTTATACTTAATGGATCTAACATGGGGAGCCAACAGGACTGGTTCCCTGAGAACTGGAGGCCTCAGGGAGGACTTGCCCTCACTGTGAGGAGTGGCCTTCGGCCCTCGCTCCAGCCCGGGTCTCTGCAACCACACAGCGTTTCTCACAGAGCCAACAGCCTCGCTCAGAACCGTCAGCCCTCTCAACACTGTCCGTTTTTGCACTGAAGGAAGAACACGGTGGCACAACAGAACCTTCACTGCACCACATGACCAAAGGACACCTCTGTCACAGAGGCCGGCACAGCTCCCTGGGCAAGAGTGATACGACGGTAATGTTACTACGCACTAGTCAAGCCTAAGGGAAAGAAAAACGCCTCCCTGGAGTTTCTTTCTGCAACACAGCCCCCTGTTCTCTACCACTACTGCCCACTCCACCGCAGCCTGCCCGTCCTCCTCCTCCTCCGGGCGCTAGGCTCCTTGCAGTGGACTGTTTTCAGGGTAAACTGATCGCAGTGGACAGCGATCAGTTAGTGATTACTTGTTATATAAAAAGGATTCCTTTAAAAGGTTAATTTCCTTTGGGTGTTTATTAAACGGTCTAATCTCTAGCTTCTTAGTCACATTTCTAACACAAAGGAAAATGAAAAACCATTTTGTTTACAGTTTCTAACACATCTGTTTCCTTACACACTATTATCCTGGGACTCAAAACTAGAAATAAGTAAATACAGGATGAATTTGGCCTGAATGCGCTCTGTTTAAAAACATACTAATAACCTTGAATTAGCACGGCAAAGGCTTTTATATACTATGTGATGATGATGATTTTGTGCCAAGTGAAAAAAAGGTACCCACCTAAATTGGTGTCTGCCCGCACCAAAAGCTGTGTCTTCTGATTCGCTGTAGGTTTTAAATGCAGAGTACCTATGCCTTTCTCTTTAAACTCGTTGTCTTTCTTGTAAAATAGTTTACACCTATGGAGAAGAAAAATAGGTGCCATCAAGCATTCAGAGACGAATCAAGGAGCCTGAGCAAAAACCAGAATAAGAAAATCTGCTTAGAGATTTTAAAACCCCCTCCCCATTTTTTCAAATTAAACAATGGGCCCCATGAAACTTTTTTGTTTTGTTTTGTTTTGTTTTGTTTTTGAGACGGAGTCTCGCTCTGTCGCCGGGGCTGGAGTGCAGTGGCCGGATCTCAGCTCACTGCAAGCTCCGCCTCCCGGGTCCACGCCATTCTCCTGCCTCAGCCTCCGAGTAGCTGGGACTACAGGCGCCTGCCACCTCGCCCGGCTAGTCTTTTGTATTTTTCAGTAGAGACGGGGTTTCACCGTGTTAGCCAGGATGGTCTCGATCTCCTGACCTCGTGATCCGCCCGTCTCGGCCTCCCAAAGTGCTGGGATTACAGGCTTGAGCCACCGCACCCGGCCCCATGAAACTTTTATAACACTTTATGAAACTGTGTTCTCAAGTCAGTCAAAATCAGGGCTCAACACCCCTCCCTCCCTATTCTGCTCCTTTGGCCCTGAGCTCAAGAGAGCTGATCTGGTCCTCTACAGACAGAAGCAAATAAAGGACAAAGACTCTGTCCTGCATCTCACCCACCTCTCCCTTTTTTCTGGCCTATTTCTTAATATTCTTATTTCTTAATATTCTTATTTCTTTGGCCTATTTTTAAAAATTCTCCTCAAGGCTCCTTCAGTTTTTGCCCAACATTTTGAAATAAATTTGGAAAACATTCTTGGGTAGGGTCTAACTAATAACAAAGTAATCAAATATGTTCCCAGCCTCCTGTGCTATACATCTCCTGAGGTTATTAATAATACAAAACCATGGCTCATTTATGTATTTATTTAGAGACAGAGTCTTACTCTGTGGTCCAGGCTGGAGTGCAGTGGCATGATCTTGGCTCACTGCAACCTCTGTTTCTCAGGGTTCAAGCAATTCTCGAGCCTCAGCCTCCCAAACACCTGGGATTAAAGGCGTGTGCCACCACATCTGGCTAATTTTCATATCTTTAGTAGAGACAGGGTTTCACCATGTTGGCCAGGTTGGTCTGGAACTCCTGACCTCAGGTGATTTGCCCATCTCAGCCTCCCAAAGTGCTGGGATTACAGGTAATGAGCCACCGTGCCTGGCCTCATTTGATTCTAATTAAAAAAAAAAATCTTAAAGTTGAGTCACTCCTTTATGTCATGTGAGTAGTGAAATTTAAAACACACACAGAAGAAATTGTTGGCCTCTTTTAAAAGTTCCTGAAACACCTGGGAATCCCACAGGATGTGGTGACCTGTTACATGGAGAGCTGCTTGCTCATTATTCTGAAATTTCTGCATTACAAAAACACATCTTGAAAGTTTCGGAAATGGCACAAGTGTTTTTTCAGCAAATAGCTTTGTAAAAACTAATCTCATTTAATTGAAAGGAAGATGAAAATTTTTATAGCTCCTAAACAGGAAGGGACGGTTACTGTGCATAACTTTTTGACTATGAGAAAATCCAGAAAGGCCAACCAAATCTCCTGGAAGGGATCAGAGATACCTCCAGGGTAAAGTAAGTGAAGCCAAACCTGCAATCAGTGACTGACTCCGCAATTTGTTGGGGGAGGAGGAAGGGGAGGGAGAAAGACACAGGGAGAGAAGACGGAATGGGACGGGACGGGATGGGATTGGCAAGATCATAGAAGTGCCTGTCTCTAAAGCACTTTAAAAGAGCTAAAGTGACAGAAAAGAGTGAGAACTGCCCACCAGGACATTCCTAGAACTGGTTTTTAAAATAAACTGGCCAAGAATTCTTTCCTGTTCCACTTGAGAGCAGGCAAAGCTTGACCGCAAGAACATTCTCCAGTCTGAAGCATGCTACCATTGTCTCTAAAACACATGCACCCGCAGGCTCTGCTGAGTCTTACTTTTTGGAGTAAAAAGCATCATCTTCTTTTACTTCGGTAACTACTACTTTGGGTGGCTCATCATTCTCTTCTTCATCTCCACCTTTTATAAAAAAGACAATTCAGTAAGAATCCAATCCACAGTTTAAAAAAGTGACAGAGTTTTGTTACGTAACACCCTAAACATCCACCTGAGCGCTCCATGTAAACTGACCTAACGCAGGGGGATGCCAAAAGGGAGTGCCTGCTGGATTTTAACTATTTTGTGAAAAACAATAATCCTTTCTAATGGGAACATACCTCTTAATTCTAAATAACTTCCAATATATGGAAAACCTTAGAATGGAAAATCTCCATGCTTATGATAGAAAAATAATCATCACTCTATATTTAAATTACCCACTGGAAAATTACATCTCAGATGAGTTTTTAACACCTTCACCCCTGAATATTCCTGTGACCATATCCACAACAAGTATCAGTAATGGCCAAAGATAGAAAAATACTTTTTTTTTTTTTTACAGGGGGGCAAGTTGTCGGAGAAATAATTCCAAAACCCCAGTGTAAGTAATTTAAGCTTTGTCTGAATTGCCACATGGGCCACTGCTCTGGTATCAAAGGTATCCCCACTAATGGGGTCTCCCAAACATGGGAGACCTAGGCCATTATTTAAACAAGACACTATTTAAACACATGTATTAGGCCGGGTACAGTGGCTCACGCCTGTAATCCCAGCACATTGCAGGGCCAAAGCAGGAAGATCACTTGAGCCCAGAAGTTCGAGACCAGCCCGGTCAACGTGGTGAGACTCCCCCCCAATCTCTACAAGAAATAAGTTAACCAGGTGTGGCAGTGCATGCCTGTGGACCCAGCTACATGGCAGACTGAAGTGGGAGGATTGCTTGAGTCCAGGAGGTAGAGACTGCAGTGAGCTGTGATTGTGTCACTGCACTCTAGCCTGGGTGACAGAGCAAGACCTTGTCTCAGAAAAAAAACCCACATATATAAAAGGATCCTCTTAAAGAGAAAGGCAGTTGCATAAAAACTCACTAAAAAGCAATTCTAAGAAAAACAACTGCGGTGCTCAGATGATGGGTCACACGACGACCCATCTCATCACTCCAATCTCCCCGGTCACACAACTACCCATCTCATCACTCCAATCTCCCCAGTCATGTGACTAGCCATCTCATCACTCCAGTCTCCCTGGTCACATGACTACCCATCACTTCAATCTCCCCGGTCACACGACTACCCATCTCACCACTCCAATCTCCCCGGTCACACGTTTACCCATCTCACCAATCTCCCAGTCACTACGGAAGTACCCATCCTCACCACTCTAGATGCTCCCCGTCACATGACTATCCATCTCATCACTCCAATCTCCCCGGTCATGTGACTAGTCATCTTACCACTTCAATCTCCCCGGTCACATGACTACCCATCTCACCACTCCAATCTCCCTGGTCTCCTGATGCGTACACTGATAACCAAGGGCAAGGAACAGGCGCTCACTGAGGGGCATCCTGCATCCACTGGGACTCGATTCAAATCCAGCGTCACTGTGTCCCAGTGCCTGCCTCAGGAAAGACTCCCCATTTGTTTTAGTTATGGGAGGCAGAGAAGAAATAAAAAGGGGAGACCCTTATTTCACCCTGTGCCCAAAGGGCCCGTGCCTGAGGATAGACTTGAAAGTAGGGCAAGGCAAAACAGTAATGGAAGTCTAGCCTCCTGCTAGAAAACCGTTAATTCTAAGGATCAGTACGTTCATGTCTGAAAAGTACACTTTTTCTTTTGTTGAGGCAAGGTCTGTGTTGTCCAGGTTGGAGTGCAGTGATGCATCCATGGTTCACTGCAACCATGAACTTCTGAACTTGAGATACTCCCCTCAGCCTCTTGAGCGGCTGTGACTACAGGCACCCACCACCTGGCCTGGCTAATTTTTAAAAATTTTTGTAGAGATGGGGTCTTGCTATGTTGCCCAGGCTGGTCTCAAACTCCTGGCCTCAGGTGAGCCTTCCACTTCGGCCTCCCAAAGTCCTATAGGCGTGGGCCACCTCACCTGGCCTCACTTTTAACTGCTTACAAGTAGGCATCTTCACAGACATTATTTGTTCACAATCACCATGTGAGGAAGCGGCATTATGACATCACCCCACTTTTTAAGCTAACAGAGGGAGCGGAGGGTCCAGACTAAGGCCCAGATCTTTTGCCTGGTCTGGGGCACTGATGCTACATACAGGAGACATCACTTAGACACCACTGCTGTCCCCTGGAAAGGAGGTGCCTCCAAACCCACAAGAGGAAAACACTGTTGATTTGTTCTCTATGGCTATGAAAAGTCTACATTTTTAATGTATAGTCAAGTACTATTTTGCCACATGACTTTATTTACAGTCAAATCTCCTAAGTACAAATCAATTCAGGGGACGTTCAAGATGAACTTGATGAACTCTTCCCAAAATAAAATTTTCAAAAAACGTCTTTAATTCACTTTTTTATATGCTAAGCCACGTGTGTTTGAGACTTCAAAGTCAAGTGTTTCCAAATTCATTTTATTTTTAATCCTTATAAACAACCCTACAAAATAGGTCTTACTCTTTTATAAAGACGGAATCTGAAACTCAGAGAAACCGATTAGCTCTGCCCAGGATCACACATGGAGAGGACGACAGCGTCTCAATGTGGATCCAGATCCATTCGGAATCAAAGTCTCTGTGTTTCCCAAGACACAAATCTTATGCAAACCTCAACCCAATGCCAAAGCTGGTACTTACCTTTGCATTCACCATGGTCACCTTCCACTTGGCCCTCCAATGGTTTAGTGGGAAATGGTGAAGAGACTGGTTTACTCTGGGTGGCATCTTTGCCAAATAAACTGGAGGTTCCAGGGGAAAATGAAAATCCAGTCAGGGGGACAGAGCTTAATGAGCCCAAAACAGAGCTATCAACTTTCTTGCCGAAATTAAACGAGGCACTTGTCGCTCCTAGTGAGGGGTCCGTTTTCTTTTCAGATGCAACCTCCACCTTCTTGTCAGGTGTGTCTTCAGTTTTGTTGCCATGAAACAAAAACGCTGACTCTTGCTGTAACTTTGTTGAGCCGAAAAGGGAAGGAGACTGTGTTTCAGCCGCCATTTTGTTAGATTCACTTTCAGAATTCCTGCCACCATTCCCGTGTTGCTGTTCAATGTTTGCTAAATATTTCTCGTAGTCTTTAAAGATAGGTGTCAGATCACAGAGCGGGTTTGTATTCACGTGCTTCACTATCCAATCCCGCACGGAGCAGTTTAAGGCGGCCAACTGCTTGTGATAGGCATTTCCGACACAAGCTTTACTGGAAGCGAGGCCAGAGGAGGAGGGCTGCTGACTGTCCCCGTTAGTTTTGGGATTTGAAACTTTTTTATCAACCAAGGCGGTAGGGCCATTTGCAGCAAGAGAACCTATAGAAAGTTAATAATTAAACCATTTATTTGGACTAATTTGATTAAGTCATCTAGATTTTTATGCCACTCTGCCTTTACACTTCCTGCTTTGACTGTATCTCCCCCTCCACCGAGACAGTCTTGTTCTATCACCCAGGCTGGAGTGCCGTGGCACGATCTTGGCTCACGGCAACCTCCACCTCCCGAGTTCAAGCGATTCTCCTGCCTCAGCCTCCCAAGTAGCTGGGATTACAGGCACCCACCACCACATCTGGCTAATTTTTGTATTTTAGTAGAGACTGGGTTTCACCATGTTGGCCAGGCTGGTCTTGAACTCTCGAACTTGAGATCTGCCCGCCTTAGCCTTCCAAAGTGCTGGGATTATAGGCGTAAGCCACTGTGCCCGGCCTACTGTCTTCTATTTTGGTGACAGCTCAAGAAGTATGTGTTCAAGGAGTAGTATTTAGTAACTGCTTATCAGTAAAGCCGATGAATAAAGATCAAGTCAAAGTTTATACAAGAACACTAACCACCATATGCTTGTTCTACACATTTTAAAAATAATCTTTTCCTTCAAAAGGACACCTATTTGAGATGAGATCAGGCATGTCCAGGGTGGTGTAGCTGTAGACAAAAGGATGCCTATTTCAAACAGCACTGTCAGAATAGTAGGTCAGCATTAACACTTAATACCCAAGGTTCTTGGAATGAACAGTGTTAAAGTATAGTCACCCCTCTGTACCTGCAGATTCCACACATGTGAAATGCAGTCCTCAGCCAGGTACGGTGGCTCATGCATGTAATCCCAACACTTTGGGAGGCTGAGGCGGGCAAATTGCTTGAGCTCAGGAGTTTGAGACCAGCCTGGGCAACATGGCAAAACCCCATCTCTACAAAAAATGCAAACATTAGCTGGGTGTGGTGGTGTGCACCTATAGTCCCAGCTACTGGGGAGGCTCATGGGGGAGGATCACTTGAGCTCCGGAGGTTGTGGCTGCAGTGAGCCAAGATCACACCAATACACTCCAGCCTGGGTGACACAGTGAGACCCTGTCTCAATGCAGTACTCCGGGGATGAGGACTAGTGGATACAAACACTCACTTTTCCTATCTAAGAGTTATGTTGGTCTGACTATGGGACTTGAACATCCAAGGGGGTGCTGAAACCAGTCCCCAGGATACTAGGGGATGGCCGTAGTTAGAAATCCTTACAGCGGCTGGGCGCAGCGGCTCACAGCTGTAATCCCAGCACTTTGGGAGGCCGAGGCACGTGGATCACGAGGTTAGGAGATCGAGACCATCCCTGGCCAACATGGTGAAACCCCGTCTCTACTAAAATTACAAAAATTAGCTAGGCGTGGTGGCACGCGCCTATAGTTCCAGCAACTTGGGAGGCCGAGGCAGGAGAACTGCTTAAACCCAGAGGCAGAGGCTGCAGTGAGCAGAGGTCGCGCCACTGCACTCCAGCCTGGCGACAGAGCAAGACTCCAACTCAGAAAAAAAAAAAAAAAAGAAATCTTAACAGAGAGCACTTATTTTAAGTCACACTACACATTCTGCCAAATTAAAATCAAACAGTACACACTTTCAGAATCATCAGCTAAATACAACCAACCAGTCAGGATCATTTCTAAGCTTTTAACCCATGGTGCTAATTCCAAGAGTTTTTGACTAATTCCCTCAAAACAGGATCAGGCAATCAACACATCTCATACCCAAACCAATCTAGCATGGGAGGGACCCTGGTCATGGAGAACCTCATCTGAGTTCAGTAGCTGCTTTGGTGCGAGGCACACAGAAAGCCCTTGCACACAAAGGGTCTACATAGCATTTTCTTTTCTCTCTTGACTCTACGTCAATTCTGAGGGTCATTCTCCTTTCAAAATTGAACGTTCTGAGGCTTAGAGGCCAGGGTCACACAACTGGTAACTGGCAGAGCTGAGAACAAAATCGAGATGTTTTGGATCAAAAGCCTGTACTCTGCCCACTTACTCTGTAAATAACCAACACCTCCCTAAGTCCCATCTCTTTCATTATTACCCTGGTTTTGCTCACATAGTTCCAAGACCCAGGGTAGGCATAAGAAAAACATCTTTGCAAAGCTATTTTCCATAGATTATACTTACACAGGTGGCTGGGGGATGGGAGCCTACTTACCAAAGGCTACCTTGGGCTCTGCCGCTGCCTTTGCACTGGTGAAGGGAGGGGCACTGGTTATGTTGTTTCCATTCGACAGTCCTTCCAAAGGCTTCCCTCCAGTGCCACTACCAAATCCAGGAAACCGTCCTCCCCCAGAAGGTACAACCAAACCTTTAAAACCTTTAAAGGCTCCTCCACTGTCAGACTGAAATACGAAGGAGAAGCACGTATTAGGTAAGTATATACTTTCTATTACCAAATAAGCAAGTGAGTGACTATAGCATCTTGGCTAAATAGCACCTAGACTCCATATGCAGTCAGCATTATAAGGCAAACTGCTGGCACAAGTAGAAATAAGAAATGAGATGGGAAGATTCGATTCATAAGAATGGCTTTGCAACCCAAAGCTGCCTTCCTGAAACAGGCAGGAAGGACATTTAAAAAATATATGTGTATTTTTAGGACATAAAAGGTAAGAAAGACTAATGCAATAAACCCGTGTACCCACCGCCCAGCCTCAGAATTACTGAAGTGTCTCAATAAAACTAAATCCCAGTGAAAGATACTTCATGTACTACTCAGCCAAAGACCATTTACTGCCTAAAGAAATTATAAAAACATCAAGTTAGGTTAACTAAAAATATCCATTTGCCTAATTTCTTAAGAACATCTGTAGCTTGCAACCTGCTTTCAGCCTACAAAAACTTAGATGATCAAGTCTCAAATCTACATGTTCCTGTTAGTTGAGCAGCCCGGGACAATTTCTTACTCTCCTTTTCCTCACTGCTTCCTTAAACTCGATTGTTTTAACAACGTTTTCCTAGTAGGCCTTTTCCCTTTGTGCTAGCCTGCTCACATCTCTCATCTAAAATGCTCTGGAAATGTTTGGCATTCCTTATGAATTCGAAAGCTCCTCTCTGCCCCTGGAACTTTTGGAGAAAGGTTCCTCAGTTTATAGTGTTTTGCTAAATAAACTCACCAAAATTTTTAGAAGCCCTTTTTTGTTGTTGTTCAAAGAAGCGATTACATTATAGGAAGTGATCTGCTTCTTAGACCAAACACCTAAGAGAGTTCACAAATCTTAAGTTTCCACGAGTGAATTATAATCATGATTTCACCAAAAAAAGAAATTAAACTGGAACCCCCTTCATTTACTAAATGGGCCAGCTAGCCTAAATATTATTGCATGTTTTTCCAAAACCAAAGTTTCAATCTCATCTACAGAATTTCAGATGTTTACTGACCACTGATATATTTACGGCAATAAAATTAGGCAAAGAATGTAAAATTCTAACTTGTATGGGTTTTAATGCGCATATCAAATACAGCTTAGATTCTGCTGCTCTAAATTTGATTTTTCATCACTTAAAATTCCAAATACACCAAACTGATAGCTGTCATTTTAAAACAATGATTCATGGACAAAATCAGAGCCTTCAATTTTGCACAAACTTAACAGCCACTTGGTTTTTCTAGGGATTTTAGAAATTGCTGATAGTAAACTGGCTCTAGAATCGTAACAAAAATTCAAGAACCACAAGTTAAACAAAAAAAACACATTCAGGGCCGGGTGCGGTGGCTCAAGCCTGTAATCCCAGCACTTTGGGAGGCCAAGACGGGCGGATCACAAGGTCAGCAGATCGAGACCATCCTGGCTAACATGGTGAGACCCCGTCTCCACTAAAAAAAAAAAATACAAAAAAAACTAGCCGGGCGTGGTGGCGGG
>NW_016814436.1:6293815-6321921 GCF_001698545.2 Rhinopithecus bieti
AAAAACATTCAGAAAATGGGAGTAAAAGTTGATTAAGATATTCATCACGGAGCCGGCGTGGTGGCTAACACTTATAATCCCAGCACTTTGGGAGGCTGAGGCAGTCAGGTTACTTGAGCCCAGGAGTTCAAGACCACCCTGGGCAACAGAGTGAGACCCCCATCTCTATAAAAATGCAAAAATTAGCTGGGTGTGGTGGCGCGTGCCTGTAGTCCCAGCTACTCAGGAGGCTGAGGCAGGAGAATTGCTTCAGCTCGGGAGGCGGCGGTTGCAGAGTCAAGATTGTGCCACTGCACTCCAGTCTGGGCGACAAAGACCCTGTCTCAAAAAAAGAAAAAAGAAAAAAAAAAAAAAGGAAAATACCCTTGTGGGCTCCATGGGTACTGACACAGCCCCACATCCCTCAATTTCCCTCATTGATTTTATTTTTCCCCATGGCACTTACAGAGAAAAAATTAATGCTATGCATTTATTTGTTTCTCTTCCATAGGGCAAGGAGATTTTGGTCTTTTTTACTCACCAATATATCCCCAGTGCTTAGCAGATCTATTGAATTCACTATTCAGGAAAAGCCACATTTCAGCGTTCTCGTGGGTGACATGACATTTAATTGTCCTAATATACAAGTTCTGATGAAAACTTCAGGCTAAGAGTTACAGCTAAAATTATCTGTGGATTTCTATTATCTACCTACATTGAATTTCCCTTAGTAGCCCAAGGGCTCCTGCCCTCTCCCTCCCTTGCCCCTTCAGCTTAATTATACATTATGGTCTGTACTGTTTCTATCTCTTGACCTTCCTTCGCTTCCACAGGTGGACTGCCCCCCTTCAGAATGGCTTCTCTCGGCTTCTGCAGTGAGCTGTTGTCTCTCCTTCCTTGTAGGGCCCTCCACCTGCATGCCTCTTCTCGCCCACTCCCATGGCTTCAATCCCCACATGACAAAAGCTCCCGGAGCTGTGATCCTTGCCCTAATTCCTGTTCTATACCTAGTGGTCTTCTAGGGCGCTCCACTTGAGTGTCCCAAGGCCTTTCAAATACAACATTTCCAAGACCAACCATTTCCTCCTTAATTAAGCTGTCCCTTCCCCCACCTATCTTCTCAGTGAAAGAGCCATCAAACATCACTCAGCTCAACACCTACGTCTACCACCTAGTCACCAGTCAAGGCAAGTCATACAATCAGACCAGAAAAAACAAACAAATAAAAACACCTGCAGTTCAAGAGGTTTACTGTACAATAGGCAGGGAGAAATGTATCGTACACTTGAAAACAACACCATGTTGTACACCATAAGCATGTAATTTTTGTCAGATAAGAAATACAATTTTTAAGCAAAATATAAGTAATTAATTACAAAACAGAAGACCTAATCTCTAGCTTGGATCTGAGATATGCTTCCTCTGTACCTACTTCCTTTCTTGGCAATGCAACTCCTGTTAACCTGAATTCTACATGAAAGAGTTTTTACAACGTCAGGAAATGAAGCTCCTCTCATGCATCTGAAGCGTGCAATGGAGCAGAGAAAGAGCACACATTTATTAGCCATGGCATTCTGAAGTTCAAGACTACCCAGAACCACCTGAGAATCAATTTGATGTATGGTTACGTATCTCTGCCTCGAATCACACTGTATTAGTATATATAGTAATATGTTTTAGGAAAATTGTGAATACTTTATCTTTGTAATATGAATTGTTTTCCCATTAACACATACCATCATTCATGAGACACTCTGCGTGACTGGCTGTTGTAAACGTCTGACTGCCTCCCCACCACTGCCACCTACCTGGCTCCCTTCCTTACATGTTTTCAAACTTAATCAATTTTATAATCAAAACTTTGGCAATGTAATGAATATTTTTGTAATAACAATTTAATTTCATTGCTTCTCAAAGTGTGAATGATATACCTTTCCTATCCATTTTATTTGGAAATAAAAGGGAAATAAGCTTCATGTCCCTTAAGGAGAATGTTTAGGAATGGAAAGATTTCTGTCCCCCCGGATGTCTGCGTTATGCTCACTGGTGCGGCACCTCTAACCTGACCCTCTTGAGATCCCCCAATGACGGTCTCCTTGGAGCATTACGTTGGTGCTCAAAAAGCTTCAGATCTTGGAGCACTTTGGATATTCAGATTAGAGACACCCAAGAATATAGCCTATTCTTGATGTTTTAAACATCACAAAATGTGGGGTAGGGTAGGTTTATTTCAAAGCTGCCACCCAGAATGTTCAAAGCGGCTTCTCCTGCCTAACGCCAGATGTCCAGGCCACCAAGACCTGTACACACTCTTGGGTTTAGAATGTATCTGAAGGGAGAGGATGTACTCGGGGAGAGTTCTTAGATGCAGAGTGATTGCTTAATAATCACATTATTTCATTTTAAGAGTTACAACTCATCTTTCATCTTTCTTGGCACAGGAATGAATCATGTTAATATACTATACTAGAAAAAAAATCCACACCTAAAATGCTTCTAGTATAGTGAAAGGGCTCCTCCTACCCAGGCCTCGATCCCAGGGAGCAGACAAGACTCTCAGAAGATCCTTGCATTTTCCTTTCTTCCTCCAATCTGATGCCACTTCACCCACCTCTGTATTGCTTTGCCAGTTTTTCTTCTCCATATTGTCACTCAACTTGAATTTGTCTATATTTATCTTATTTTCTCCACTGGATAAGCTCTCTTTAAGGTCCAGACCTTACGTTTCTTATTTTTTTCTATCTCCCATGATCTACATTAAACAACAATAAGCATTTTAAGAAAGGATTTGTTGATATCATTGCTCCCAGCCGAGGGAATGCTGTACAACTCAGAAATCAAATGAGTATTTAATAGCAAGAGCTATAAGGAGGCACTCACTTCAAATCCAACATTTCTGCGCTTTGCTTTCTTTATGGCTCTATTCTTCAAGACTTCCTCACTGGCCACGGAGAATGTTCCCACCTGCAAGACAATACAAATTCAACAGCAGTAAGATAAAGCCAAAAAGATGACAAAAGGCTCAACAAGAAGCAGCTAGAACTGAGCCACTGCGACTGGCCTCTCAAAAAATAAATTTTGCCCAGGCACAGTGGCTCAGGCCTGTAATACTACCACTTTGGGAGGCCACAGGTCAGGAGTTTGAGACCAGTCTGGTCAACATGGCGAAACTCTGTCGCTACCAAAAATGAAAAATTAGCTGGACATGGTGACAGGCACCTGTAATCCCAGCCACTTGGGAGGCTGAGGCAGGAGAATTACTTGAACCCGGGAAGGAGAGGCTGCAGTGAGCCGAGATAGCGCCACTGCACTCCAGCCTGGGCAACAAAGCAAGATTCTGTCTCAAAAAAAGTAACTAATTTTGTTATTTATAACATATACACGATTTTTAAAATGAGTCCTGCCCAACGTACAAAAGGCCACAGAGGCACGTAGGACCTCGCTGGAAAACCACTGCTCTTCCAGATGTGCACACATGTCCACACATCTGATGTCCACATCAGAAATCCGCTGAATATCTTCGGCTTTGGTTTATAACCTTTCTTTTACCCTGTAGGGTCGGAATAAAATATCTCCCATGCAAAAATGCTCACCTATAGTTGTTTCAGATCATATTAAACTTAATGGGATCCTATACTCATGGAGGGGACGTCTGGCTGCACTTGCCCCAAGTTAAATGGACTTAACTAAATGTAATCTTTCCACACATTTCATTAGCATATGTTCAAATGGGAGCTCTTTCATTCCTCAATATTTTAATGTCTAAGCAAATTGTTACATGGTAATCTAGATGTTACTATAGCCCAGAATGTAACTGCTTAAGATCTTAAACCAACAACAGCAAAAAGCCAAAAACTCCCATAACCAAAGATTTCAGTTAAAAAGCACCAAGTCAGTTTTGACCCTGTCAAAACATTCAATCCTTGTGATTCAAAAACATATCAGAGGAGATACACTTGCAGAGAAAAAAAAGGACTAGTACCAGAAAGATTCCGAGAGAAGGAAGATGGCAGTCTAAGAATAAGCCTGGAAACACTTGCAAGTTTTAAATTTTCTTTTACTTAGCACTATGCTGTTAACCTGAAAGGCTAACTTGGTTACACATTTCCTCAGTCATCTGGCCTGGGGGAAACACACTGCTGATAAGGTATTATTGTAGAGTCCAGCCCTGCAGGGCTTTGCGCGTGTTCTCCCTAAAGGGGGAACCAAGAGATTTTAAGAAATAAAGACACAAAACAAAGAGATAAACAGCTGGGCCTGGAGGACGCTTACCACCAAGACACTAGACTGGTAGTAGCCCTGAATGGCTGAGCGTGCTGATATTTACTGCGTACAAGACAAGGGAGCAGGGTAACAAGGATGAGCTGTCCAGGAGATTGATAAGGTCAAGCAAGTCACGTGATCATGTGACAAGGGGCCATTCCCTTTTAGGTAAAAGGGAGCCGAAGCAGAGAGGGAAGGCAGCATACATCGGTGTTTTCTTCTAAGCACTTGTAAGAAAGATCAAAGACTTTAAGACTTTCACTATTTCTTCTACTGCTATCTACTAAGAACTTCAAAGAGGAACCAGGAGTACGGGAGGAACACGAAAGTGGACAAGGAGCGTGACTATTGAAGCATAGCACCACAGGCCTCTGGATGACTGCGGGCAGGCCTGGATAATATCCAGCCTCCCACAAGAAGCTGGTGGAGCAAAGCGTTCCCTGACTCCTCCAAGGAAAGGAGACTCCCTTTCGCAGTCTGCTAAGTAAAGGGTGCCTTCCCAGACACTGGCGTTACCACCTGACCAAGGAGCCCTCACGCGGTCCTTGTGTGGGAGTGACGCTCACCTCTTGCTTTCTAGGTCACTTCTCACCATATCCCTTCAGCACCTGACCCTATACCTGCTGGTTATTCCGTGGTCGTATCAGTAGTACAACAAAGAGTAATATTAAAAGCTAATGATTAGTAATGTTTATACTAATGATTGATAATGTCCACGATCATCTCTATATCTCATTTGTATTATAATTATTCTATTTTCTTTATTATACTGAAACAGTTTGTGCCTTCAGTCTGTTGCCTCTGCACCTGGGTAATCCTTCACCCACATCCTGTAAGTACAGCTGTGTTTTACTCTGTTTTTTAGACAGGGTCTCACCCTGCTGCCCAGGCTGGAGTGCAGTGGTGCAATCATAGGTCACAGCAGCCTTCAACTGCTGGGCTCAAGCAACCCTTGCGCCTCAGCTTTCCAAACTGCTCTGACTGTAGGCTCAGGCCACCATGTTCAGCTAATTAAAAAAAATTTTTTTTGGGTCGGGCGCGGTGGCTCGCGCCTGTCATCCCAGCACTTTGGGAGGCCGAGGCAGGCAGATCACTTGAGGTCTGGAGTTTGAGACCAGTCTGGCCAACATGGTGAAACCTTGTCTCTACTAAAAATATAAAAGTTGGCTGAGTGTGGTGGCGCACACCCATAATCCCAGCTACTTGGGACGCTGAGGCAGGAGAATCACTTGAACCTGGGAGATAAAAATTGCAGTGAGCCGAGGTCATGCTACTGTGCTCCAGTTGGGGTGACAGAGTGAGACTGTCTCAAAAAAAAGAAAGAAAAAAAAAAATTTTTTTATAGAGACTAGGGTCTCTCTCTGTTGCCCAGTCCTATTGTTTATGAGGGAAAAATGATCCGATTTCCTCAGGGGAGACCATTTTTATTTTGCTGGAAAAGGAACTAGGCCAATCTAAATTCTATTCCTATAAATGCAATTGTTAGGGGTCTCAGATCTACCATTAAGAGGAGGAAATAAAGTAGGCCTCCAAGAAGCCTTAGGGAAAGGGAGTACCACAGACTGAGATGGTGATGGCATACCACTTTCACATCTGAGCAGTGTGCTAAGTTCATGACTAGATCACCTATCTCAGCCTTTAATCATGACTAAAATGGCTTTCTGCAAACCACGGGTTTAGAATGCTTTAAGCATACGAAACTCAGGAGGAAACTGCTTCTACTAAGGAGAATATTTAAGGAGCAGGCACTAGTGGAAAAGCACATCTAAATGTAATTAATACATTTCTACACTAACTAGAGGTCACAGAAATGTAATTAATAGCTACACTAAGTATAGGTCATGTGCTTTCTTGTCATCTCCCATTCATGATGTTCTTAGAAAGGTCTTTTAGTTCTGTCACAAGTCTTCATGAGGAACCCCAAAATGAATTTAAAAGGTAGAAGAAACAGGAAATCATTCTTAGAGAAGCTACTTTTTACCTCTTCAGCTTCATCTTCTTGATCCCAATTCCTATCTGTCAGTTCCTTCTCAGCATTTCTTTTGGCCATGTTTTCAGACCTAAGTTATAGAAAACAGAAGTAAGGAGTTCATTTCTTTAGAAGAATAAATTCTTACAAAGAATTTTAAAAATTCACTCTAGCATGAAGTGAGATAAAAACAACTCTGATGCCACTGGAAACTGCTTTAATGAGAACTTCACAACGGTGCTGTTAGGCTCCCAGTGTTACAAACCAATAAAGGTTTTTTCGAGGAGGCAAAAGAAGATTCCTAGGGAACACCAGCACTCCTGAACAACACTAAACCAACTCCAATTGGAAAATTAAAATGAAATATCAATTGATTTTTAAAAATCTGGAATCTGAAGTACGTATATATGATCAAAAAGTCCTTAACTAACTTATTCTATGCATATACTTAAAGTTTTGCCATAAGGAAAACAATTTTAATATTTAAAATTCTCTTAAAGATGATGCATTAAAGAAGTGTATCTTTCAGTAAGAATACGAGTAATGGGTTGGAAATGCCTTCACAACACGAATACTGTTCTTTAGGCTACAGCCGACAGAGATACATGGTTCCCAAGACTGAACATTTCGTTGCCTCAAATTGTATATTGCCAAGAAAATTAGAAGTTCAAAATGATTAACATGGATGTGTTAGTATTCTGAGAACTTATAACCTTTCAAAAATAAATCATTGGCTTAACTCTTGAATACCATGGCATTAGTGGAAGGGGCAGGACTTGGGGAACAGCATGAACTCTGCAGTGGATTCCGGTGCCTATCCAAAAAGGGTGCTCCTGTCCATCCCTTAAAATTTGCAATTTGTTGTCTGATCCTAATATCGTAACAACAACAAAACAAAAAAGTCCACAATCCAGAGCTCCACTCTGAGTGTTATGCTGGCTTCTTCACTAACTCTCCAGCTGGACAAAAAAACCTTTCCATTTCCCCTACTACCCACCTCGCCCAGGACCTTACTGATTAGTTTTGGGGACCTGCCAGGTCTTGTTAAACCTACCTGAACTCCTTCCTGATATTCTCCCCACTCTTGTTTGCCCTCCACACCACAACACACCAGAGTAAGCTTCCTAGAACTTTGTAGTCACTAAGATATAAGGTGATACATCACTCTTTAGCATCTAAAAGTAAAATGCAAATGCTGGCATTCCAAAGGCCTCTACAATTTGATGGCCAGTTGAGTAGTTACACAGGGGTTGTCAGCTTTTAATACATTTTAGTGATTTTAAAATTTTATAAGTATGTGCTATTTTTCTGATTACAAATGATATTAAAGTCCAAGATTCTAAAATATAAAGTATGAGAATATGCTTTCCATTCACTGGGAACCCTCTCTTTTAATGCCCGGCCAAAACACTTGGTTAAGATTTGTCATTAATCTTTGTCATACAAACAAAAACAAATACAGGAATAGACATAATTCTTTACTGTTCAGAAACCAGGTCTCTATACGGATTCTTTGTTTTTTTTTTTTTTTTTTTGAAACGGAGTCTTGCTCGGTGGCCCAGGCTGGAGTGCAGTGGCCAGATCTCAGCTCACTGCAAGCTCCGCCTCCCGGGTTTACGCCATTCTCCTGCCTCAGCCTCCTGAGTAGCTGGGACTACAGGCACCCGCCACCTCGCCCGGCTAGTTTTTTGTATTTTTTAGTAGAGACGGGGTTTCACCGTGTTAGCCAGGATAGTCTTGATCTCCTGACCTCGTGATCCGCCCGTCTCGGCCTCCCAAAGTGCTGGGATTACAGGCTTGAGCCACCGCGCCCAGCCCTCTATACGGATTCTGTTGGCAATTTTCCTACTCATTAACTAACATCTCCACCAGAGGGTCGGAGAAGTAAGAAGTTGCCAATGGTCACATTTGCTATTTAAGATTAACTGTAGGGCTGGCGCAGTGCCTCAAACCTGTAATCCCAGCACTTTGGGAGGCCAAGACGGACAGATCACTTGAGGTCAGGAGTTTGAGATCAGCCTGGCCAACATGGTGAAACCCCATCTCTACTAAAAATACAAAAATTAGCTGGATGTGGTGGTGGCACCTATAATCCCAGCTACTCGGGAGGCTGACGCAGGAGAATCTCTTGAACCCAGGAGGCCGAGGTTGCAGTGAGCTGAGATGGCGCCAAGGCACTCCAGCCTGTGTGACAGAGCGAGACTCCGTCTCAAAACAAAACAAAAGAAAAAAGAAAATTAACTGTGGAGAAAAAAGGGATGGAGCTGAATGCACAAAAACTGTAAGAGTAAAATTTTACCTTCTAACTCATACTCACAATGAAGAGACAGGTGGCACAGCAAAATAGTCTAAATAAATGTAGGGGCTTCCACATCCTAACACACTCACCAAATCAGTATATAACCAAAAGGCAGGGATCTTTGTTTTGTTTACAGATATACTCCAAATGCCCCAACAGTGCCCAGCTCCAACAGCAAGTGTCCTGTCTATCATTAGATCAGTGAGCTGGGGTGTTGCATAAAGTATTTCAAAAAATACTGAAAGACCTGGCATCCCAGTTTTGCCATTTTCTAGCTGTGAGAACTTGGGCAAGTTATATTTAATTTTTGTGCCTCAGTTTCTTCATCTGTGGAACAGGAAGTATTAAGAAAGTTAAGATAAACAAAGATTGGCTTAGGGCCGGGCGCGGTGGCTCAAGCCTGTAATCCCAGCACTTTGGGAGGCCGAGACGGGTGGATCACGAGGTCAGGAGATCGAGACCATCCTGGCTAACACCGTGAAACCCCGTCTCTACTAAAAAAAAAAAAATACAAAAAACTAGCCGGGCGAGGTGGTGGGCGCCTGTAGTCCCGGCTACTCGGGAGGCTGAGGCAGGAGAATGGCGTAAACCCGGGAGGCGGAGCTTGCAGTGAGCTGAGATCCGGCCACTACACTGCAGCCTGGGCGGTAGAGCGAGACTCCGTCTCAAAAAAACAAACAAACAAAACAAAGATTGGCTTAGAACACTGCCTGGAGCAGAGGACGGGCTTAATAAATTATTAAAACAACAAGTGTTATTAGAAGCAAAGGCTATAAACTACCATTTTTCCTCCAAAACGTAAAAGTTAGTTGTAGCATGGAAGGATAACGTTGGATTACAAACCAGACTTTTGAAAATATGTTACCAAATCCCTGTTTTATTTCAAAGTGCTTGACACTTCAGACAATACATTTTACGTTCTTTGCCTAGAAGTGGGGGGGGGGGGGGGGGCGGGAACTCTGTAAAATATTCTGAACAAGGTCTGGCACCTGGCCTTATGTCTAGCTACTATTATGAAGAACTTAAGGGAGGCACGAATCACCTGAAGCCAGGAGTTGGAAACCAACTTGGTCGCTACAACAATAAAGATGGACATAGATTAGATGAATAAATAGAAATAAAAAATTAGCCGGGCATAGTGGCGCACACCTGTGGTCCCAGCTACTTGGAAGGCTGAGGCGGGAGAATCACTTGAGCCCAGGAGCTTGAGGCTACAGTGAACTCACTACACTCCGGCCTGGTGACAAAGCAAGACTCAGTCTCAACCAATCAATCAATAAAAGGGAATTTAAAAAGCGTCTGCGCTTGTGGGTAAAAAACCACCAAATTTGACGTGATTTCTAGGTATGAAGCAACGTGGTAGGAGACTGAAAGTCTAGGCAAACTGGAAAAAAACATTATTTGTGCCTGATATAGTTATGTGGTCTCTGGCATCTCGTGTAGCTCTGCCCTTGGAGCTCAACTTGTGAACATCAGCTTAAAACGAAAACACAGATTTCGTTATATTTAATAGCGAGGTGCCTTGTTGAAGGGAGAGAACAAGGGGGCCAACTAAGGAGACAGAAATACCGAATCTCCAAACTGTTTCTTAATGCAACCGAGCAAATGGGTGATCAATGACCCGGGAACGCAGTAAGAAACTGACGCTAGGCCAGAGAGGTAATGGGCCCAGGAGAAAAGAGACGAGGGGCGGCCAGGGGGAGAGGAGAATCGAGAGGAATCGCTAGGAAGGAAACGGAGAAGACCACGCCAGGACAGCCCTGCCAGCCCCCTACCTCCACCGGGGCCGCAGGGGCGAGCGTCACTCGAGTCGGACGCCGCAGCCTGGTGAGGCCCGGGCCCCGCTTCACAAACAGCCCACGCTGCGTCGCCGCTATCATCCCACCCCACCCTCCACCCGTCGCTGCCCACCCGCGCGCCCCGCCCGGCACGCGCGCCCGACCCAGGCTCCCTCCCTAGGGTCCCGGCCCCTAGCCCTGTACCCCACTCCCCAGTGTCCCGTCCTCCAGCCCCTCCCCATGGTCTGGTCCCCTGGCCCCGCACCCCTTCCCAGGGGCCCGTCCCCCGGCCCTGAACGCTCACCCCTCTCCCCAGGGTCCAGTCCCCAGCTCTGCACTAGCACTCCCCTCCCAGGCCCGAGCCCGCTCCCGCCCTCCCGGCCCTGGGCGCTCAGCACCAGGCTCCCGCCCTCAGCCCCTTCCCCTCCCGCGCCAGCCGCCGCCCCTCACCTCCTCGGCGGCTGCCGCAGCACTCGCTAGGTCTTGGGTGCGGCGAAACCCGGGGCGCGGCGGCGCTGGGGTCTGGAGCGTGCTGGTGGTCGCCTGGCTGAGCGCGCTCGGCCGCTTCCGGTGCTGCCTTGCGGACCTCAGAGGACTTGGTGCTCGGCAAGCCCAGAGACTCAAACACCATGTCCCCGGGGGGGAGGGGCTCCTCACGCTGTGTTCGGCAAGGAGGCTACAGAGCCGGTTCAGCCCGACACCGCCGTGGTAACCGCGCCGAACACGCTCCGGGCGGCCATTTTGTAACTCGAATCTACCCCCAAAACCAATTCGAAAAAAAGGGAGGAAAGAAACGCCCGCGTTCAGCTACTGCGCAAGCGCGCCGAGCCCTCCGGTAGCAGCGCCTCCTTCCGCCGGCCGGGCCCCTCACGCGGCGCATGCGCCCAGATCCCTAGAAACCGGCGCGGGGCGGAGCGTACCCGTCTCGCGCAAGCGCGCACGCGCCGACCTTAATCGTGCAGCCGGCGCCCGCAGCGGCGGCTTGGGGTGATCGGCTCACGTGGGGCAGGCTACGCGTCTTCCAGGCTGTTCTCGCGCTAGTCGCTGCTAAGGGGCCGGCCATGCGCAAGGAGCTGCGGCGAGGAAGGTCGGTCAGTGGACAGGGCCGAGGCTCGCGGTGTCCGCGTGTGGGAGCTGCAGGGCTGAGGAGAGGCCGCCCGCGACCCTCGGGAATCCAGTGGGATCGCTTCACGTCAGGAGGCCCCGCCCCGGGGGACGCGCCCAGGTGGCCCTGCTGGCCGTACCTGGCCGGGGTGACCCGGAGCGGCTGGGTCTTGGCCACAGGAGGGGACGTGTGGACCGCCTGTTAAAGGACGCCTCGTTCGCTGACATTTGATTTTGCGTCGCGTGCCTTCTCTTCTGTTTTTTTCAGCCCCTGAGATCCCGTAGTGCGTCCTGGGCACTCGGCTTTTTCACCCAGGCTGGACTGAAGTGGCGCGATCTTGGCTCACTGCAACCTCCGTCCCCTGGGTTCAAGCGATTCTCCTGCCTCAGCCTCCCGAGTAGTTGGGATTACAGCTGCCACCCCCGCGGCCCGAACCCGTGTGGAATGTTTCACTTTGACCAGTGTCTGCGAAATGGCGAGGGGCTTAGAAAATGGTGCAGTTTGGACTAACAGATACGGCGACATCAAAATGTTTCCTGGGTCTGTTAAGTCCTGGATTTGTTTAGTTAACATTATTAATCTGTTCCTGTAACCCTAAACATCTTGTGACTACTAAGAATGCAGCCAACAGGTCTCTGCCTTATTTTACCCAGCGCCTATTCAAGATGGAATTGCTCTGGTTCCAGTGCCTCGGACAGACTTGCTGCTTGAGCTCTAGGTTGTGACCGTGTCAGGGATAGAGGCAGCTTAGGTGGAGGTAGACTTTCTTGTATTCGACATTGAATTGTGGCTTATTAAAAGCAGAACTTTTATTCTTGTAGTAATACAATATTGTAAGGGTAAGCAAAATAATGAACACATTTAATTCTTAATTACACATTGTAGCATGAAGTAACGGATGCCTTTCTAATGCAAATAAAAAAGATTTATGTATATAATAGCACTGTAGCTGACTTGCACCTTTCTGGATGGATTTCATTGCTGACTAAAATGACAACTTTAAACTGGCTATAACTCAGGAGAATGGAGGCACTTTGCACGCAGACATCTACCTCCATTGAATTTGGTTACTTCCTTTTAATGAAGCTCAGGTCTCATGAACTACTGCTCCAAAGGTGTTAACCACTTTTTTCCTATACTCTGCCTTTCAAAAATCCCTTTCAATTTGCTTAACCCCTGAGAGCAAAAGGACTTCGATGGTTGTTAGGTTGGGTCATTGTCATCATGTTCAGTAAATAAATATCCAGACATGTCAGTATACCTACTTGGCCTAATTCCAAACGAGTCCATGGTGATGTGATCCTGCCTTTCTTTCTGCTGTTAGAGGTCCATGCCAGGAGCCAGCTTAGTCTCAGTTTTGCCACAGTGATCAAGTCATAAATGTCTCAGATGATTCAAGTCCAGTTTAACCTAGTAAAGAAAATTGCAAGATAATATTGCTGTATTCTAGCTGTGTTCTGGCCTTCATTTTAGGTAGGCTTAAACCTTGACCTGGAGTCATTCCTGTTACGATTTACCAGAAAACACCCAACAGGAAGCTTACAGAACTACACTTTGCTCCTAATGTTAAGGAATGAAAACAGGAAATGTTCTGTTACCTGCCTGGCAGTGGGGCTTTGGAGTTAATCTCCTGGCCATATCACTTACCAGCTTGACAGCCTTGGACAAACTGAACTCTTTGAGCTCAGTTTCCTCATCTGTGAAGTGAGGATATATTATGTACTTTCATTTGGTTGTAGAGATTAAATGTAAACACTTAGGTAAAGCACACAGTATGGGCTGAGTAAATGGACTGTTAAATAAGATAGTATCAGTTGTTTTTAAGTTCCTTGGAGCTTTCCTAAACACCTCAAAAGATTTTCATTTTTTTCTAATGCTAATATTTTTCTAATTCTTGTTTTAAAATATTTTACAGTAAAATATTTTGGCCGGGCGTAGTGGCTCACCTGTAATCCCAACACTTTGGGAGACCAAGGCAGGAGGATTGCTTGAGCCCAGGAGTTAGAGACCAGCCTGAGCAACATAATGAGACCTCGTCTCATCAAAAAACTATGGAAAATTTTTGAAAACCAGGCCAGGCACAGTGGCTCACGCCTGTAATCCCAGCACTTTGGGAAGCCAACATGGTCAGATCGCTTGACCCCAGGAGTTTGAGACCAGCCTTGGCAACGTGGCGAAACCCCATCTCTACAAAAACTATAAAAATTAGCTGGGCATGGTGGCATGTGGTAGTTCCAGCTACTTGGGAGGGCTGACGTGGGAGAATTGCTTAACCCCGAGAGGTCGAGGCTGTAGTGAGCTGTGATTGCACCACTGCACTCCAACCTGGGTGACAGAGCAAGCAAGACCTTGTCTCAACATAAATAAAATAATTGTGAAATGGTAATTCAGTTCCATTTTTTTTTCTTTACTAATCAGAAATATAACTTTCACCCCCACTGAGGCTTAAAAGAACAAAAACAAAAAGTGTAGCTGACATTCAGAGGTTTTGGCTTCCAGACCATCACTAATATTGAACTGAGTTCCTGTAATTCTGGCCAAAAGCAAAGAGCTTTTAGCTCTTATGAGTTAGATTTATGATTTCCAGTAGGCTTTTTGGAATGTTGCCCAGAGGTCGGGGACTCCCTGTGCCCGTTCATAGATTCTAGACTGAATCTCTTTCAATATGAACACATTTGGCTCTGTAACAAAGACTTCTTAAACTGGAATTCAACTGGATTGCCTTGAGGCTTTGGGCAGAGCACATGACTTATTTTGTCCTAGAGATTCCAATCTACTGGACACTCAGAAACTTTCACAACTTGTATTTTTCATATTTTTTCATATTTTAGGCTTCAGTGCAGAAAGATTAAAACTAATGGCTAAGTTTTCTTTTTCTTTTTTTTTTTGAGACGGAGTCTCGCTCTGTCGCCCGGGCTGGAGTGCAGTGGCCCGATCTCAGCTCATGGCAAGCTCCGCCTCCCGGGTTTACGCCATTCTCCTACCTCAGCCTCCCGAGTAGCTGGGACTACAGGCGCCCGCCACCTCGCCCGGCTAGTTTTTTGTATTTTTTAGTAGAGACCGGGTTTCACCGTGTTAGCCAGGATGGTCTTGATCTCCTGACCTTGTGGTCCGCCCGTCTCGGCCTCCCAAAGTGCTGGGATTACAGGCTTGAGCCACCGCGCCCGGCTGAATGGCTAAGTTTTCTAATGCTGTTATTTATTTTTTCTTGAGGGTAACAATATATAGTATGTTAAAAAAAGATACTGTGAATTGTAAAAGCGTATCTTTTTTCTGAGAACAAAATTAGCCAATTAAATAATAAAACCACCAAGAGACATCACCAGCTAATGATGATAGAGGCAAAAATTGCTCTGCATTCTGAGGAGGGAGGAATCAGTGCAAGCAGAAGTGATTAATCATTCACATGTTGGAGCTGAATGACCTCCTAGGATGGATGGGTTTTATGGAGGTGGAGAGGTCGGGGAGGGTGCTGATGAAATCACTGGGAAAGCTCCTTTTCTTACTATTTTCTTCAGTCCCTTTATAGCCACAACTGCTTAAAGAAACCAGATGGCCCCGGGATGGTGCCAGAGCTTCTTGACCCCTTATCAGATACCAGAGGAAGATAAGACTGCAGAGTGGAACAGGATAGGCAACCCCTAGTTGGCTTCAGATCATTATCATGTCGTTATAATGCTAAAATCCCCTCCCCTAAAAGAAAGTCTCCACCATTTTGTGTACATGTGATGTATGAAGACGTAAGTTTATGAATCGTGCGTGCACATTTAGAGTCTCACTTTGCACATGCTAACATTCCTCTCCTGTCCCACACCTAGTCCTAAAAACTTCATGCCTTCTAGTGTTTGGGGAGAAGGGGCATTTAGAGTGAGAGCTCCTTCCCTGGCCAGCGACTAAAACCTGGTTACCATTTACAGTTGGATGTCCTCTGTTTAAGTCGATACAAAGTGGGGAAAGAGCTGAGTTTACCAGTGGCAACTGGAAGACCCTCTCTTTGAGACTTGTATCAAACCAGGCCTCAGTCTGCCTGGACCTGCTCTGTCATTGCTTTCGCTATGTTGACCTGCTTGCTGCTTTACCCTTTGTGTCTGGCCCTCCCTTATACTTAGCCTTCTTTCCTGCTGTCCATCCCCACCCTCTTTCACATACTTTTTCTCCAGTTTTGTGACTTTAGCAGACCTTTCTGACTGGCCCCCAGCACAAACCACTGGCAGCAGGTGGTTTCTGCCTGGAGGGCTGAGCCATCGAAAGATTTCAAGATGTATATTTTGTAAGGCAAAGCCTGTACTCATAGACTGTGAAGGACCTGGTTGGGGAAACAAGAAAAAATGGATGGGAAAAAAGTAGTAAGCAATTTTACTGTGTGAGATATTAGTGCGCGAGATAACGCGAAGCAGTGCTTGATTAAATGCCAAATGAAGTTCCAGTGATAGCTGAGAGCAGCGAGGGGACAGATCATTTCAGAATGGGGCCTGTGTTAGTCTGCTTGTGCTGTTGTAGCAATGTAGCACAGACCAAGTGGTTTAAACTAAAGACTGATTTCCTCACCGTCCTGGAGTCTGGATATCCAAGATCAAGGTGTCAGCAGGGTTGGTTTCTTCTGAGGACTCTCCTCGGCTTGTAGATAGTCACGTTCTCCCTGTGTCTTCATGGTCTTCCCTCTCTATTTTGTCTGTGTCTCTAATCCCTTATACGAACACCAGTCAGGCTGGGCACGGTGGCTCACACCTGTAATCGCAGCACTTTGGGAGGCTGAGACAGGAGGATCACTTGAGGTCAGGAGTTTGAGACCAGCCGGACCAATATGGTAAAACCCTGTCTCTACTGAAAATACAAAAATTAGCCAGGAGTGGTAGCTCGTGCCTGTGGTCTCAGCTACTTGGGAGGCTAAGGCAGGAGAATGGCTTGAACCTGGGTAGGGTGAGGTTGCAGTGAGCTGAGATCACACCTCTGCACTGCAGCCTGGGCAACAAGCAAGACTCCATCTCAAAAACAAAAAAGGCTGGGCGCAGTGGCTCACGCCTGTAATCCCAACACTGGGAGGCTGAGGTGGGCAGATCACTTGAGGTTAGGAGTTCGAGGCCAGCCTGGCCAACACAGTGAAACTCCATCTCTACTAAAAATACAAAAATTAGCTGGGCGTGGTGGTGCACATCTGTAGTCCCAGCTACTTGGAAGGCTGAGGCAGGAGAATCGCTTGAACCCAGGAGGCAGAGGTTGCAGTGAGCAGAGTTTGCGCCATTGCATTCCAGTCTGGGCGACAAGAGCGAAACTCCGTCTCAAACAAACAACAACAAACAAAAAACACCAATCTTTGGATTTCTAACTGCCTCATTTTAATTGTTACTTCCGAAGCCCTTTCTCCAAATATAGTCACATTTTGAGGTACTGGGGGTTAGGGCTTCAACATAAGAATTCGAGGGAAACAAAACTGAGCCCACAGCGGGGTAATAGGAAGGGCTTTACCAAGTTAAAGCTGGGATTGGAAATACCCCTTTTCTGTGGTTAAAAAATGTACCTTTGACATTTCTGAAATCAGTATATTTCTGACATTCAGGGTACAGTTTAAAAAGGCATACTGCCCTGGTTTTACCATTAATGGCCGAAAGGATGGACAGTACAGACTTTCACTGGGAAAGAGGTCTCAGTGTTAGATGCATCGACTTCTTGGGACAGGGGCAAGAGTTTTCTCTAAGTTGTCTATCCGAATTCAATCTGCCTTGCCTGAGCTGCTCCTTTCAGACTTTCTTCCCTCTCCCTAGCCATCAGTGACCTTTCAGTCTTCATCCCCAAGTCCTCTTTCTTCCTCTGCCTCAGAATCTAGTTAATTGCTTCTATTCAGGGAAATCAGAGAGCAAGAGTCTGGGACTGGGATTCCTTCTCAGAGAATGCAGGAGTAGAAGGCAAACACCTCTGACCTCTTGCTTATGTCACAGAAGATTACAGGATGCTATGGACTGAATTGTGTCCCCCATGAATTCATATGTTGAAGCCCTAACTCCCAATGTGATTGAATTAGGAGTAAGAAAGTAATTAGGTTAAATGATGTCATACAGCATGTGAAAACACAGCCAGAAGCTGGCCATCTGCATACCACCAGGAAGTGACTTGCCAGCCTCCAGGACTGTGAGGAAATAGACTGTTGCTTCAGTCATCGGTCTATGGTATTTTGTTAAAGCAGTCCAAGCTAACTAATACACAGGGGTATGGGTCCCTCTGAAAATTGTCAGTGTTCCTTCAGTTCTCTTTGGGTCAACTCCAGTACGAGTTCATCCCTGCACTAAGAATAGGTCTTAGGCCAGTCAAGCTGCACCCCTGACACTGAGGATGGTTCCACTCATTTGCCATCCCCTAATTCAGGAGGTGGATGGATAGATATATGAACAAAATTGGGATCCTTTTGAGAAGGAAGAGAAAGGGAATCAGTGCTGGGCACACATTTAGCAGTGTCCAGATGCCCATATGTGATATGACCATCATATGATCTTAGGTGGCATTAATTGTATACTATTTAGAAGGAGGGAAATGGCCTCTTTCTACTCCCAGCAGTTGAGACCAAACTTGTAGTAAGCACAAGGAGAGGCAGCAAAGAGGGTAGAGGCTAAGCATGTAGGGCCCTGGAGATTGGCTGCTTGCATTTTAATGCTGTCTTTCACATCCTAGCACTGTGACTTTGAGCAGGATACTTCTGTGTCTCCTTGTCTCCAAAATAGAGAATAATAATAGTAACCTATCTAATGGGATTACTGAAGATTCAAGTAATACAATTGAAATGCTTTAAACAGAGCCTGGCACGTAAGTACTAAATAAAAATTGGTGTTTATAATTAGTCTGCTCTGGGAAACATTATGCTTCTTTAAAGAAGCATACAGACTAAGTGCCACAGATTTAGAGAATGTGACTGAAAAGGGAAGGGGACAAGCCATGTCATCGAAGTGAAGGCTGAAGGAGCCAGGGATGTTAAGACCAGAAATGAGAAAACAGGATATAAAGCATTTGACACATCTGGAAAAGTCTCATGTTGTTTGTTGTCTGTTATATGTGTTTTGTATGACTCAGAAGTACATAAGACTAATAGTCTTAGAAGGAATGTGGAAGACAATGAGATGGAGTGGAGAGTGTGGTTTCATAGTCATAAAGACCCAGATCTGAATTCCAGTTCTGTCACTGATGAGTTCTGTGCCCTTGGAGAATTTACTTACATTCATGGAACCTCAGTTTATTTGTCTGTCTGTAAAATGGAAATAATGACTTCTACTGCTGTTTGGTTGAAAGAGGTGATGGGCATAGTGCATAGTGAAGCAGAAAGGTACTACCAGATGAGTTTACTGTCTGCGATCCGGTCCTCAACTTTGCAGGTCTAAACTTTTGTAATTACCCAAAGATGAGGTTGGCGGCAGACCGACACCGATACCTCTTTCAGGGTTGGTGTGGGTTGAATAGTTAGTGGCCCTCAAAAGATATGTCAGCATCCTAACCCACTCAACTGGTGAATGTAACCTTATTTGGGAAAAGGGTCTTTATAGATGTAATTAAGGACCTTGAGATGAGATGATCCTGGATTTTCCAGGTGGACACTAAAGGCAGGGACAGGTGTTCTTAAGGGAGGAGGAGCAGGCGGCCATGGGAAGACAGCAAGAGAATGGAGGTATGCAGCCGTAAGCCAAGGAACACATGGAGTCACCAGCCACTGGAAGAAGCGAGGAAAGATTCTCCCCTAGAACCTTTGGAGGGAGTGAGGCCCTGCTGGATTTTCAACTTTTATGCTCCAGAGCTGTGAGAGAATAAATTTCTCTTGTTTGAAGCCACCAAGTTTGTGGTAATTGTTAGAGCAGCCTCAGTAGCCACTAGATAAAGTCTAGTTGATTAGGGAAATCTATCTGGCTTAACTAATGGTAAAAACAAATTTAAGAAAATAATTCCTTTGGGAGGGTAGGGCACGAGGATTGCTTGAGGCCAGATGTTTGAGACCAGCTTAGGCAACTAAGCAAAACCCCATCTCTACAAAATTTTAAGAAATTAGCTGGATATGGTAGCACATGCCTGTAGTCCTAGCTACTAGGGAGGCTAAGGCCAGAAGATTGCCTGAGACCAGGAGCTGGAGGCTGCTGTGAGCTATGATCGCACCATTGAGTCCAGCTTGGGCAATGCAGCAAGACTGTGTTGCTCAAAAAAAGAATAGTAAGTGATCAGAAGAAGGTGTTGTTAATAAAAACCAGATAAGCTGGGCTTGGAAAAGAATATTTTGCCATATGATTCCATCCCTGCCCAGGTGAAAGAGAGGAGGGACCTAGAGACGAAACATTTTGGTTGCTATTGAAGTGTTCTGTTCAGTGGGTCACGGACGTTTCATCATTAGGCTACTTCCTGGTCTGAGTGAAATCTCTTCAAGACTGTTTCTTTCTTTGCTGCAGTTCAGCATTTATCAAAAAATAGCCAATGGAATGCCAGTGCTGAGAAATGCTCTCAAGTAGGTTAGAGAGGCTCAGGATGGCGTTTCTCCCCCGTCCTGGAGCTTCCTAAGCACATCAGCACAGGAGCCAAGAAGTTAAGACCTAAAGCTGTTTAAGCTATTTAATATTTTCACAAATTCATTTGAACCCAGGACCTTTATATAGCAAAATAATACCACATTAGAAACATTAATAACTGTATCCTGATACGGGGAAAGAGAATGCCCTGGTTAAGAAATTCAAGACGATAAAGGCTGTGTGCGGTGGCTCACGCCTGTAATCCCAGCAGTTTGGGAGGCCGAGGCGGGCAGATCACCTGAAGTCAGAAGTTTGAGACCAGCCTGGCCAACATGGCAAAACCCCATTTCTACTGAAAATACAAAAATTAGCTGGGCAGGGTGGCGGGCACCTGTCATCCCAGCTACTTGGGAGGCTGAAGCAGGAGAATCACTTGAACCCAGGAGGCAGAGGTTGCAGTGAGCTGAGATTGCTCTAGTGCATTCCAGCCTGGGCAACAGAGCAAGCCTTCGTCTTCCAAAAAAAAAAAAAAAAAAAAGTCAAATTAATAAGATTCAAAATGATAAAATAATAATTTTTTTAAATACTTTACCCTATAGTAGTTTCCTTGCCTCTTCCGGCTTCTGGTGGCTGCCTCAGCATTCCTGAGCGTGTGGCTGCGAAACTCCAATCTCGGCCCCCACCTTCACATTACCCTCTCCGTGTGTCCTTACCTTCCTTTGCCTCTGTCTTGAAAAGACACTGTGATGGCATTTAGGGCCCACCCAGGTAACTCAGTGTGTTCTCATCTCCAGATCCTTGATCAAGTCACATTTGTAAAAACCTCTTTTTCAAATAAGGTAACATTTCCAAGTTCCTAGGATTAGGACTTGATATCTTTGGGTGGTCATTATTTTATTTTTATTTTATTTATTTATTTTTTTTGAGACGGAGTCTCGCTCTGTCGCCCGGGCTGGAGTGCAGTGGCCAGATCTCAGCTCACTGCAAGCTCCACCTCCCGGGTTTACGCCATTCTCCTGCCTCAGCCTTCCGAGTAGCTGGGACTACAGGTGCCAGCCACCTCGCCCGGCTAGCTTTTTTGGTATTTTTTAGTAGAGACGGGGTTTCACTGTGTTAGCCAGGATGGTCTTGAACTCCTGACCTCGTGATCCGCCCGTCTCGGCCTCCCAAAGTGCTGGGATTACAGGCTTGAGCCACCGCGCCCGGCCGGGTGGTCATTATTTAACCTACGACAATGGGCCTATCCCTGGGCCATGCCAGCCTGGGTGATAGAGCGAGACTCTGTCTCCAAAAAAAAAAAGTGTTTAATTGCTGAAAAGCATGAAATGTTTCCTTTCCATCCCTGAGTTTCCTCATGTCATTTTTTTCCCACTGGAATGCCTTCTCCCTCTTCTCTGCTTATCCAAATTCTACTTTGTCTTTCAAAGCCCATCTCACCTTCTCCCGTAAGTCTTCCCTGCGTGCTCCAGCTTTTGATCAACTCCTCCTCAGAATCCTGTGGCACCCCCGGTATCATTCTTCTGAGGCCTCTTCGTGTGCATTGTCTTGACATTTAAAGTAGGAGTTTGTGTGTATATGAACACATGAGTGTATGTACACATGTGTGATCTTCCCACTGACATTTAAGATCCTCGAGCAGTGTTTTTCAGCTTTGGGCTCCTCTGGTCTCTAGGGATTATGAAGAGATAGTAATGGCTTCATTATAGCTTATCACAGGGACATTGCTAGAGATGTAAAAATGAGTGAGACATGGTCCCTATTTACAGGAAATTCAGTGTGGGACGGGCTCCAGTCATAGAAACAGAATTTCAATACAGTATGCTGAGTGCTATAATACAGACACGCACAGGATGCTGCTGTAGGTGTGTACGCTTCAGGAAGTCTACTTCACAAAGTTTATCACTGGTCACATGTTTACCCCACAACAGGCTGTCACATTTTAATTAGAATGTCAGCTTTCTCTCTTGGCTGGGATTTTTTTCAACTCAGTATGATCATTCTAGATGTTTCCTGCTGATGAAATTTGATTGACATTTTGTCTTTGATTTAAAAAAATAAAAAAATTGATGAAGTTGTAAGCTAATAAATGCAGTTTGGCAGAGGAAATCTTTAAAAGCCTGGGAGTTCATTGGGTAAAAGTATAATAGTTGTGTAAAAGGAATCACTTCTCTAGAGGTCAGTGTTTTAAACTTGACTTGTGTTATGCATGTGGTAGTTGTTTGCTAGAGTCTCGGTTGTGTCCCCCTCAAAATTCATCTTTTCAAGTCCTAATCCCTGTACCTCAGAATGGGACTGCATTTGGAGACAGGGTCCTTAAAGAGGTAATTACAGTAACCTAAAGTCATTAGGGTGGGCTCTAATCCAGTATGAATGCTGTCTTCTTAAGAAGACCACATTTGGATGTAGATGCATGGACAGGGGGAAGACCGTGTGAGGAGGCATCTGCAAGCCAAGGAGAGCGGCCTTAGAAGGAACCACCCTGCTGACACTTTGATCTCGGACTTCTGGCTGCCAGAACTGTGAGAAAAGAAATTTCTGTTATTTAGCCACTCAGTCTATGGCAGTTTGTGATGACAGCCCTAGTAAACTAACACATTGTTTAATAAACGTTTTCTTATATATTGGCTCTCAGGGCCCTTCATAGACATCTTGCCCTGGTCCATTAACTCAGCCTTCTGTCCTGACCGTCCCTCATGCCCTCTATGCCCTCTGGCCTCTCAGTGTTCACTGAATACATCCTACCTCTGAATGCCTCTGAGTCTTTCCTGAGGATTCTCTCTGCCTGGATTGCTGTTTCTTCTCCTAGTTGGACTTCTTTGAAAACCTTAGTCAAATGTGTGCTCTGTGGAGCCTTCCAGGGCTTCCAGGCTGAGTTAGAATTTTTTTGTCATTGTATTTTCATGAAAGTCTCTCCTCATTAGACAGTGTGCTCCTAAAGTGTAGGACTTATGTCTGATTCATTTTTGTACCTCTAGAGCCAAACATGGTGTATTTGTTTGCTCAGACTGCCATTATGAACACAATATCACAGGCTGAGTAGTTTAAACAACAAACATTTATTTTCTTACAGTTCTGGATGCTGGAAGTTGCAGATCAAAGTCCAGTAGGGTTGGTTTCTAGTGAGGACTCTGTTCCTGGCTTGTAGAGAGCTGCCTTCTAGCTATGTTCTCACATGATCTTTCCTCAGCGCATATATGAAGACAGAGGTCGGGCCGGGGGGAGGGAGAGAGGGCTCTCTGGTGTCTCTTCTTATAAGGACAGTAATCCCACATGTGGTCAAGGCCCTACCCTTATGACCTAATTTAACCTTAATTACTTCCTTATTGGTCCTGTCTCCAAATAAAGTCACACTGGGGATTAGGGCTTCAATATATGAATTTTGGGGGGACACAGTTCAGCCTATAACACATGGTCAATCAGGATTTAAGCTGATTTGGAAAAAATTAAGTCTCAATTGTTAATGAACACCAGTCTCCATCTTGATATGAGCTATCAACAAATAATTCTATTTGAATAAAAGGTAGAATCAAATACTGACAACCATGACCACAAGTGGAATAAGATAATCTAGGATTATCTATCTACATAATTATATATGCAGAATGCTTGCACCAGGTTGTATTAGGCAAGGATATTACAATCACTTTCATTGGAATCTTCCGGAAGAACATACTACATTTCAGATGTCTATAATAGCAATAAGCCACTCAGTCTCTGACTCAGCTTAACTATTTTCAAAATTGTTTTGAGCTTTAGGCTCAGATTCTTTTGCCAGCAAAACTCACACTTGACAAACACAGACTGCTGAATGCAAAACAATTTTTTAGTATTTACAATCGGATAAACTTCATATGAAAAGAACAACTTAAGAGCTTTTTATGAATACAGACTAGAGGATAAGCTACTGAGTAAAATTCTATATCATAGAGACTAATGAAATCCCAATTTAGATTTTATTTTAGGTTTGTTTTGTAGTAAAAAACCAACTTTATAAGAAAGGAGTTTCCGGTGTGCAGTTAAGAAACTGAAATAATCTAAGTGAAATATTTAATATATAAGGCCATGTATAGATGCTCCTCAGCTTACAATAAGGTAATGTCCCTCATCGTAAGTTGAAACTATTATAAACCTAAAACGCATTTACTACACCTAACCTACTGAACTGCATAGCTTAGCCTAGCCTACCTAAAACTTGCTCAGAACATTTACATTGGCATACAATTGGGTAAAATCATTTAACACACAGCTTATTTTAAAATGCTGAATATCTCATGCAGTTGATTGAATACTGTACTGAAAGGGAAACACAGAATGGTTGTGTAATTAGTCAAGGTATGGCATCTACTGAATGGGTACTACTCTTGCATCCTTGTGAAGTTGAAAAATCTTAAGTCAATTCATTGTAAGTCAGGAACCATTTCTACCAAGAATTTAGAGACCTTGAGTATATTAGGGTAAACTGGGTTGGCATCTACATAGATTCTAGGCGGAGAGAAAATCCTGACAACTGTATAGTTTCATGATTACGATTTTCAGGTGAAAAACACAGCCTGGGAGAAATGTAATGTTTGAGGATCTCGGAGATATGGTGCCTATAATTACTACACAAAAACACTGAAGAGGGCATTAGGGTTGGTATATTAGTTTTTATCTTCCAGTTTACCTTACTCTTCATCTATGTCACTGATGCTAAGATCTGTTAAATGATAATTCTGGAAAAAATGAATATGATCATTGTACAGTGTCTGAACCTCGATATTGTGGCCTAGAAGATATTATAAAACAAGATTGATTGTAACTGAAAAGCTTAGACATTCTCTAAGCTCCAAATCAGATGTCAAGGGTGGGAGCACTTCTGGAACGGTGGAATAAAGACCTGAGAAAATCAACTCTTCCATAAAAGCAACAAGACCAAGATACATGAAATAAAAAGCGACAATTAAAGGGAGAAATGCAATACCCCCTTTTCAATAATAGACAAAAGTACAGGCAGACGATCAACAAGGATATAGAAGACTTAACACTGTAGAGCAACTAGACCTGATAGACACCTAGAGAACATTCCACCCAAGAACATCAGCATACCTACTCTTCACAAGGGCCCATACAACATTCTCAAAGATAGACCACGTATTAGGCCATAAAACAAGCCTTATAAAGTTAAAAGGGTTGAAATCATACAAAGTATGCTCTCCATTCACAAGGGAATGAAATGAGAAATTATTAACAGAAGGAAAGTTGGGAAATTCACAGATATGGAAATTAAACAATATACTCATAAATAATGAATGGTTAAAGAAAATCACAAGGGAAATTAGAAAATATTTGGACACTTTGGGAGGCCGAGACGGGCGGATCATGAGGTCAGGAGATCGAGACCATCCTGGCTAATACGGTGAAACCCCGTCTCTACTAAAAAATACAAAAAACTAGCCAGGCGACGAGGCGGGCGCTTGTAGTCCCAGCTACTTGGGAGGCTGAGACAGGAGAATGGCGTGAACCCGGGAGGCGGAGCTTGCAGTGAGCTGAGAGCCGGCCACTGCACTCCAGCCTGGGCGGCAGAGCAAGACTCTGTCTCAAAAAAAAAAAAAAAAAAAAAAAAAAAAAAAAATATTTGGAATGAATTAAAGACATAACACCAAAACTTATGGGAAGCGATAAATGCAGCGCTTAGAAGGAAATTTATATTAACAAGAGATCTCAGTCACAATGGCTCGTGGCTATAATCCCACAGACTTGCAAGGCTGAGGCAGGAGGATCACTTGAGCCCAGGAGTTGGAAGCTACCATGAGCTGCGGTCACACCATTGCACTCAAGTCTGGGCCACAGAGAGAGGCAAAAAAAAAAAAAAAAAAAAAAGTGAGGGCTCAGGCCAAAAACCAAATCTAAAATCCTTTATCTTTTAAAAAAAGAAAAAAAAAAAAGTGGGGGGAGGGTGGGGAAGTGGGGGCAGGAAGTAAAGCAAGCTAAAGCCAAAGCAAGCAGAAGAGAAAAAATAACACAGATTTTAGTGGAAATAGAGAACAGAAATAGAGAAAAATCAAAAGTTACTCCTTTGTTCTTGTCAAGCTTTTTAGTTAGACTGACCAAGAAAAAAACACTCAAGTTACTAAAATCAGAAATGAAAGACAGGACATCACAAATGCCCTTAAGGAATAAGAAGGGTTATAAGGGAATATTATGAATAATTATATGCCAGTAAATTATATAACCTAGATGAAATGGACAAATTCCTAGAAAGATAAAATTACCAAAACTTGAGAAGAATTAGAAAATCTGAATAGATCTTTAACAAGGAGATTGGATTAGTAATGAAAAAACCCCCAAAACCCACCCAACAAAGAAAAGCCCAGGACCAGATGGTGTCACTGGTGAATGCTACCTAATATTTAAAGAATTAACACCAACCTTCTCAAACTTCAAAAAAACAAGAGAAGAAAACACTTCCTAACTCATTCTATGAGACTAGCATTACCATGATACCAAAGCCAGAAAAAGGCACTGCAGACCAGTATTCTTTATGAACACAGATGTAAAAATTCTCGAGAAAATACCAGCAATCTGAATTCAGCAGCATATTAAAAGAATTACAGGCCGGAGGCGGTGGCTCATGCCTGTAATCCCAGCACTTTGGGAGGCCAAGGGGGGTGGGTCACGAGGTCAGGAGATGGAGACCATCCTGGCTAACACAGTGAAACCCCGTCTCTACTACAAATACAAAAAATTAGCCGGGCGTGGCGGCGGGTGCCTGTAGTCCCAGCTACCCAGGAGGCTGAGGCAAGAGAATGGCCTGAACCCAGGAGGTGGAGCTTGTGGTGAGCAGAGATCGCACCACTGCACTCCAGCCTGGGTGACAGAGCTGGGGAAAAAGAAAAAAAAAAAAAAAAAAAAAGAATAACAGGTATTTGTCACTTATGATGAGGATACCTTTGAGAAATGCATCATTAGGCAATTTTGTTGTGCAAACATCATAGAATATACTTACACAAACCTAGCTGGTATAGCCTGCAACACACCTAGGCTGTGCGGTATAGGCCATGCTCCTAGGTTACAAACCTGTACATGTTACTGCATTGAATACTGCAGGCAATTGTAACACAGCAGCAAGTATTTGTGTATTTAAACACAGAAAAGGTACAGTAAAAGTAAGGTATTATCTCAAGTGAGCACCGTCATATGTAACGCTGTTGTGCAGCGCGTGACTGTGTATATATCCTGATCAAGTGAGATGTGTCTTGGGAATGCAAGCGTACTTCAACATATAAAAATTAATGTCCTTTGGGAGGCCGAGACGGGCGGATCACGAGGTCAGGAGATCGAGACCATCCTGGCTAACACGGTGAAACCCCGTCTCTACTAAAATACAAAACTAGCCAGGCGAGGTGGCGGGCGCCTGTAGTCCCAGCTACTTGGGAGGCTGAGGCAGGAGAATGGCGTAAACCCGGGAGGCGGCGCTTGCAGTGAGCTGAGATCTGGCCACTGCACTCCAGCCCGGGCGACAAAGCGAGACTCCGCCTCAAAAAAAAAAAAAAAAATTAATGTCATACACCACATTAATAGAATAAAGTGGAAAAAAACTATATGATTATCTCAATTGATGCAGAAAAAGCATTTGATGAAAAAAACTAATAGCTTTTCATGATAAAGACAGACAGCAAACTAGTAACAGAAGGGAATTTTGTCAACCTGATAAAAGGTCTGAAAAACTCACAATGAACATTATACTGAGTGTTTTCACCCTAAGATCAAGAACAAGACAAGGAATTCCGGGCACTCTTGTTACTTCTCTGCAACACTGTACTGGAATTTGTAGCCAAGACAATGAGACAAGAAAAAGAAATAAAAGGCAAGATTTCAATGGGGGAAAGAATAGACTTTTCAACAAATGATGCTGGTACAACTGGATATCCACAGGAGAAACAATGAAGTTGAGCCCCCACCTCCCACCATATACAAAAATTAACTCAAATGAATCAACTAAATGTAAGAGCTAGAATCACAGACGTCTTAGAAGAAAACATAGGCATAAATCTTCATCGCCTTGAATTAGGTTATGATCGCTTACATATTTATAACACCAAAAACACAAGCAATAAAAGAAAAAATTAGACTTCATCAAAACTCAAAACTTTTGTACTTCGTAAGATACCATCAAGAAAGTGAAAAGATAACCAAAAGAATGAGGGAAAATATTTGCAAATCATATATCTGATAAGGAATTATATATATATATATATATATA
>NW_016814436.1:6322353-6327193 GCF_001698545.2 Rhinopithecus bieti
TATATATATATATATATATATATATGACATGTTGGGACCAGGAGTGGTGGCTCACACCTGTAGTCCCAACAATTTGGGAGGCTGAGGTGGGAGGATTACTTAAGGGAGGGAGTTTGAAACCAGGCTTGACAATGTAGTGAGACCCCATCTCTACAAAATATAAAAAGTCAGCCCAGCTACTTGGGAGGCTGAGGCGGCAGGATTACTTAAGCCCAGGAGTTCGGGGCTGCAATGAGCTATGATTGTGCCACTGCACTCCAGCCTAGGTGACCAATTGAGAGCCTGTCTCTTTAAAAAAAAAAAAAAAAAAGTGTATAACTCAACAATAAAAAAGACAAAAAGCCCAGTAAAAATGGGCAAACTACCTGAATAGACACTTCTTTAAAGAAGATATACAAATGGCCAATAAGCATATGAAAGATGTTCAACATCATTAGCAGGGAAATACAAATAAAAACTGCAAAGAGGTATCACTTCACACCCACTATATGGATATAGTAAAACAGACAACAAGTGTTGATGAAGTAGAAAAATTAGAACCCTCATACATTGTTGGGGGTAATAAAAAATGGTGTAGCCACTTTGGGAGACAGTTTGGTAGCTCCTCAAAATGTTAAAAAACAGAGTTATGATATCATCCAGGAATGCCATGCCTAGGTATACACTCAAAAGAGTTGAAAACATGACCATAGAAAAACTTTTACACAAATATTTATGGCATTATTCATAATTGCCAGAAAGTAGAAATACTAAAATATCCATAAATGAATGAGTGGATACATGACATATGGCATGTTCATACAATGGAATATTATTTGCAATAAGTAGAATGAAGTATTAGTACATCCTACAACTTGGATCTACCTTGAAAACATGCTAAGTGAAAGAAGAGAAGACCAGTCACAGAAGACCACATATTGTATGACTTTGTTTATATGAAATAGCCATTATACAGAAAAGCATGGAGATAGAAAGTGGAGTAGTGGTTGCTAAGGGCTGCAGGGAGGAGGAAATGGGAAGCAATGGTTAATGTGTTTGAATTTCTCTTTGGAGTGATAAAAGTATAGCATTTGATAGTGGTTGATGATTGCACAAGTCTGTGAATGCATTAAAATCCACTAAATTGTACACTTTAAAGGGTGAATTTTATGGTTTGTGAATTATATCTCAACAAAGCTGTTATTAAGAAAAAAATACGATGGGACTTGAAAGCAGATTAAGGAAGTATGTATTCTTTGTAATTTTCCAACATGCTGTTTGTTAGAGGCTCACTTCAGCACTACTCGTGTGTTGGAGGGATAAACTGCAAAGATCTCTGGTGTTCCTTCATCTGTGCTTCTAAAAGCTTATTGAGGACAGGAACCACATCAGTTTTGTCTCTGTTTTCTAAGACTTTGGGAGTCCTGTGACATTAACCAAGAGTCTGCAATTACCCCTACGAGCCCCAGATGCACAAGTCATTAAAGACCAAGTCCTCACATCCTTCCTACTACAGCACCACTCACCAGGTTCTTTTTATCTGCCTTGTTTCAGTCAGACTGGATTGCTTATTCTCTATGTTGTTGTTACCACTATTTCTTTGTTCAAGCTTCTGTTTCTACCCAGAATGTTTCTCTGTCATCTCTACCTGTTAAAATCCTACCTACTATTCCTTATATCATCTCTTAATCATATGTTACTATTGTCTGGTATTATCATTTTTTATGACCTTCGTAGACATGATTATTCTTTATATTACCAATGTTTATTTATAGTTGCCCACACATTTATTACTTCTTTTTTTCATCTTAGAACTTCTAACTGGGAACTCTTTTCTAATGCCTAAAACACGATTTGTACTATTTCATTCAGTGAGGATCTACTGATACAGACTCTCAATTTTGTTTGTTGAAACGATTCTTATTTCATTTTAATTCTTGAAAATTTTCTTGGCAGTTATTTTCTTTGAGATGATTTCTTACACTGTCTTCTGATTTCTCTCACTGCTGTGGAAAATCAATCTAATCATCGCTTCTTTGAAGGGCATCCCCTCCATACACACTTTTACAACTTTTTTATTTGATTTTTTTTTTTTTTTTTTTTTTGAGACAGAGTCTCGCTCTGTCACTCAGGCTGGAGTGCAGTGGCGCAATCTAGGCTCACTGCAACTTCTGCCTCCTGGGTTCAAGGGATTCTCCTGCTTCAGCCTCCCAAGTAGCTGGGATTACAGGTGTCTGCCACCAAGCCCAGCGAATTTTTGTATTTTTAGCAGAGATGGGGTTTCACCATGTTGGCCAGCATGGTCTGGAATGACTGACCTCAAGTGATCCACCCACCTCAGCTTCCCAAAGTGCTGGGATTACAGGTGTGAGCCACGACACCTGGCCCTCTATGTTTTTATGAGTGGTATTATTTGATATCATTTTATGATTTTAAAATTTATACTGTGTGTACCTGTTATTCACCATTTTTACATATTTTTTAGGTTTATCATTTTTGATATATTTAGGTCCTCTTTATCATTTTAATAGTAGTAGTAGGCTATTCTGTTTATCGATTTTATTTCTATTTATGCGTTCATCCCCCTATACAACCACTGGTGTGTAGCAAGCACTTAGTAAATGTCAGTTGTTGTTGATGGACATTTAGAAACAATTGTTTCTATTTGTTTTTATAAACAGTGGTTGGTTAACCATCCTTATCAGTGTCTTGGTTCCCATATGCAGCAGAGATTTTCTAGCACAGGCTCCTGGAAGCCAGATTTCTGGCTCCCAGGACAGACATTCAGACTTCACTACGTTTTGCCAAATTACTCCCCAAAATGGCTATTCCAATGTATATTCCCAGCAGCAGTTAAGAGTTTCTTTTTCTGAAAATCCTCACTGGCACATGGCATTACCAGACTTCTTTTTAAAATATGAAATATTGAGTACATAAAGACACGTGGAGGGCTGAGCGTGGTGGACTTCCCCTGTAATCCCAGCATTTTGGGAGGCTGAGGCAGGCAGATCTTTTGAGCCCAGGAGTTCGAGACCAACCTGGGCAACATAAACCTCTACAAAACAAAACAAAACAAAAAACACCACAAAAATTAGCTGGGTGTGGTGGCACATGCCTGTAGTCCCAGCTACTTGGGAGGCCAAGGTGGGAGGATCACCTGAGCCTGGGGAGGTCGAAGCTGCAAAGAGCTGAGATTGAGCGCCACTGCACTCCAGCCTGGACAACAGAGCAAGATCCTGCCTGCAAAAAAAAAAAAAAAAGAAAAGAAAAGAAAAGAAAAAGACATATGGGGAGTAAGATAAGGAGTTTCCATATTCCCTCTATCGAGCTTCAGAAATAAAACTGCAAATACAAATGGAGTCCTTTCTGCACTCCCTGACTTCATTTCCCTCCTTTGCCCTCACCGATGAATCATCCCAAGTTTCATGTTTTTTATTCCCAGGCAGATTTCCTTAGTTTATATCATGACACATGTATCTATCCATAAGTACGCCTTACAATATTGGCAAAATGATTTTAAACTGCATCAACTTTATGCCAGTAATAACACACCCTGCACAACTTTCTGTTGATTTTTTTTTTACACTGAACTTGAGCTCTTGAGGTTTATCTACGCTGATGACGATGATGACAATGATGATGTCATCAAACACTTACATAGTGCCTGGTATGCCAGGCACTCCTTGTCACAGCTATTAATCGTGGTCCATCAAATAAGGGCACCACTGTTGATCTATTTTAAAATCTTTGCCATCATATGTAATGTTGCAGCGAGTGTTTTCTTGTCCATATATCCTTGTGGAAGTGTTTGGGTATATACCTACATAGAGTTGCTTGGTTATGTGGTACCAGCATCTTCGTCTACCAACTCTGTCCAAATGGTTACCCCAAGTGTTTGTATGACCCTGTCAGTATGTGTGAGGGTTTGTTACTCCACATTTCCTCCCAAATTTTTTTTTTTTTTTTTTTTTTTTTTTAGATGGAGTCTCACTCTATCACCCAGACTGGAGTGCAGTGGCGCGATCTCAGCTCACTGCAAGCTCTGCCTGCCAGGTTCACACCATTCTCCTGCCTCAGCCTCCCAAGTAGCTGGGATTACAGGCGCCCACCACCATGCCTGGCTAATTTTTTGTATTTTTAGTAGAGACGGGATTTCACCATGTTAACCAGGATGGTCCCGATCTCCTGACCTCATGATCTGCCCGCCTTGACCTCCCCCTGCCTTTTAATTTTTTTTTTTTTGAGAAAGAATCTGGCTCTGTTGCCCAGGCTAAAGTGCAGTGGTGTGATCTCGGCTCACTGCAACCTCCGCCTGCTGGGTTCAAGCGATTCTCCTGCCTCAGTCTCCCAAGTAGCTGGGATTACAGGTGTGTGCCACCATGCCCAGATAATTTTTGTACTTTTAGTAGAGACACGGTTTCACCATGTTGTCCAGGCTGGTCTCGAACTCCTGACCTCAAGTGATCTGTCCACCTCGGCCTCCCAAAGTGCTGGGATGACAGGCATGCGTCACTGTGCCCAGCCTCCTTGGAAACTTGATTGTGTCCAATTTAAGTTTTTCCTTTCTCCTAGGTATGAAAGGGAACCTCATCATTTTCATTTGCATTTCCTTGATTACCAGTGAGGTTGATTTTCTTGGCCTTTTGTTCCCTCTTCTGTCAAATGCTTATTTATATTTTCCCCAATTTTTCTACTGGAGTTTTTGGCCCTTATATAGACATATATGGATTATTATATATACATATATATTAGTTATATGTTATATAATTGTTATATACATATATATACATGTATCATATATCATATATATGATATGTATGCATAATTTTTTTAAGTTTTTTTTTTTTTTTTTTTTTTTTTT
>NW_016814436.1:6327634-6345189 GCF_001698545.2 Rhinopithecus bieti
TTTTTTGAGACGGAGTCTCGCTCTGTCGCCCAGGCTGGAGTGCAGTGGCCGCATCTCAGCTCACTGCCAAGCTCCGCTTCCCGGGTTTACGCCATTCTCCTGCCTCAGCCTCCCGAGTAGCTGGGACTACAGGCGCCCGCCACCTCGCCTGGCTAGTTTTTTGCATTTTTTAGTAGAGACGGGGTTTCACCGTGTTAGCCAGGATGGTCTCGATCTCCTGACCTCGTGATCCGCCCGTCTCGGCCTCCCAAAGTGCTGGGATTACAGGCTTGAGCCACCGCGCCTGGCCTAAGTTTTTTTTTTTAATAGAGACGAGGTCTCACTATGTTGGCCAGGTTGGTCTCGAATTCCTGGCCGCAAGCAGTCCTCCAGTCTGGGCCTCCCAAAGCGCTAGGATTACAGGTATGAGCCACCATGCCTGTCCTTTATTCCTTCTAAACATTCTTTATATGTTTTGGAAGTGAATCCTTAGTCAGTTGTATGTATTGTGTATGTCTCCTGCTCTATAGGCTGACTTTTATCCCAGCAACGGTGACTTTGGTTGTAACAAAGTTTTATTTTTTTTATATCACAAACTTACCAACCTTTCCCTTACGGTTGATGTGTTTTGTCTATTCAGACCTTTCTTATCCTTGAGAACATAAGAATATTCGGTTTTCATTCCATTCTTCTATTTCAAGTTTTGCTATTTTTCTTGTCTTTCTCTTTCCTTTGATTTCAAGTTTTGCTTTTAGGTCTTTAATCCACCTAGGATTTATTTCTGTGAATGGTATTAGGAAGCAGTTCAATTTTTTTTTTCGTATAGAAAACCAACTGTGTCGAGCCCCATTTGTTAAATCCTTTTCCTTTTGTAATAACAGCTATCATATATTATCATACATTGTGTTTTCATATATGCATGAGTTTGCTGCTCTCCTTTTCAAATTTAATTTTTAATTCATGTATAATGTACATATTTATGGGGTAGAGTCATGTTTTGAGATGTATAATGTATAGTGATCAAGTCAGGTTTATTAGCACATTCATTATCTCCAACATGGATTATTTCTTTGTGTTGAGAACATTCAATATTCTCCTTCTAGCTATTTGAGACTATGTAATATCTTATTGTTAATTACAGTTATGCTACACTGACATAGGACCCTAGAACTTCTTCCTCCTGTCTCCTTGCTAGTTGTAATTTTGTATCCCTTAAAAATCGACTCCCATTGCTCCCCAGTGCTCTCTATTCTCATTTACCGTATATTTATCTCAGTATCAATATCTTAACTTTAAGAGCGTCATAGTAAGTTTTGATAACTGGCAAAGGAAGCCTCACATTGTTTGAAATGTTCTTAGTCGTACTTGACTTCTTGCTCTTCCATATACATTTTGGAATCAGTTTACAAGTTCTTCCAAAAAAGCCTGTTGAGATTTTGTGCGAAACTGCGCTTAATATTAATATTTAATATTAGTTTTGAGAGAATTCTCCTCTAAATGGGAGGTTTCTCATCCATTTATGTTATTCAAGATGTGTTATAATTTTCAACATAAAGATTTTATACATCTTTTGATACATTCCTAGGTACCTTAAATACTTTGTAATTCTTTAAAAATGACAGTTTTCAGCCATTCGTTGTGAGCATATAGGCACACAATTGATTTTTGTATATTCATCTTATATCCTGCAGCCTAATTAAATTCTTTTCTACCTATGCCTTGCCTTTGATCTTCTTTTTTTGTTGTTGTTGGAGTCTTCTGCAAATAATGACAATTTTGTTTCTCCCTTCCTAGTGTAGTGTCTGTATATGTGTGTTTGTGTGTGTTGTCTTGGCATTGGTCAGGAGCGGGTAGTGTGGCACCATTGAGGGGATATTCTAAAACATTATTCCATCCTAAATGATAGTTGCCAAGTTTTTCTTTGACCCATGAGTTATAGTGAAGTTTATTTTTTAAATTTCCAATTGCATGGGCATGTTGGACTTATTTTCTGTTAATGATTTCTATTTTTATGAAATTGGATTTGAGAAATTGGTTTTATTATATCAATTTTGGTATTTGTTGAGTTTGACATTATAGCTTAGTATGTGACCAATTTTGTAAATGTTCTTGGGAAAATGATATGTTCTTCGATTTTGATGTGGATTTGCCAATTTCTCCTTGTAATTCTGTCCATTTTTGGTTTATGTTTTGAGATTATGTTGTTAAGTTGAAAACAGGTTCAGAATTTTTATACTTTTGTGGGGAAATGCTCCTTTTATTATAGTCTCTTATTTCTGATGATACTTTTTCTTTCCTTTTTTTTTTCTGGGAATACTTCAGCCTCCTGAGTAGCTGGGACCACAGATGTGCACCACCACACCCGGCTCGTTTTTATTTTTATTTTTTTATAGGGAAAGGTCTCACTATGTTGCCCACCCTGGTCTTAAACTCCTAGGCTCAAGTGATCCTCCTGCCTTGACGTCCCAAGTGCTGGGATACGGGAGGGAGTCATCGCAGCCAGCCCAACAGATTTTCAATGTATATGAAACAACATTATACTGCAAGAATATGCTATCTATTAACAGGACTTTTTTTTTTTTTTTTTTTTGAGATGGAGTCTCCCACTCTGTCGCCCAGGCTTGGAGTGCAGTGCCGGATCCTCAGATCACTGCAAGCTCCGCCTCCCGGGTTTAGCCATTCTCCTGCCTCAGCCTCCCGCGTAAGCTGGGACTACAGGCGCCCACCACCTCGCCCGGCTAGTTTTTTGTATGTTTTAGTAGAGACGGGGTTTCACCATGTTAGCCAGGATGGTCTCGATCTCTGACCTCGTGATCTGCCCATCTCGGCCTCCCAAAGTGCTGGGATTACAGGCTTGAGCCACCCGCGCCTGGCCTTTTTTTTTTTTTTGAGACGGAGTCTTGCTCTGTCACCCAGGCTAGAGTGCAGTGGCGCAATCTCGGCTCACTGCAGACTCCACCTCCCAGGTTCAAGCGATTCTCCTGCCTCAGCCTCCCAAGTAGCTGGGATTACAGGCGCCTGCCACCACACATGGCTAATTGTTGTATTTTTTAGTAGAGACGGAGTTTCACCATCTTGGCCAGGCTGGTCTCAAACTCCTGACCTCGTGGTCCACCCACCTTGGCCTCCCAAAGTGCTGGGATTAATAGGCGTGAGCCACCGCCTAATAGGACTTTCATAGCTAGAAAGATAAGTCAGTGTTTGGCTTTGAACCCTCAAAGACAGGCTGACTCTCTTTTTAGGGGCTAGCGCAGCTGGTGACTTTAAGTTAAAGGCTGGGTTCATTTACTATTCCCAAAATCCTAGGGCCCTTAAGAATGATGCTAAATCTACTCTGCTTGTGCTCCAGAAACTGAACAACAAAGCCTGGATGACAGCCCATCTGTTTATAGTGTGGTTTACTGAATATTTTGAGCCCACTGTGGAGACCTAATGCTCAAAACAATTCCTTTCAAATTATTACTGCTCATTGACGATGCACCTGTCACCCAAGAGTTCTGATTACAGAGCTGGGATTACAGGCATGAGCCACCGTGCCCAGCCCTTGAATTACTTTAGATCCTACTTTTTAAGGAAATATCTGGCCGGGCACAGTGGCACACACCCATAATCCCAGTACTTGGGGAGGCCGAGGTGGGTGGATCACCTGAGTCCAGGAGTTAGATACCAGCCTGGCCAATATGGCGAAACCCCATCTCTACTAAAAATACAAAAATTAGCCGGGTGTGGTGGTGGACACCTGTAATCCCAGCTACTCAGTAGGCTGAGGCAGGGAGAATCGCTTGAACCCAGGGGGCAGAGGTTGCAGTGAGCCAAGATAGCGCCACTGCACTCCAGCCTGGGCGACAGAGCAAGACTTCGTCTTAAAAAAAAAAAAAAAAAGAAAGAAAGAAAATATTTGATGTTATTTCTGAAATGTATATGGTTTACAAATAAAGTTTACAAATGCTTTTACACTCCTTCTAGGCCACATTATTTTTCTGATCCTGAGGGGTGTGTGTGTGGATGTGGATGTGGATGTGGATGTGTAGTTAACTCGTTATGAAAGAGAAGGCGCTAAAAGACAGCAGTCCTTAGGGTATGAAAGCAATACTGGCATTGATGAGAGAGGAGGCAAGAAAAATGGAAAGCACCAGGTAATTCTGACAATCTCAAGGCAAATGAAAGCTAGCTTGGAAAAGCCACCATCAATTTCGAGTGAGATGGTGAAGCTTTAAGGCCCAGGAAGTCTGCCAAAATGAGGGTGTTATGATGGCATTCTGAAGTCTCCGTGTCTGAAGCCACAGGCAGATCATTTCTGGGGCCGTGCAGGATCCAGAAGATTCCAGGTGGTGGGTAGATACTCGGTGCTTCTCCTCCTTCCTTCTGGCCTCCTTTCTCCCTTTTCACTCAGCCTGCTTCCCCCCAGTCTGTCACTCTCTCAGACACATACACATATGCTCACTTTTGTATTCAAAGCCAGGTTCAGGCCAGGAGCAGTAGCTCACACCTGTAATCCCAGCACTTTGGAAGGCCGAGGTGGTCAGATCACTTGAGGCCAGGAGTTCGAGACCAGCCTGGCCAACATGGTGAAACCCTGCCTCTACTAAAAATACAAAAATTCGCTGGGTATGATGGTGCACACCTGTATTCCCAGCTACTCGAGAGGCTGAGGCTTGAACCCAGAAGGCGGAGGTTTCAGTGAGCCAAGATCACACCACTGCACGCCAGCCTGGGCGATAGAGCCGGACCCTGTCTCCGGATTAAAAAAAAAAAGTCACTGGAGAATGGTAAGCCAGCCAGGGAGACTGAGGACAGCCAACTGAAGATAAAGGAAGAAAACTAAGAGGAGGCGTTTAGTGTTTCAAGGAAGGGAATGATTGGGGGGTCCCAAATGTTGCTGAAAGGGCAAGTAAGATGAAGACTTTACAGTATCTGTTGGGATTCAGGAAAAAGAAAATTGGTCATTGGTGACCCTGGAGAAGGCCATGTGCAGAAGGGAGGGTTGGGTTGGAGCCTTTTGCGATGAATCGGGAAGCGAGGACAAGAGGAACTGTAGAAATCATGAGTAAACAACTTTGCAGAAGTTTGGAAATGCAGACACACCGGATGTGTGGCAGTGGGGGCAAGGGGAGGGAGAGCATTAGGACAAATAGCTAATACATGCAGGGTTTAAATCTAGATGACGGGTTGATAGGTGCAGCAAACCACCAAGGCACATGTATACCTATGTAACACATTCTGCATATGTATCCCAGAACTTAAAGTAAAAAAGTTAAAAAAAAAAAAAAAAAAAAAAAAAAAAAAAAAAAAAAAAAAAAAAAAAAAGAGAAAAAAATCTAGGATGAACAATGAAGGTTGAAAATTAGAACCTTAAGCTCATTCCTTAAATTTTTTCGAGACTGTATCTTTATGCTTTCCAGTTGTTCAAAACTTGAGGGGAAAAATTGTCATTTTTAAAATTTATTTTTATTTATTTATTTTTTTACTTCTGATCGTATTCTGCTTAAGCAGGAGATCTTAATCATTGAAACGAGCTGGGTGCGGTGGCTCACACCTGTAATCCCAGCCGGGTGCGGTGGCTCACACCTGTAATCCCAGCACTTTGAGAGGCCGAGGCGGGCTGTTCACTTGAGGTCAGGAGTTCAAGACCAGCCTACCCAACGTGGTGAAACCCCGTGTCTACTAAAAAGAAAAAAAAAACACAAAAATTAGCTGGGTATGGTGGCACGTGCCTGTAATCCCAGCTACTCGGGAGGCCGAGGCAGGAAAATCGCTTGAACCTGGGAGGCAGAGGTTGCAGGGAGCCAAGATTGTGCCATCGCACTCCAGCCTGGGTGACGAGTGAAACTCCATCTCAAAAAAAATATATAGATAGATAGATAGATGTCTCAGACTTCAAAAGCTTGGACCCCTGATCTCCACCTTTGACTCTGCCTCCCTTGTCTGCTTTCTTGGCAGTCTCTCCATCTTGGTTAATGGCATCCCCATAATACACACACACACACACACACACACACACACACACACACACACACAATTAAAACCTCATTACCACATGTCTATCCAAAAAAAAAAAAAAAAAAAGTTTGAGAACAGAAGTTTACAAACTGGAAGAAAACTGGAGGGGGCTGGCCTGGTGCAGTAGCTCACGCCTATAATCCCAGCACTTTGGGAGGCTGAGGCGGGCGGATCATGAGGTCAGGAGATGAAGACCAGCCTGGCTACCACGGTAAAACCCTGTCTCTACTAAAAATACAAAAAAATTAGCTGGGCATGGTGGTGGGCGCCTGTAGTCCCAGCTACTTGAAAGACTGAGGCAGGAGAATGGTGTGAACCGAGGAGGCAGAGCTTGCAGTGAGCCAAGATCACACCACTGCACTCCAGCCTGGGCGACAGAGCGAGACTCCGTCTCAAAAAAGAAAAGAAAATTGGAGGGGGCCGTGGGGTGAAAGGGTGAGTTGTTTCATTTTTGTTTAAGTGGGAAACCCCTGGGCATGTTAAAATATAGAGGGGAAGGATCTAAGGAGAGGTCAGAGATAAGGAAAAGGGAGGCATAATAGAAAGAGTGCAGTTCTTGAAAAGGTGGGAGGGTCTGGGACCCGAGGCACAGGCAGAAGTGTTAACCCAGGAGGGCAAGAGGCAAGGAAGCTCGCAGGTGCAGGCGAGTTCAAGGAACAGCATTCCTTTCCTTCATGCCATGAGATGTTGCTACTGTCCTGTTCAGTTTGACTCATCAGACACTTGCTTAACCTGTGAGCTGGTGATACAAGTGGGTATGAATTTAAGGTTCTTACAGCATTACAGAGAAGTCGGAGAGATAAATAACCATGATCACAGCTAACATTTATGGAGCATGGACTCTGGGCCATGCAGCCATAGCATTTAGTTCTCACAACAACCCCAGGAAGTGGGCAGGAGTGTGATTCTATTTTAACATGAAGGAAAGGAGGTGAAGAGAAATGAGATGACTTGTCCTAGGTTAGAACTGCGGGACTAGAATGAAAACTCCGGAAAAGGACTCTGGGGGCTGTGCTCGTCGTGCAGACGTCACGCGCTTGTTCTTGTTCACAAACCACGTCTCTGAGAAACGACTGGCCATGATGCCGTGTGCCTGGGTGGCAGCAATTTTCCAGGGCAATTCTGATTTAGTATCACTTTCATCTTTTTAGCGAAGGCGATTCGTTGACTTTCCCTCCAGCCTCTCTTCAGCTGGCAGGCTCCTGCTCAACCCTCACCATCTAGCCTGGGTTAGCCCGCAGCCTCCTCTGCAAAGCTCATCTCCCTACACTTTAAGCCCTCTCGGGTTTTAATTATAGTGATTTCCCACATCCCAAACTGGGGCACAAAGGATTTGTTTTAATTTAGGAATTGTGTGGGAAATCTTACAAAAGGCTCATGGAGAAGATGATATGAGCTTTTTATCCAACCGGAGCCTCTCCCCTAAACTCCAGATTCATATATCCAGCGGCACCTCTATTTGGATGTCTAATAGATGTCTCAGACTTCAAAAGCTTGGACTCCTGATCTCCACCTTTGACTCTGCCTCCCTTGTCTGCTTTCTTGGCAGTCTCTCCATCTTGGTTAATGGCATCCCCCTATTTCCAGGTGCGTGGAGACAAAATCTCTCCTTCTTTCAGATCTCCTTCTCTCCTCCTCTCAGTGCACCCTGCTGGCTCTTCCTCCAAGCTATGTGTGTTCATGATCCAGCCATGTGACGAATGTTATGTGTCAACTTGGCCAGCAGTACCCAGATATTCGATTAAGCACTAGCCTAAATGGTACTGTGGAGATAGTGCTTTTAGATGAGATTAACATTTAAATCTGTGGGCCGGGCATGGTGGTTCATGCCTGTAATCCCAGCACTTTGGGAGGCTGAGGCGGGCAGATCATTTGAGGTCAGGAGTTCAAAACCAGCCTGGCCAACATGGTAAAACCTCATCTCTATTAAAAGTACAAATATTAGCCAGGCGTGGTGGGAGGTGCCTGAAATCTCAGCTACTCAGGAGGCTGAAGCAGGAGAATCGCTTGAGCCCGGGAAGTGAGCTTGAGGTGGCAGTGAGCAGAGATCACACCTTTGCACTCCAGCCTGGGTGACAGAGTGAGACTCTGTCTCAAAAATCAATCAATCAATCAATCAATCAATCTGCGGATTTTCAGTAAAGTGGGCAATGTGGGTGGGCCTCACCCAATTAGTTGATGGTCTTTTAAAAAAAAAAAAAAAAAAAAGACTGACCTCTCAGAAGGAAAAGGGAGTTCTGCCAGCACATTTTATTTGAACTCCAGCTGCAAACATCATCCCTATCCTGCCTCTCCAGCCTGCTGGCCTAGCCTGTAGATCTGGGATTTGCCAGCCCTCACAATCACGGGAGCCAATTTCTTAAAATAAAATCTCTCTCTGGAGAAAAGAAAGTGCTTATGACAGTGACAGCCCTTGGTTCTGTAACTGGGTATGTGGTCATGGCTGGTACATGTAACTACCTTCTTCCACCACCCATTCTGCATTCCCACAGCCCTCAGCAAGCACTGGCTGTGGTGCTTTACCTGGTGGGGTGTCCTGAACCCTCATTCCTAAGGGGTCTGGGCCATTCATAATCCTGCCTGGATTGGATTGTTTTGTTTTCCATTGACTTTAATCACAAATTACGGTAATCCTAAGAGATAGCCTAAGGGACCTCCTGTCTTCCAGATATTGTCTTCCTTGCCTCTGCTGTGGAGTAGTCCAATATCCCCTTGGTAGTCAGGATCAATCCCTCCAGCCAGCACAAGACTTCCCTTTTTGCCTGTTGATTCAGTGGCACGAGGAGCCCAAAGTGACTGGGCAGTCTTAATTTGTATTCAATAGAACCACTGTTGTGTCTTCTAATGGAAGGAAGCATTCCTTCCTTTGGACCAAGACCTCTCAGCAGACCATAAAGCCGCAGGGACAGGAAGCTAAAATTTCGCTAGTGAGTCACTAGGGGTAATAGTGGGTAGTGCTACTCCCATCTTCACCTGTTGGTGCTAGACCTGTGAATGTGGCTACTAGGCCACCAAGGATCTGCTAACACATTCCATTGTTCTGTTTCTGTTTTCTTTTTGAGACAGAGTGCTGGAGTGCAGTGGCGCAATCTCAGCTCACTGCAACCTCTGTCTCCTGGGTTAAAGCCTGCCTCAGACTCCTGAGTAGCTGGGATAATAGGCACCTGCCACCATGGCTGGCTAATTTTTGTGTTTTTAGTAGAGATAGGGTTTCACCATATTGTCCAAGCTGGTCTTGAACTCCTGAAACTCAGGTGATCTGCCCGCCTTGGCCTCCCAAAGTGCTGGGATTACAGGTGTGAGGCACCGTGCCTGGCCTCTCATTTTTTTCATGAGCCTAGCCATGCATCTAAAATAATACTTTTTATGTTTAATATAGAATTTTAGGTGTTTTTAATGGAAGAGTGTCAAGGATAACTTGACCACAATTTTGCAGGACTGGAAACCTCTTGCAAAGCTTCTCCATCTTGTTTGCTGCAAAGAGGCACATTTCTTCTCTGAGCATTCTTTTATGACCATCCCCTCACCCCAAAAAAACCTGTTCCTTTCTGTGCAATTTATGTATCCAGGAAATAAGAAAAAAAAAAAAAAAAAAAAGAACCAGTGTTTTTTCCTCCCCTTTGCCAGCTTAGAATATAAACACTTCAAGGGTGGAAATTTCCTTAGGAATGCTTTGTGTAGTGAGTAACTGCTCTTTTTTTTCTTTTTTTAAACAGAATCTTGCTCTGTTGCCCAGGCTGGAGTGCAGAGGCGTGATCTTGGCTCACTGCAAGCTCCGCCTCCCGGGTTCACGCCATTCTCCTGCCTCAGCCTCCCGAGTAGCTGGGACTACAGGTACCTGCCACCACGCCAGGCTTTTTGTGTCTTTAGTAGAGATAGGGTTTCACCATGTTAGCCAGGCTGATCTCAATCTCCTGACCTCGTGATCTGCCTGCCTTGGCCTCCCAAAGTGCTGGGATTACAGGAGTGAGTCACTGCTCTTAATCATAAACTCCCATTTGTTTCCAATTGGCGAATTGGATGTTTCCTACTTGACTATGCTTTACGTGGACTGGGGAGCTGAACTAGTAATTTAAAGGCATCTTTTATTGACTCCTTATTGTATATTAAAGGGCATGCTTTGGTTGAGTAAAAGTGCTTTGGACTGAATGTTTGTGTCTACCCCAAATTCATATGTTGAAACCTTAACCCCCAATGTGATGACATTAGGATATGGGGCATTTGGGAAGCAATTATGTCATAAAGATGAAGCCATCAGGATAGGATTAGTGCCCTTAGCAAGAGACAGGAGAGAGTTGGCTCGCTCTTTCTATGTGAAGACACAGCAAGAATGTGGCTGTCTACAAACCAGGAAGTGGGCCCTCCCCACATACTGAATCCGTAGGTATCTGGATCTTGGACTTCCCAGCCTCCAGAACTGTGAGAAACCAATGTTTGTTGTTTAGGCCACCCAGTCTCTGGTACTGTTATAGCAGCCCAGATTGACTAAGACAAGTTTTACAGATCATAAGAAATTTTGCTTAAAGTTTCTTATGATCTGTAAAAGGGATACTCTTGGAATTGCTCAACTGTATATGGATTTAACCAGTAGAAGATCGTATTAGTCTGTTTTCACGCTGCTGATAAAGACATACCCAAGAGTGAGCAATTTGCAAAAGAAAGAGTTTCCACGTGGCTGGGGAAGCGTCACAATCATGGCGGAAGGCAAGGAGGAGCAAGTCACATCTTATGTGAATGGCAGCAGGCAAAGAGAGTTTGTGCAGGGAAACTCTGCCTTATAAAGTCGTCAGATCTTGTGAGGATTTTTTTTTTTTTTTTTTTGAGATGGAGTCTCACTCTGTTGCCCAGGCTATAACACAATGGCGCAATCTCGGCTCACTGCAAACCTCCACCTCCCAGGTTCAAGCCATTCTCCTGCCTCAGCCTCCCGAGTAGCTGGGATTACAGGTGTGTGCCAAATGACCAGCTAATGTTTATATTTTTGGTGGAGACATGGTTCCTCCGTGTTGACCAGGCTGGTCTCGAACTCCTGACCTCAAGTGATCTGCCTGCTTTGGCCTCCCAAAGTGCTGGGATTACAGGTGTGAGACACGGTCCCCGGATGTCAGGTTTATTCACTATCACGAGAAAAGCACTCCAAAGACCTGCCCCCATGATTCAATGATCTATCACGGGGTCCCTCCCATAATACGTGGAAATTATGAGAGTACAATTCAAGATGAGATTTGGGTGGGGACACAGAGCCCAACCATATCAAAGATATTCTGTGGAAGTCTCTGTCATTATATTATTGGTCAATACGATGGCTCTCTCAAGTAACCCAGCAAGTATTGTCTGAATGAAGGGGATAAAGTCAGTTTCACAGCCTCATAGAAGCTGCCTTTTGCCTGTTGTCTTCAGCCTGAACAGGCTGCTGACCACATCAGGCTCACTGGCCAGGCAGGAAGCCACTGCTGCAAAGTCCAGTGTGGTGTGGCAGGAGGGTGAGGGGGCAATTGACATGCTTTGTTATCCTTAAGGGAACAGCTACTCATCACTCCTGGTTACTTCCAGGAATAGTCACCCTCCCTCATTTCTTTAAGTAACTAAGAGAATGCTGTCAGTGTGGAAAGCGTCCCAGCAGCATTTGCCATTTCACTGCATCATCCTTCTGGAAAGCACCACCAGCCTTTAGCTCATTCCTTCTACAGCAAAGACACTTGTTTACAGAGAGCAAGCGCTTCACTTGCCTGTGCCTCCCTGACACAGGCAGTGCATAGAACTCCCGGAGATGATGGGCAAACCCAGGAGCCCCATGAACAACAGGCCACAGAATTACTTAGGGAATTAGGAGTTGGAGAGGAGCTAAATGTTTCCAAGGCTTTGCAAATCATTCTCACAGACCTACAAAAGACAGCTAAAAGAGCTTCCAAATGAGAGTGCATAAAATAGTAAAGAACGAGATCAGAATGAATGGAAATGATCGCGGCGGCCTTTCATTTTTGGAATCCTTCAAAGCTGCTCATTGCCTTTGTCAGAGCCAGGGATTTCAAGCAAAAGGTTCCCAGTTGCCAATTGTTCTAAGATGTTTAAAAAATGGATCTCGTGTTTCAAGGGTTTTTTTTTTCTTTAAAAAAAAAAAAAAGGCCCAACAGGGTTTTGATTTTGTCCCATCTTTATGTTATTTCTGAAAATCTAAGACCATTTAGACCTCGTGCAAGCACAGCAATTCTCACAATAACATGTTCGTCGGCGGAGCCAGTGGTGAGAGTAGCGGTCAGGCTGTTACCGTCCACTAATCCAAATGATGGCTTTTTAACAAAGCCGCTCCTCAGCTGCGCTTCTGATCCCTGGGTGTTGTTTCTTCTGCCTCCTCGGAGCATCTGCATGTGGAAAGCACCCTGGAGCTGCCTTTTCAGTGCACAGCACTTTCTGTCTTAATTAATGTATCCCATGTCTGTTGGGAGGCAGTGTCCTATAGCATCTGGCAGCAATGATACGGGTCACAGTCTAATTTCAAGCAGTTAAATGTCAGGAAGGCAGAGGCCAGCCCATTTTTTGTTCGTTGACTTTGAAGACGGGTGTTGTTGCCAGGCTTCCTCATCCCCCTTCCCGTTCCCTGTGGATTCTAACAGAAACCATCCCACAGCTGGAAGACATCTTAGCACATCATGGCAGTTTTCTTTTACTCCCTCAGGCAATGCAAAATGTAGCGATCATAGGTTGTTTTCAGGAATCAGTTCCTCCTGGGCAGAGACAACTAGGAAAAGGTTGAACTAGACCTTGAAATAGGAGAAAACATCAGGTGTGGAGAAGGATGTTTTCAGAGGGTTCTACTTCTGGCTGTGACAAGTACCTGAGAATAGACCAACTTTCCTAAAATATTAGCCAGGCGTGGGGTGTATGCCTGTGGTTCTAGCTGCTCAGGAGGCTGAGGTGGGAGGACAGCTCGAGCTGGGGAGTTCGAGGCTGCAGTGAGCTATGATCACGCCATTGCACTCCAGCCTTGATGACAGAGCAAGACCCTGTCTCTTAAAAAAAAAAAAAAAAAAATTAAAAAAAATATAGACCAACTTTCCTACCCAGACCCATCACAAAACCTGAATAATATTTCAAAAACACCTGTTTGAAGGCATTAGAGGCCAACCAAGTCAGCCAGGCTATCACCATTGTTCTCTTCAGGGCATTTGCTGATTTGTGCATGGAGTTCAGAGCCAGAGCAGAAGTGCTGCCCAGAGCTTTTCGCTCTCTCAAGATGCTGTGGAGAGTACTGGAGTTGACTGCCACTAAAGCAGTCAGGACAGGATGAAAGATTGTGGATGGTAAGCGGTTTTAGAATTCTGGTTTTAAAATTCAGTTTATCATTAACAATGAATGAGCAGGCCAGGCGCGGTGGTTCAGGCCTGTAATCCCAGCACTTTGGGAGGCCAAGGCGGGCGGATCACCTGAGGTCAGGAGTTGGAGACCAGCCTGGCCAACATAGTGAAACTCCATCTCTAATAAAATACAAAAATTAGCCAGGCATGTTGGTGTGCGCCTGTAATCCCAGCTACGCAGGAGGCTGAGGCAGGAGAATCACTTGAATTCGAGAGGTGGAAGTTGCAGTGAGCCAAGATTGTGCCATTGCACTCCAGCGTGGGTGACAAGAGCCAAACTCCATCTCAGAAACAAAAAACAAAATACAAACAAAACAATGACGAGTGAAACTGTTCAGTAAAATAAAATTCTTGAGCAGTAGACTATACCTTCTCCCCTCTGGACAGATAAACCCACTCTTCAAGGGAAATCAAGTTCTAATCAGAAAGTTACTTGATGAGTTAGGGAATCAGATTATGGGGGTAGAGTTTGAGGCTGCAAGAAGCTATGGTTTAAAAAAAAAAAAAAGAGTTGGAGGCTTCCAGTCTGATGCAGCCAGCCTGACGTGAGGGCTGGGTCCTCTGGGAGGGGCAGCTTGAATCCTGGAGCAGGACACCCTCTTCCTGGACAGTGCCCACACAGGGACCACACATGTTGAAGGGACTAAATGCTCTGTGTATTTTATCACAATTTTTTTTTTTTTTTTTTTTTTTTTTGAGACGGAGGTCTGGCTCTGTCGCCCAGGGCTGGAGTTGCCAGTGGGCTGGATCTCAGCTCCACTGCAAGCTCCGGCCTCCTGGGTTTACGCCATCTCCTGCCTCAGCCTTTCCGTGTAGCTGGGACTGCGCCACCTCGCCCGGCTGGTTTTTTGTATTTTTTTTAAGTAGAGATGGGGTTTCACCATGTTAGCCACGATGGCCTCGATCTCCTGACCTCGTGATCCGCCCGTCTCGGCCTTCCAAAGTGCTGGGATTACAGGCTTGAGCCACTGCGCCTGGCCAACCATTCCTCTATTTTTTTCATGATCACCTGTCTTTTAGTTTGCAGAGAAATCCTTCCAATGATTCCTTCCAAAGAAACCCAATGATTAATTGGGTTTCTGCTACTAATTTACACTGGTATTGCAGTCCCATCTTTTTAAGACTCATGAGTGTGCAGGAGCCAGCTCATGCCAGCTGGGGAGAACTGAGGGTACACATCGCCCCCCCCAACTCTTCATTCAGTTTTGTCAAAAGGGTAGCTTGATTGGCCATGGTGGGAGTGGTTACACCATGGAAACTGCCAAGCACTATGAATCAGGACTTCTTCCACAAAGAGCCAGTTGTTAAACATTTACCAGCACATCACCACCCAGACTTTTTGATTGGAACTTGAGTTGAGGGTGGCAGGTTGGGGGTGGAGGCAAAAATGTTCCAAACTCTTGGGTCTCACTTTCACCGAAATTCCCAGGTTACTCCTGCAAATCATTAATGTCATCATTGTCCAGGGATTTTAGATAATATGAACAATCTTTTTTTTCTTTTTTTGGAGTTTCACTCTGCCACCCAGGCTGGAGTGCAGTGGCTCGTTGCAACCTCTGCCTCTCGGGTTCAAGTGATTCTCCTGCCTCAGCCTCCTGAGTAGCTGGGACTACAGACGCCTACCACCCACTTGGCTAATTTTTTGTTTTTTTTAATAGACACGGGGTTTCACCATGTTGACTAGACTGGTCTGGAAATCCTGACCTCAGGTGATCCTCCCACCTTGGCCTCCCAAAGTGCTGGGATTATAGGAGTAAGCCACCGTGCCCAGCCAAATATCTTGGAGAGCAATCTAATTTCCCCTACGTCTGGGTTCCATGGGGGGCACATTTCACTTCTGCCCCATGTACCAGCAGAAGGCCAGGCTGTGACGCCTTGAACGGCAATCTAAGAAGAGCAACAAGGGAAGAGGAGTTAGAAAACCATCGTATCATTTAGCTGAAAGGTAGCAGAGGCCTGAACTGGCCATAATAGCTGTTTGTGGGGTCAGCTCATCTACCACCCAGAATGCAATTTCATTTGAGAGTCACGTTTCCATTCTATTAGGTTGGTGGGGCAAAAGTAATTGTGGATTTTGCCATTACTTTTTATTTCATTTTTATTTTTTTGAGACGGAGTCTTGCTTTGTTGCCCAGGCTGGAGTGCAGTGGTGCGATCTTGGCTCACCACAACCTTTGCCTCCCAGGTTCAAGCAATTCTCCTGCCTCAGCCTCCTGAGTAGCTGGGGCGTGCCACCAAGCCCGGCTAATTTTTTTTTTTTTTTTTTTTTTTAGTAGAGATGGGGTTTCACCATATTGGTCAGGCTGGTCTTGAATTTCTGACCTCGTGATCCACCTGCCTCGGCCTCCCAAAGTGCTGGGATTACAGGCATGAGCCACCATGCCCAGCCACCATTACTTTTAATGTAGGAACCATCGCACAGAATAACTAAGGATCTCAAGGACTCTCAGAGTGCGACTACATATCAATTTACAACACATCTCTTTATTTTTTTTTTTTTTGAGATGGAGTCTCGCTCTGTCACCCAGGCTGGAGTGCAGTGGCCGGATCTCAGCTCACTGCAATCTCCGCCTCCCGGGTTCACGCCATTCTCCTGCCTCAGCCTCCCAAGCAGCTGGGACTACAGGTGCCCGCCACCTCGCCCGGCTAGTTTTTTGTATTTTAGTAGAGACGGGGTTTCACCTTGTTAGCCAGGATGGTCTCGATCTCCTGACCTCGTGATCCGCCCGTCTCGGCCTCCCAAAGTGCTGGGATTACCGGCTTGAGCCACCGCGCCCGGCCACATCTCTTTATCTTTCAATTAGTCAGCCTTTGCAGGGTTCTTGAATATCAGGAGATAGACATTTTCAGAAGCAGGCCCTTGGGTTTGTTAGGTCAAAACTAAGTAATATCAACCATTGGGAGGACTGGAAGCTTAAGGTCATGGAATAACAATTTAGCTGTTGATGAGAAGAATTCATGGTTTTATTGCATCTCTTTCTACAAAGACATCTCATATATTCTCATTAATATATATTAAAAGTCTATTATGTGTAACCTGAGATTTTGACTCAAGTACTGTAATGACTGTGTTCAGAACAAGCAAGGGTTTTGTTTGTTCTGTAACCCAAAGTAGGGCTCTACCAGAACTGTAGACAAGATCTTCCCTGAGTAATTATCTCAGTAAGCGCTGGTGGGTTGTGATTTGTAACAAACAAAAAAGAACGATGGTTCACGCCTGTAATCCCAGCACTTTGGGAGGCCGAGGCGGGCGGATCACGAGGTCAAGAGATCGAGACCATCCTGACTAACAAGGTGAAACCCCGTCTCTACTAAAAAACACAAAAATTAGCCGGGCATGGTGGCGGGGCGCCTGTAGTCCCAGCTACTCAGGAGGCTGAGGCAGGAGAATGGTGTGAACCTGGGAGGCACAGCTTGCAGTGAGCTGAGATTGCACCACTGCACTCCAGCCTGGGAAACAGAGCGAGACTCCATCTCAAAAAAACAAAACAAACAAAACAAAACTATCGGAGACTGAGTAATTTATGAAGAAAAGAGGTTTAACTGACTCACAGTTCTGCAGGCTATACAGGAAGCACGGCTGGGAGGTCCTCAGGAAACTTACAATTTTGGTGGAAGGTGAACCGGAAGCAGACACATCTTACCACGCTGGAGCAGGAGGGAGAGAGCAAAGGCAGAAGTGCTATACGCTTTTCAACAACCAGATCTCGTGAGAGCGCACTCACTATCACGAGAACAGCAAGGGGGAAATTCTTCCCTGTGATCCAATCACCCCCCACCAGGTCCCTCCCCCAACACTGGGGATTACGAGTCAGCAGGATCTTTGGGTGGGGACACACAGCCAAACCATATCAGTTTCCTTTGAAACACGTAAGTTTTAAGTTTTGTTGAAGTCCAATTTATCTAATATTTTTTCTTTTGTTGTTTGTACTTTTGGTGTCATATTTAAGATACCAGTATCTAACCCAAGGTCACAAACATTTAACCTATTTTTCTTATAAGGGTTTTATAGTTTTAGTTATTACTTCAGAACTTTGATGTATTTTTTTCTATCCTTTTTTAGTTTTAAAAATTGTGATAAAAGGCCGGGCGCGGTGGCTCAAGCCTGTAATCCCAGCACTTTGGGAGGCCGAGATGGGCGGATCACGAGGTCAGGAGATCGAGACCATCCTGGCTAACACGGTGAAACCCCGTCTCTACTAAAAAATACAAAAAACTAGC
>NW_016814436.1:6345410-6350095 GCF_001698545.2 Rhinopithecus bieti
TAGTTTTAAAAATTGTGATAAAAGGCCGGGCGCGGTGGCTCAAGCCTGTAATCCCAGCACTTTGGGAGGCCGAGATGGGCGGATCACGAGGTCAGGAGATCGAGACCATCCTGGCTAACACGGTGAAACCCCGTCTCTACTAAAAAAAAATACAAAAAACTAGCCGGGCGAGGTGGCGGGCGCCTGTAGTCCCAGCTACTCGGGAGCCTGAGGCAGGAGAATGGCGTAAACCCGGGAAGCGGAGCTTGCAGTGAGCTGAGATCCGGCCACTGCACTCCAACGTGGGCGACAGAGCCAGACTCCGTCAAAAAAAAAAAAAAAAAAAAAATTGTGATAAAATACACAGAGCATTTAGTCCCTTCAACATTTGGAAGTGTATGGCGGTAGCATTAAGCACATTTACATTGTTGTACAGCCAGTCACCACCACCAATCCCGCAGAACTCCTTTCATCTTGCAAAACTGAAACCGTTAAACAATACATTCCCCCCTCCCCAGTCCCCGGAGATCATCATTCCACTTTCTCCCTTGGAGTTTTCAATACTCTAGGGACCTCATATAGGTGGAGTCATATTTGTCCTTTTGTGACTGGTTTATTTCACTTAGTTTAATCATGTCATCAAGGCTTACCTATGTTATAGCATGTGTCAGAATTTTCTTCCTTTGTAAGGCTGAATAACAATCCATTGTGTGGATATATTACATTTTTGTTTATTTATTCATACATTCACAGACTCTTGGATTGGCATCTACTTTTTGGCTATTGTGAATAATGCTGTTATGAACATGGGTATACAAATACCTGTTCAAGACCTTGATTTTAATTATTTTGGCTATATGTCCAGAAGTAGAATTGCTGGATCATATGGTAATTCTATGTTTAATTTTTTGAGGAACCACAATACTGTTTTCCATAGCTGCTACACCATTTACATTCCCACCAACACTGCACGAGGGTCCCCATTTCTCCACATCCTTGCCAACACTTGTTAGTTTTTAAAAAAAATTTTGATAGTTGCCATCCTCATGGGTTTGAGGAGGTATCTCGCTGTGGTTTTGATTTGTGTTTCCCTGGTGAGCATGTTTTCATGTAATTATTGGCCATTTGTATATCTTTTTTGGAGAAATGTCTATTCAAGTTGTTTGCTCATTTTAAAAATTAAGTCATTTTGTTGTTGTTGAGCTGTAGGAATTCTTTATATACTGTGGATATTAATAACTTATATGATTTGCAAACTTTTTTTTTCTGTTCCCGGGCCATCTTTTCACTCTGTAGATTATGTCCTTTGATGAACAGAAGTTTTAATTTTTAAGTTTTATTTTGTTGTCTGACTTTTGGTGTCATTTCCAAGAAATCATTGCCAAATCTAACATTATGGAGTGTTTCTCCCATATTTTCTTCGAAGAATTTGATAGTTTTAGATCTTATGTTTAGATCTTTGATCCATTTTGAGTTAATTTTTTTTTTTTTTTTTTTTGAGATAGGGTCTCACTCTGTCGCCCAGGTTGGAGTGCAGTAGTGTAATCTCGGCTTACTGCAACCACCACCTCCCGAGTTCAAGCGATTCTCCTGCCTCAGCCTCCCAAGTAGCTAGGACCATAGGCATGTGCCACCACGCCCAGCTAATTTTTGTATTTTTTGGTAGAGACAGGGTTTCACCATGTTGGCCAGGCTGGTCTTGAACTCCTGACCTCAAGTGATTTGCCTGCCTCCTTCATTTTTGATGTAAGGAGGAGCTTACACCTTACGGTGTAAGGTAGAGCTTGGTTCCATTTTGAGGTTTTTTTGTTTTGTTTTTTTTTTTGCTTATGGTGTGAAGTAGTAGTTCAGCTTCATCCTTTTATATGTGGATATCTAGTTGTTCCAGCACTGATTGTTAAAAATACTACTCTTTCCCTGTTAAATGGTCTTGGCACACTTGTTGAAATCAATTGACCATGAATGTGAAGCTTTATTTCTGGACTCTTAATTCGATTCCATTGATGTACATGACTATTCTTCGGTCAGCACCACACTATTTTTGTTACTGTAGCTTTGTAGTATACTTTGGAATCAGAAAATGTGGCCTTCCAAGCTTGTTGTTTTTCAAGATTGTTTTGGCTATTCTGGGTCTCTTGCATTTCTGAATGAATTTTAAGTTCAGCTTGTCAATTTCTGGAGAAAAAAAGCAGCTGGAATTTTCACAGAGGTTTCGCAGTGAATCTGTGGATGAATTTGGGATACTCCCATCCTAACAATCCATGAACACAGCTGTCTTTTATTTACTCAGGTTTTCCTTAATTTTTTCCAACAATATTGTAGTTTTCAGTGTACATTTCTGTTATTAAATGTTATTTCTAAGTATTTTATTTTTATCAATGCTATTGTAAATTGAATTTTATTCTTCATTAATCTTCAGATTTTTCATTGCCAATATATAGAGATAAAATTAATTTTTTTTTTTGAGACAGAGTTTATCTGTGTTGCCCAGGCTGCAGTGCAGTGCCATAATCTTGGCTCACTGCAACCACCATCTCCTGGGTTCAAGCTATTCTCATGCCTCAGCCTCCCAAGTAGCTGGGATTACAGGCACCTGTAACCACACCTGGCTAATTTTTGTATTCTTAGTAGAAACCAGGTTTCACTATGTTGGCCAGTCTGGTCTTGAACTCCTGACCTCAGGTGATCTGCCTGCCTCGGTCTCCAAAAGTGCTGGGATTACAGGCGTGAGCCACTGAACCTGGCTGAGATACAATTAATTTTTTGATATTGATCGTGTGTCCTATAATTTACTGAACTTCTTTAATTAGTTCTAATAGTTTTTGTGGGTTTCTTAGGAGTTTCTTTTTTTTTTATTAGACTTTAAGTTCTAGGATACATGTGCACAACGTGCAGGTTTGTTACATATGTATACATGTGCCATGTTGGTGTGCAGGATTTGCTATATACAAGGTCATGTCATCCATGAATACAAATAGTTTTACTCCTTTATTTCTAATCTGGATGCCTCTTATTTCTTCTTATTGCCTAATACCCTGGCTACAATCTCCAATAATGTGTTGAATGAAAGTAACAAGAATGGATATCCTTGTTCTTGATCTTAGGGGAAAACCATTCAATGTCTCATCATCAAGTAGAATGTAACTGGGCTGGGCACAGTGGCTCACGCCTGTAATCCAAGCACTTTGGGCAGCTGAGGCGGGTGGATCACTGAGGTCGGGAGTTCAAACCAGCCTGACAAACATGGAAAAATACCATCTCTTCTAAAAATACAAAAAATTAGCCAGGTGTGGTGGTGCATGCCTATAATCCCAGCTACTCGGGAGGTTAAGTTAGGAGAATTGCTTGAACCTGGGAGGCGGGCGGAGGTTGCAGTGAGCCAAGATCACGCCATCGGACTCCAACCTGGGCAACAAGAGCAAAACTCCGTCTCAAAAAAAAAAAAATGTAACTGTGAGTTTTTCACGTATTATCAAGTCGAAGAAGTTTCCTTCTATTCCTCGCTTGCTGAATGTTTTTATGAAAGGGTTTTGGATTTTGTCAAATGCCTTTTCTGTAGCTCTTGAGATGATCATGTGATTTTTGTTCTTTATTCTATCGATACATTACATCATACTAATTTTTGGATGCTAAATCAAACTTGAATTGTTGGGATAAGAATATCATTTGATTCCTGGGATAAATCCCCATTTGGTCACAGCATATAATCCTCTTTATATGTTTCTGGATTTAATTTGCTAATATTTTATTGAGGATTTTTTGTGGTATATTCAAAAGAGATATTGGTCTTTAGTTTTCTTTTCTTTTCTTTCTTTTTTTTTGAGACGGAGTCTCACTCTGTCACCCAGGCAGGAGTTCAGTGGTTTGATCTCGGCTCACTGCAACCTCCGCCTCTTGAATTCAAGCGATTCTCCTGCCTCAGCCTCCCGAGTAGCTGGGATTACAGGCATGGACCACCATGCCTGGCTAATTTTGTATTTTAGTAGAGATGGCATTTCACCATGTTGGTCAGGCTGGTCTCAAACTCCTGACCTCAGGTGATCTGCCGACCTTGGCCTCCCAAAGCGCTGGGATTATAGATGTGAGCCACTGCTCCTGGCCTAGTTTTCTTTTCTTGTGATGTCTTTGTGTGATTTTGGTAGCAGGGTGACACTGGCTTCAGGGAATGAATTGGCAACCCTGTCTAGACACCATATTTAAGTGTATTAAGTGTAAGCGTACAATTCAGTGGCATTAAATAAATCACAATGTTGTGTCACTTTCAATTATCCACTCCCAGAACTTTTTCATTATCTCAGAGAGAAACTCTGTATCCATTAAACAACTCCCCAGCCCCCTCTCCTCAGCCCTGGCACCTCTATTAGACTTTTTATCTCTGTGAATTTGCTTGTTACTGATACTTTACCTGTGGATTCATCCAGCATTTGTTCTTTTGTACATGGCTTATTTCTCTGCATTCTTTTCTGTTTTTCCATGCCTGAAGGGTTTGTTTCATTTGAAAGTTACAACTTCGAAAAGTATTTAACTCACACATAGTGTAGTATTGCACCTTTGAACAAATTTAGTTGAAGATGCTTTTGAAACTAGTTTATCTTGTCTTTAATTATTACTTATAGGGTCTTTTGATATTACAGCTTTAAAAAAAGATATTTTATCACTACAAATGAGGTGCTTGGCAGAGTCTTTATTTTTATTTTTTTATTTTT
>NW_016814436.1:6354236-6369542 GCF_001698545.2 Rhinopithecus bieti
TTTGAGACGGAGTCTTGCTCTGTCGTCCAGGCTGGAGTGCAGTGGCGCTATCTCAGCTCACTGCAAGCTCCACCTCCCGGGTTCAGGCCATTCTCCTGCCTGAGCCTCCCATGTAGCTGGGATTACAGGCGCCCGACACCACGCCTGGCTAATTTTTTGTATTTTTAGTAGAGACGGGGTTTCACCATGTTAGCCAGGATAGTCTTGATTTACTGACCTCGTGATCCGCCTGCCTCAGCCTCCCAAAGTGCTGGGATTACAGGTGTGAGCCACCGCGCCCGGCCCCCACTTCTAATTTTAAAATCAGCTTGAACTCAGCAGTCAGATTGGTTACTCCTGGACCCTCTCCCCCTTTCCCTGCTGGCCATCCTTCCTGCTAGGAGGCCATCAGGGCAGGGTCTGTCCCACTGTCCTGATGATGACGATGATTCTAGCTAACACTTACGCCTCTCTACCTTTACACGGTAGCTCATTTCTTTCTCACAACAACTCTAAGTGGTTAAAGAAACTGAGACATGAGAGATCAAGCAGTTTGCGCAGGTCACAAAACTAGTGTTCTTCCTAAGCCTGTGCCCTGAGCAGGAGCGAGCTCTCTCTGGGGCTTGTCCACCATCCAGCACTCAATCTTGGTTTAATGGCTGCCTGAGCCAAAGTCCTTAAATATCATTCTCTCTCACTGGGAAAGAAAGGAGCCACTGAGGCCATTTGAGCATTAGCACATTTGCAACGACTTCAGGTGATTTTCTTTTTCGTGATTATAGCCATTTTTACACGATCAGTCCATGTCATCTACTTACCATGACCCTTGAATCAATAAATAGAATGCATCAAATGCAATAAAAATAAACACAATATATCCAAACAATGTTGTAAATGAACAGCGTATTTAAACAAATGAATACAATGACCAAGGGCCCCTAAGTGGATGCTCAACCTGGTTCTAGGGCATTCTCTAGTTTCTACACTTTCCTGGCAGAAAGTCTGAGAGGGAAGGAGCCAACATCATGTTTTTATTTCAATTCCTGTCATACTTTCTCTGTGCTTCCAAGAAATTTCTCTGAACGTCTCAGGCCCCCTTTCGCTCCCTATTGTATTGGAGTTGTTTATGTGCTAACTTCATTCCCCTGTTCCTTACACAAAACACCTGCAGGGCAGGCTGGCTCTTTGATTCACCTGTCTGTCCTCTTCCTCCTTTCCACCCACTGTCCTCCCCCTTCCCCAGACAGTGTCTAGCACCACGTCTGGCCCATTGGAAGGGCTCAGTACATATTTAGTGGGTGAATGAGTGAAGTCTTCTTGTTGACAGCTGTTGTGAGAACTCAGTTCTTGTCTTCTTAGTTTAAAAGAATTTAAACAAGAGACATACAGTGAAGGAGATGCAGTACGAAGTAATTTATTACAAGAGTAGAAGAATATTTTGAGTGCTGAGTGCAGTGGTTCACGCCTCTAATTCCAGCACTTTGGGAGGCCGAGGTGGTCAGATTACCTGAAGTCAGGAGTTCAAGGCCAGTCTGGCCAACATGGTGAAACCCCCTCACCTCTACTAAAAATAGAAAAAATTAGCCGGGCATGGTGGCAGGTGCCTGTAATCCCAGCTACTCGGGAGGCTGAGGTAGGAGAATTGTTTGAAACCGGGAGGCAGAAGTTGTAGTGAGCTGAGATCGCACCACTGCACTCCAGCCTGGGCAACACAGTGAGACTCCGTCTCAAAATTAAAAAAAAAAAATTTTTCAAGTGAAGTGCAGAATAGACATACCCTGGAGAGAAAGAGAGAGAGAGAATGCAGGGCGGGCTGCTCATAAGGATGAGACAGCATTGATGATTGCTGGGGAAACCCCTTTTGTGGGAGTCTTACATGGTTATTCATAAGGAGTTGGAAAGAGGTGTTACTAGGAAACATGTTCTGGGTGGTCCTCTGGGTGCGCATGCGCAGTAGCTGTACCTACTTGGTTGTACGTGGCGTGTCTCATTAGCATGTTAAATCTCCACCCAGGGGTGTGTTTTTTACTATTATAATGAGCAGAGGGTTGGTCTGAGGACAGGTAAAATCAAAATGCGCGTGTTCCCTACAGGGGAAATTCCCTGCGTGACATAGCTTTGCTTGGATGAGCTGCACTGCAGCGCCAGTGCTGGGGCTTATTTTGTTGAGGTCTGGTTGCCACAGTTGCCATGTCCCGAGGTCATGGTTACTTTCTTTCTTTTTTTTTTTTTTTGAGACAAGGAGTCTTGCTCTGTAGCCCAGGCTGGAGTGCAGTGGCGCAATCTCCACTCACTGCAAGCTCCGCCTCCCGGGTTCAAGCCATTCTCCTGCCTCAGCCTCCTGAGTAGCTGGAACTACAGGCGCCCACCACCGCGCCCGGCTAATTTTGTATTTTAGTAGAGACGGGGTTTCACCATGTTAGCCAGGATGATCTCGATCTCCTGACCTCGTGATCCACCCGTCTCGGCCTCCCACAGTGCTGGGATTACAGGCCTGAGCCACCGTACCCGGCCTACTTTCTTGACTGTTTATTCTGCCTCATTCTTCCTAAGACATTGCCTGGTGGAAGAGATCCATAGACGCCCACCCATGCTTGTTCCCATGGTCCACATGAGAATTGCTCAGGATTTCCCCACTGAACTTTCATTTAATCAGAAAGGGCTTTTATTGTGTTATATTGTGTTTTATTGAGGTAACACAATTATGTACAGTAGAGTCCAAGTGAGATAGTCATGTGGTACAGATATTTGAAAGAAGACATTTAATTGGAACAAGAAGGATGTGGTTCTCGGTTCCACCACCACCACTCTCGAGTCCCTGCAGGCTTCCAGGGCCTCAGTGGCCATGAGGTTGTCTCCAGGGCCCCACCTCCTTTCCCATGTCTCTGTCTCCTGGAAGCTTGCTGTCCCACAGCCTCAGCTCTGAATGATCTGAAGCTTATGACACACAAATTTCCACCCCACGGGCTGATAAGTGCATTTTCTGCAGGAAGGTAATATTATCTCTCCATTAAAGCAGTAATGATTTATTACTTGATTGAAATTAGGACCGAATTCTGGACAGGAAGGGAAGGACTATGGTCTCCACCTCAAGTTTATATTCTCGTATTTTATTTTTGAGACAGAGTCTCACTCTGTCACCCAGGCTGGAGTGCCAGGTTGCAATCCCTGCTCACTGTAGCCTCCATCTCCTGGGCTCAAGTAATCCTCCAACCTCAGCCTCCTAAGTAGCTAGGACTACACATGTGCACCATCACACCCAGCTATTTTTAAAATTTTTTGTAGAGACAGGATCTCGCCCTGTTGCTCAGGCTGGTCTCCAACTCCTGGACTCAGGCGATCCTCCTGCCTTGGCCTCCCAAAGTGCTACGATTACAATCGTGAGCCACCACGTCCAGCCTCTCAAGAATATTTTAGAAAGAAGAGTAGAAGTTAAAGAGCAGCATGAGTTCCACAACGGTAGAAGGCAACAACGCAGGATATGTTCTGAATAGGACATGATGAGCTCATGAATGACAGGCCTCTGAATCCGGAGAATGAGGAGGTGACTCTGGGCAGAGCTGGCTTAGGAAGGCTCTACCCAGAAGAGGATGACCTTGTACGGCCATTACTAGTGTGCGGGAGGGCACCTCACTCTCACAGCAGCAGCCAGGCCACTGGTCAAAGACAACAGCAGGCTGGGCTCTGTTAAGCCCAGCATTCATGGACACACACATAGTGGAAATAGATGTATGGGATGATTTATACTTTCTATCCTCCAAACTAATTCCTTCCTTCCTTCCATCCTTCCTTCCTTCCTTCCCTCCCTCCCTTCCTTCCCTCCCTCCCTCCCTCTCTCTCTCTCTTTCTCTCCCTCCCTCCCCCCTTCCTTCCTCTCTTTCTTTCTTTCTTTTCATTCTTTCCTTTTCTTTTTTTTTTTTTTTGAGACGGAGTCTTGCTCTGTCGCCCATGCTGGGGTGCAGTGGCCGGATCTCGGCTCACTGCAAGCTCCACCTCCCAGGTTTACGCCATTCTCCTGCCTCAGCCTCCCGAGTAGCTGGGACTACAGGCGCCCGCCACCTCGCCCGGCTAGTTTTTTGTATTTTTTAGTAGAGACGGGGTTTCACCGTGTTAGCCAGGATGGTCTCGATCGCCTGACCTCGTGATCCGCCCGTCTCGGCCTCCCAAAGTGCTGGGATTACAGGCTTGAGCCACCGCGCCCGGCTCCTTTTTCTTTCTTTCTTTCTTCCTTTCTTCTCTTTCTTTTCTTTCTTGACAGGGTCTCGCTCTGTCACCCAGGCTGGAGCGCAGTGGCATGATCTCAGCTCACTGCAGCCTCAACGACCTCCTGGGCTCAAACAATCCTCCCACCTCACAAACTAATTTCTTTCTATTTCTTATTACTTGATGAATGAATCTATGAACTAATTAATAGCTATTACTTCATTCTCAGTAGCTTAACCTGCTGCTGAAAATTATGACGATGTTAAAAATGAACAATTGCCAAGATAGACTAATTATGTCTCAAGGGAAGTGCCCAAGATATTTAGATGATCTTTTTGCCACCATCATCACCTTCCCCTAGTGATTATGTTTGCTCTAATCACTTTTGAAGAAAGAAGTTACATTGTGATTTTAGCACCTGGGGGTCTGTAGTTATCAGAGCTAACAGCAGGATTCAATTTTGTTAGCAGAGTGGCAGTTTTTCAGATGAGACGTGCCAAGGCCTGACTCATTTTCATTCTCATAAGTCAGGAAGGATGCTCTCTGACATTGGTGAAAGGGGTAAAATCGGGCAGGTGGCTGGACTGGTACATGCATCCCAGCCCCTGATTCACAGCATCAACTCTTTCAACTCAAAAGGAAGAAGGTGAGGTGGGAGAAGCAACTGGTGGGCCAGTAAACATTTGGAGGGCCCTGTTTTTGGTATCAGTCGGCCAGTTTCTGTGCCAGGACCCCGCTGTATCAGAATCACTTCATACCATACAAGTGGCCACATTTAACATTCTGAGTTCATAGTGTAGGATGAAAAACCTTGGGTGGAGCCCATGTGGATCCGATTTCTCATATTTTTGTTCTGATTTACTGTAAATAGAATTACGCTGAGTCTGTTGAAGTGTGTGACTTCCTACCTTATGCCTCAGCCTGTGTCTCTACATGCTGAGAGCTACTTCTCACAAGCACCTGTGTTCTGAGGCCCTGTTTTATGGCTCTGAGACCATGCTGGGTCTGGGCATTGGGCGAGGTGAGTCGGAAGTGCAGAAGAGTCAATGCCGGCCTGGTGCGGTGGCTCACGCCTATAATCCCAGCACTTTGGGAGGCCGAGGCGGGCGGATCACAAGGTCAGGAGATCGAGACCACGGTGAAACCCCGTCTCTACTAAAATACAAAAAATTAGCTGGGCGTGGTGGCGGGTGCCTGTAGTCCCAGCTACTCAGGAGGCTGAGGCAGGAGAATGGCGTGAACCCGGGAGGCAGAGCTCACAGTGAGCCGAGATTGTGCCACAGCACTCCAGCCTGGGGCACAGAGCGAGACTCCGTCTCAAAAAAAAAAAAAAAAAAAAAGAGTCAATGCCCTGGAGGCCTCTGTCAGCTGATGATGGTTGGGGAGGAGGTGAAAAGCTCAGCTTCTCAGCCCCCATCCCTGCTCAGGGTTGGAGCAACAATGAGATGCGTTCTGTGCAGCAGGACTGAGCCCCAGTCACCCCATGGGTGACTTGCTTGATAACACTGTGTGTTGGTTCCTCTCTTTGCCACCCCATGTCCCCCAACCACCCCCACGGAGTTCCCTGGGATCACCTCCTATTTGGGGTTGGATTGTATTCCCCCAAAAGATATACTGAAGTCCTAACTCGTGGTACCCATGAATGTGACCTCATTTGGAACCAGGGTCTTTCCAGATTTAATCAAATTGAGATGAGATCATCCCAGAGTAGGGTGGGCCCTAGTCCAATATGACAGTTGTCCTTATCAAAAGAGGAGACCCAGAGACAAACATGCAGAGAGGAAAAGTGAAAACGGAGGCAGAGATTGCAGCGATGCATCTACAAGCCAAGGAGCGCCAAGGATTGCTGGAGCCACCAGGAACTGGGGAAGAGGCATGGCACAGACCCTCTTCCAGAGCCTTCAGAAAGAGCACAGCCCTGCTGACCTGGGGGTGGTCTATTTCACAGTACCATGCACCTGCTTCCCAAACGCATTTTGTGCCTTCGTGCCTTTGCTTTTGCACATGTCAGTTGTAATTCCTGAAATGTTCTGCCCTCTAATCTAAAAATGTCTATGTCCAAGCTGGGCACAGTGGCTCACGCCTGTAATCCCAGCACTTTGGGAGGCTGAGGCAGGCGGATCACAAGGTCAGGAGTTCAAGACCAGCCTGGCCAATATGGTAAAACCCTGTCTCTACTAAAAATACAAAAAATTAGCCGGGCGTGGCGGCATGTGCCTGTAGTCCCAGTTACTTAGGAGGCTGAGGCAGGAGAATCGCTTGAATCCGGGAGGCGGAGGTTGCAGTGAACCAAGATCACACCACTGCACTCCAGCCTAGGCGACAGAGCGAGACTCCATTTCCAAAAAAAAAAAAAGTCTATGTCCAAAACAAGATGCCACGACACACGTATTAGAATGGGCAAAATCCAGAACACTGACGATGCCAAACGCTGGCGAGGACGTGGAGCAGCAGGAACACTCATTCATTGCTGGTGAGAATGAAAAATGGCACAGCCACTTTGGAAAATAGTTTGTCAGTTTCTTACAAAGCTAAACACACTCTTACCTTATGTACCGGGAACCACAGTCTTTGGTATTTACCCAAAGGAAAACTTTTAAACTTACGTCTGTGCAAAAACCTGCGCATGGATATTTATAGAAGTTTTATTTGTAATTGCCAAAACTTGGGTTGACCTTGGTCTTGTTGGCCTGCCCTGTGGTCCTTCCTCCATCCCATCCCATTTCCCACTCCCTTTCACAGTAATCATGCTGGAGGTTTTCAGTTGGTATTTAGGGATGAGGTTGGACCTTTTAGATTTCAGGTTGAGACAAAAAGACTGAAGGTTGCCAGCCAGTCTGTTGTTTTCCACCTGTCCAATGGTTGGTTGGGTTTGCTGCATAACTGATCCATTGACTTCTGTGGCGATTGGCTGTGGGGTGGAACCAGCTAGACCATGAGCAACCCCACAGGTGTGCCACTAGGAAGGCCTCAGAGAAACCGCCTGTGCCTGTTAAGATGGGAAGCAGATATTGGCCAGGCACGGTGGCGCACGCCTGTAATCCCAGCACTTTGGGAGGCCGAGGCAGGCGGATCACCTGAGGTTGGGAGTTCGAGACCAGCCTGACCAACATGGAAAAACCCCATCTCTACTAAAAATACAGAATTAGCTGGGTGTGGTGGCGCACATCTGTCTGTAGTCCCAGCTACTCGAGAGGCTGAGGCAGAAGAATTGCTTGAACCCAGGAGGTGGAGTTTGCAGTGAGCCAAGATTGCACCATTGCATGTGAGCCTGGGCAACAAGAGTGAAATTCCGTCTCAAAAAAAAAAAAAGAAAAAAAAGCAGATATTGATCTGGGCCAGTGAATCTCCATAGTGGCAAAGCTTGAGGGAGTCTCCATCTTCCTTCCTCAGGGACCTGCGGAGCTTCTGGCTCTTGGATCAGCTGTGGGGCTTTCACCAGTATTTCTGTGTGGGAATATCCATGTGGCCTTGGCACTAATGGGATACCATCAAGTACCCCGGGAAACATCCACACCCACCCACGGATGAGGAATGCCCAGGAACTGAAGTCAGCATATTGGGGCTGGGGTATGGTTTAAACCCTTTGTAGTATGAAGCAGAATACATCGAATAATAGGAGATTAGAGCTGGAGGAAGTCGTAGAAATCAAGTATTGCAATAATCTCATGTTGTAGATGATACCTTTAGCCTGCATGGATGAAGTAATTTGTTAAAATCTATAGTGCCAGTTAATGGAGGATTCTAACAACTAAGAATGATTCGTGTTTGTGCGTATGTGATCAAGCTAGACAAAAATATATGATAAGACCTTTTTTTTTTTGAGACGGAATCTTGCTCTGTTGCCCTGGCTGGAGTGCAGTGGTGTGTTCATGGCTCACTGTATTCTTGACCTCCTGGGCCCAAGTGCTCCTCCCACCTCAGCCTCTGGAGTAGCTGGGACTACAGGTGCTCACCACGCCCAGCTAATTAAAAAAAAAAACTTTAGAGAGAGGGTCTTCCTATAGTGCCCAGGCTGGTCTTGAACTCCTGGCCTCAAGTGATCCTCCCACCTCCACCTCCCAAAGTGCTGGGATTACAGGTGTGAGCCATCACACCCAGGCTGCAGAGACAATTTTTGAATAGTATCCTATTTTTTAAAAATGTATATTTTTAAGAATTTGATAAAATGATAAAATTTCACCAACAGTCATTCAACATCTAGCAACTATTTGTTAATGGTCTGCTTTATGCTTGGTACTGCTTTGGGTGCCAGAGATACAACAGGAACGGAGATAAAGTTTCCCGTCTTCTGAAGTTTACGTTCTCATCACAGCAGAACCACAGTCATCAATCATAACAAGTTCATGGCAGACGATGATAAGCATCATAAAGGTAATAAAATAAGATCCGCTCTTGGTTCTTTCATTCACTTGACAAGTGTTTATTGAACTTGGACTGTTTGCTGGGCACTGCCTTGGACCCTGGTGAAATGGTGGGGACAAGACAGAACAGGTGCCTGCGCTCTTGGAGATTTGCTTCTGGTTGGGAGTGATGCAGTGATGCACAAGTACAAACAACCACTGCGGAGGAAGCTGCTATGAGGGAAGGAATGGAGGGAGTGGTGTGATGGAGCAAACAGGGATTGGGAGATGGTGGGGGTTCTGTGGTGTGGATGGGTGGAGTGGGAAGATAGAGTGCTTCTTTTCAAGAAAAAATTTAAATATATAATAAAAAAAAAAAAATAGAGATGGGGTCTTGCTGTGTTGACCAGGCTGGTCTCAAACTCCTTTCCTAAAGCAATCCTCCCATCTCAGCCTCCCAAAGTGCTAGGATTACAGGCATGAGCCACTGCACCCAGCCAAGCTTCAAGTGCTTCTAACAGCAGGTGCAAAGGCCCTGGGGTGGGAAGGGACTTGGCAGGTTTGGTGGAAAGGAGGCCAACATGGCTTCAACCTGGTGAGTGAGGGAGAGAGGGGAAGGAGATGTGGGAGCCAGATCATGCAGACCCTCATGTGCTGGGGAAGGGTTTTGATTTTATCCTGAGAGCAGTTGTCCAGGGAGCCCTGGAGAATGTAAGAAGGAGAACATCAAGGTATGATGTTTGTCTTTAAAAGATGGCAGGCTGCTGTGCGGGAAACAGGGTGGCTGTTGTGGGTGAGACTGGAAGCTGCCATGGAGTCAGGAGTCCCTAAGAGCAATCCAGGCAAGACACGGTGGTGGCCTGGACCTGGGAGTGGATGGTGGACGTGGTGAGCAGTTGACACATGGAGCAGATATTCTGAATGTTCTTCCTGGTGTTGCTGACGCTTCCAGCTCAGCCCCTGCCCTACAGCCACAAGAGCTTGGAGGTGGGACACTTGCCCATGCCATCTGAGTCACCTGGGATGGAACTGGAGAGGAGGACCCCCAAGCCACCTTGGCTGCCGCCCTGTGCTCTGAGGGGACAGAGCAGCCTCTCCTCACAGGTGACAGCTGGGTTTCCAGGATGAAGTTGAGGAGCAGTGGCCAGGACAATCATAGGCTACCCGGGGTTGGCACCCACCCCAGTCTTCCCTTGCTTTGCTCCCCGCTAGCCTCCAGCATGCTCGTGACCATGCAGCCTCCTTGGCTCCATCAGCTCGGGCTATTATGACAAAAATACCACAGACTGGGTGGCTTCAACAACTGACATTTATTTCTCGCAGTTCTCAAGCCTGGGAAATCCAAGAGCAAGGTGCCGGCAGATTTGGCATCTGGGGAGGGCTCCCTTCCCGGTTTGCAGATGGCCATCTTCTGGCTGTGTCCTCATGGGGCAGAAAGAGCTGGAGAACTCCCTGGAGTCTTTTTTATAAGGACACTAATTCCACTCATGAGGGTTCCACCCTCGTGACCTAATCATCTCCCAAAGACCCCGCCCCTAATACCATCACATTGAGGATTAGGGCTTCGACAGAGGAATTAGAGGGGGGCACACACATTCAGTCCTTGGCATCCTCTAACCTCACATGGAGCACCGACCCAGGAGCAGAAGGCATGGGCTGCAGTCTCCACATTAACCCCAGCTGCCTTCATGTCTCGGGGGCAAGCTGGAGTATATTCATGGTAGAATGGCGAACAGAGTAAATGAATTCAGACGCCAAAACCTGGTGGGTATCACAGGCTGGTTCATCCACTCGCATTTCTACTCAGCAAATACTATCTCAACATTCATAGTTTCTGAATGCTGATGGGTGCTGGGATTGATGGTGAACAGGACCCAGGCCCTGCTGCCCAGCTGTCCAGAGGGCAATAGAGACCATGGCCACTCCCTGTGATCAGTGCTTGGATATGGAGGTGGGGGGACCCTGGAGGGGAACCCCACCACGCTTTGGAGTCAGGGAGGCTCCCGAGGAAGTGACACTTACTCTGTGTTGGAAGAATGGGAAGAATGGGAAGGAAGGAGGTCTTTCTTCTCCCGTGACCACCCACTCAACACCAGGGCCCTTCAGTTCTCGCTCCCAAATGCCTCTCATCTCTCTCCTTCGCTGTTAGTGTCCACTGCTACCCCTTGCTTCAGACCCTCATTGTTTCTTGCCTGGGTTACTGCAGTGGTCCTGCCTCCTGCCTCCCAGTCCTTTTGCTTCCTCACCCTCTACGTTGTCTCTCGAATAAAATATACAGAACAACATCTGATACATCCGTCCTCTTAGTCCAACCATTCGTGTAGGATAAGTTCTGCTTGTTTTCCTTCTAGTACTTTACTGGTCCAACATTTAAATCTACCTACAAGTTATTTTACTATTTTAAATAACAACTTTATTGAGCTATAATTCACAAACCATAACACTCACCCTTTTATACATACAGTCCAGTGTATACAATTTTATAGATAAAGTTCCATGTTTGTGTATTCAGACTTATATAGTTATCACCACTATCTGAACGTTTTCATCAGCCCCCAAAGAAACCTCACGCCCATTGGCAGTCACCCCTCCTCCTGCCCCCACTCCAGCCCCAAGCGAACAGGAATCTGCTTTTCATCACTTCGAATTTGCCTATTTGGGACATTTTGTATAAACGGTCTTTTGTGACTGGCTCCTTCCGCTTAGCATCGTGTGTTCAAGATTCATCCATGGTGTGGCGTGTATTAGTGCCTCGTTCCTTTTTATTGTCAAATAACATTCCAACATGTGGCTAGACCACGACTTGTCTGTCCACTACCGAGGTGCTGGATGCTGACATTTGGACTATTTCTGCTCTTGGGCTCTCATGAGTGATGCTCCCGTGACCATCCCTGTCCCGGCATTCTGGTGCACACATCTCCAGTTCTGGGAGGATAACACTTTTGAACGATTCATTTTATTTTTCTCTCCTCAGTTCCTTTTGTTTACTCTTCCTCCTACTCAAGCAACTACGCAATCTGGCAGCACTGTAGCAAATGGATGCCTTGTTTTTCTCACTGCCTCCCATAGGGTGGGGCTTGGTCTTGATTTGTCCCTTGATGTTTACTTTGATCGCTTGACAATGGTAATGTCTGCCAGCATCTCTTTTATAGAGTCATTCTTTCTTTCTTTCTTTCTTTTTTTTTTTGAGATGGAGTCTGGCTCTGTCACCCAGACTGGAGTGCAGTGGCACCATCTCGGCTCACTGCAACCTCTGCCCCCCAGGTTCAAGCGATTCTGGTGCCTCAGCCTCCCCAGTAGCTAGGATTACAGGTGTGTGCCACCATGCCTAGATACTTTTTGTTAGAGATGGGCTTTTACTACGTTGGCCAGGCTGGTCTCGAACTCCTGACCTCAAGTGATCCACTCACCTCGGCCTCCCAAAGTGCTGGGATTATAGGCTTGAGCCACCGCGCCCGGCTAGAGTCATTGTTTTTTCATGTTCTCTGCCATTCTGTGGGTAGGTACTTTGAAACCCTGCAGATATCTCCATTCCTCACCAAATTCTCAGTGCATTCATTTATTGTTTATATCTGTATGGATTCTTGGGTTCCTGTTATATTCAATAGATCATACATTTTTGTGACTATAATTTATTTTTATGTTCAGATTGTCCTGGATTTGGCCAGTGGTCACCTTTCCGAAGCAGCTTCTTGGTTTTTGACGCGTCCTTATTATGGTTTGAGCACTTCCTTCCTCTCTAAAGTCTCTCTCCACATGGCCTCTCATCTTGACCTCAAATTCTGGGATCAAAGAGGACAGAGTGTCCATCAAGTGTGTGTGATGTGCATGTGTGTGTGTGTGCGTGTGCATGTGTGTGCGTGCATGCATACATGAATGTGTGTGTGTGCATGTGTGCTTGCATGCGTACATGAATGCATGTGTGTGTGCGTGCATATGTGCATGAGTGCGTGTGTGCGTGTGTGTGCGTGCATATGTGCATGAGTGTGTGTGTGCATGTGGGTGTGTGTGCATGCATGCATACATGAATGCGTGTGTGTGTGCTTGCATATGTGCGTGTGTGTGTGCGTGTGCACGCATGTGTGCGCACGCGTGTGTGTGTTTAATGCGCTGCTGGACCTGTGGCTAAAGCAAGTCACATGGTTCAGGCTAGTGTCCATATGGGCAGGGCCACAGAGGGACCCAGGTGGCCTGATCCACCGGGGCCACCAGTCCTACCTCTCACCACGCCATTGTTGGCAGAGGCGTAGATAAAAAGAAAATACTTTCTCCTATAAAAAAACAAGCCCCCCAAAATTTTACAAATGCCAACTGAAACCCAGCTTCAGCATTCAAGAGAAAATAGAGAGTTGTAGGGAGCTGGCAGGGAATGAAATGCTCCAAGCCAAGGTGGCAGCCCCTGTGTAGCCCCCGCTCGTTGTTGCTATGTAGGACATAGGACCTAGACCCAGCATTGCCAGATCTTCTGATTTTTTTTTTTTTCAGAGAAACTGAAACTCTTAAGAGTTTGAGATGAAATTCAGATATTAAAGTATGGGCTCAAATGTTTAATCCTATGGGAGCCAACAGAGCCCACTGGGGCTGGCATGTGGCTGGCAGGCCACCATTGGCTCCCTCTGGTTGGTGCTTCCGGCACTTCCAGGCAGAGCCAGCCCCATACAGCCCCAGAAGGCTTCCGCAAGGGGGCAGAAATCCCACCCAAGCTGGGTCTGAAATAGAAGGAAAGTTATCATTCAGTAAACAGTAACTGCAAGGGGCCGGGGCTTTACAGCATAATAGGAATTGGGAATTTTATTTATTTATTTATTTTTGAGACGGAGTTCCACTCTGTCACCCAGACTGGAGTGCAGTGGCGCTCTTGGCTCACTGCTCCCTCCACCTCCCAGGTTCAAGCAATTCTCCTGTGTCAGCCTTCTGAGTAGCTGAGATTACAGGCACCTGCCACCACACCTGGCTAACTTTTTTTTTTTTTTTTTTTTTTTTTTGATACAGAGATGGGGTTTCACCATATTGGCCAGGCTGGTCTCGAACTCCTGACCTTAGGTGAGCCACCTGCCTTGGCCTTAGCCGAGGCCAGCACTTTGGGATTACAGGTGTGAGCCATCTCTCCCAGCCAAACTTTTTTTTTTTTCTTTCAGAGGCTGGAGCTGGCTTTGGCTATGCTGATGCTCAAGTGACATCCCAGGCCTCAGTTTCTCCATCTCTTTGCTCTGTTTTCTCATTAGCTGGCTTCATTCTCAGACAGACTTTCTCTGTGCAACATGGCAGCTCCCGGCTTCCGTGACCCTCAGCGCTTGAGTGGCCCAAAGGAGAGAAATTGCCTTTCCCCAAGTGTCCAGCTCTGCCAGGCTGCCATCTCCTCCCCACCCCATCGGGCACTACATCTGTGCTTTGGGGTCTGCTCAGGAGCCTGCCTGACCTGGGGGAAGCAGGGACATCCATGCCGAATTACACAGAGCAGGACAGCAGTCGGCACCAAAGGAAAGGGGAAGGAATCCAAGCAGGGAGAAGTAACAAGTATCAATCATAGGAGGTGAGACCAGCTTTTGCCTGCAATCAAGGGATGTGAATATTGAAATTCTAGGTCAGCAAGTGACTTGCTTTAGCTCTTACCTATAGGACAAGAACTCAAGAATCTCTTCTACTTCTTCACTCTGTGCTCTTTTTCCTGCCTTCCCCAACCTCCATCTTTTTTGAGATAGAGTCTTGCTCTGTTGCTCAGGCTGGAGTGCAGTGGTGCAATCTCAGTTCACCGCAGTCTCGACCTCTCGGGCTCAAGCTATCCTCCCACCTCAGCCTCCTGAGTAGCTGAGACTTCAGATGCATGCCACCATTCCTGGCAAATCTAAAAAACATTTTTTTTTTTTTTTTTTTTTTTTGTAGAGACAGGGATTTCATTATGTTGTCCAGGCTGTTACTGAACTCCTGGGCTCAAGCGATCCTCCTGCCTTGGCCTCTTAAAGCATCGGAATTACAGCCACTGTGCCTGGCCCCTGCACTTTTTACTGAAATCTCTTGATGTTGTGAAGTTGCAGTCCTGATGGGACTTGGCCATGGCTTTCCCCAAGGCGTTAGTTTTGTTGCTAGAACTTGGACACATTGTCAGAGTGGAATCTTGAGAATTGTTTTCCTTTGTAAGATCTTATATTACTATTATTACTTTTATATTCATTGTAGAAAATTTTAGAAAATACAAAACCTCATAATCCAGTCTCTGAAAGGTAGCCACAGCCAACAGGTTGGCATATTTCTTTCTTTATAACTGGGTACGCTGGTGCTGTATGTACAATTGTGTACCTGCTTTCTAAACTAAAAATCTCAAGCTCCTCAAGTTGCTAGCTTGATGACTGGCCTGGGACTTCTGAAGTTCCAGCCCCAGGATGGGCCAGGCCAGCCCAGGGCTGGATTAACTCTCCCCTGAGGATCCTGGGACTCATCCATGGGGAATGGAGAGAACAGGGCAAGGAGCCAGGCAGGTTCTGCAGCATTTTCAAACAGCCCAGCCATTGCAACCACAATGGTGCTTCTCTCTAAGACCATAACCCTGGGACCAGGTCAGCTAGCAAGGGGCACAGATGACTTCCCATTTCTGCCTGACTGTATGGCTCCTGATGCTTGGGCTCAGTCTGCAGATGTGACGGAGGAGGAAGGACACGTGCCTCCTTGCTCTATCTGCTCTCCTTTTCTCCCTGTGCCAGTCGGTGGCAGATGAGCAGGACATCCACAGTGTCCTTGATGTTTAGGTGCATGACCCTGACTCCCCACCCCCCTACCCCCCCCC
>NW_016814436.1:6369969-6375267 GCF_001698545.2 Rhinopithecus bieti
CTCACCATAGAAGGATTTGTGAAGATGGCTTCTGAGTGTTCGACGGGCCCTCTAGGCTGACAGCGGTGGGTCCCCCGCGACGGTTCTGGCGCACACCCAGCCCATTTACGAAACGCATGCTGTTTACTCCGCCGCGCTGAGTGGGCCCAAGGGGCTATTTTCCTCCTTTGGGTAAATCCAAGCTTAGAGAAGTTTAGCGCACACCGATTATGCACTCAGCCGACTGAAATGATTTTCTGTTGCGATTACAGTCAATGATGAAAATCGCACACATCACTTTGTAAAGTAAATTATTTTTCACTTGATAGATCCTAATAGCTCTCCAGAGTAGTTAAGGCCTAACCAGTCCCTGGAGAGTTTGGGGAGCTAGGCGGGTGGGAGGCAGCGGGAGACGGAGTGGGTGAGGGGGAGGGGAGAAGGGGAGTCTCATCATTCCAGAAAGCAGGGCACAGGCGGACTGGCATGCACTTTTACTGGAACTCCAGTCCTTAACCACTTCTGTACTTAATGGGCTCGTAAATATCACCAAGTCCTTTTCTGTATTTCCGTGCACAACTTTCTGTTTGACTGATACCCACCTCTCACCTTTTCTGTCAACCCGTTGTCATGCATGTAAAAAACAGAGGATAGTGCCTGCTGTGAAGGTCATCATCATGCACAGCTAGCTCCTACTCTGCTTTGAGGTTTAAATCAAGACCCACTTCTTGGTGAAACATGACCCTCTACACCCCCCTTTCCTCTGAACCCTGATGATGGTGGCCATGATGATTATTATGAAAGCAATGATGGTCATGATGACAATCAACACCCATTGGCCACTGTCCGTGGACCAGCACCACCTTCTTCAAGACCCTATTCTGAATCCTTTATTCTTTTTTTTTTTTTTTTTGAGACGGAGTCTCGCTCTGTCGCCCAGGCTGGAGTGCAGTGGCCGGATCTCAGCTCACTGCAAGCTCCGCCTCCCAGGTTTACGCCATTCTCCTGCCTCAGCCTCCCGAGTAGCTGGGACTACAGACGCCCGCCACCTCGCCCGGCTAGCTTTTTGTATTTTTAGTAGAGACGAGGTTTCACCGTGTTAGCCAGGATGGTCTCGATCTCCTGACCTCGTGATCCGCCCGTCTCAGCCTCCCAAAGTGCTGGGATTACAGGCTTGAGCCACTGCGCCCAGCCAGATTGGGTAATTTATAAAGAACATAAATTTGGCTGGGTGTGGTGGCTCACACCTGTAATCTCAGCACTTTGGGAGGCTGTTGGATCACCTGAGGTCAGGAGTTTGAGACCAGCCTGGTCAACATGGTGAAACACTGTCTCTACTAAAAATAAAAAAAAATAATAAAAAATAAAAAAAATTAGCCAAGTGTGGTGGTGTGAGTTATCTCAGCTACTCAGGAGACTGAGGCAGGAGAATCGCTTGAACCCAGGAGGTGAAGGTTGAAGTGAGCTGAGACTATGCCATTGCATTCCAGCCTGGGCTACAAGAGTGAAAGTACATAAATTTATATCCTCACAGTTATGGAGGCTGGGAAGTCCAAGATCAAGGTGTTGGCATCTGGCAAATGCTTTTTGTTTTAGTCCGTTTTCACACTGCTAGTAAAGACATATCCAGCCGGGCGTGGTGGCTTATGCCTATAATCCCAGCACTTTGGGAGGCTGAGATGGGCAGATCATCTGAGGTCGGAAGTTCGAGACCAGTCTGACAAACATGGAGAAACCCCATCTCTGCTAAAAATACAAAAGTAGCTGGGCATGGTGGCGCATGCCTGTAATCCCAGCTACTCAGGAAGGCTAAGGCAAAAGAATCGCTTAAACCCGGGAGGTGGAGGTTGCGGTGAGCTGAGATCATGCCACTGTGCTCTAGCCTGGGCAACAAGAGCGAAACTCAGCCTCAAAAAAAAAAAAAAAGACATATCCAAGACTGGGAAATTTATACAGGAAAGATGTTTAAAGGACTCACAGTTCCACATGGCTGGGGAGGCCTCACAATCAGGGCGTAAGGCAAGAAGCAGCAAGTCACATCTTACCCGGATGGCAGCAGGCAAAGAGAGAGCTTGTGCAGGGAAACTCCTCCTTATAAAACCATCAGATCTCATGAGGCTCAGTCACTGTCACAAGAAGAGCAGGAAAGACCCTGCCCATGATTCAATGACCTCCCACTGGATCCCTCCCACAACACAATGGGAACTGTGGGAGCTACAATTCAAGATGAGATTTGAGTGGGGACACAGTCAAACCATATCTCTTTCTGTGTCATCTCAAGGCAGAGGGTGGAAAGGTGAGAGAGAGAGAGACAGAAGGAGAGAGAGAGAGAGCAAGTTGGACTCATCCTTTCATAAGAAACCCACTCCAGGCCGGGCGCGGTGGCTCACGCCTGCAATCCCAGCACTTTGGGAGGCCGAGACGGGCGGATCACAAGGTCAGGAGATCGAGACCATCCTGGCTAACACGGTGAAACCCCGTCTCTACTAAAATACAAAAAATTAGCCAGGCGTGGTGGCGGGCACCTGTAGTCCCAGCTACTAGGGAGGTTGAGGCAGGAGAATGGCGTGAACCCGGGAGGCGGAGCTTGCAGTGAGGCGAGATCCCACCACTGCACCCCAGCCTGGGCAACAGAGCGAGACTCTGACTCAAAAAAAAAAAAAAAAAAAAACCCACTCCCACAATAACAACATTATCCATTCATGAATAGCTTCACGAATGTATTTGTGAGGGGCAGGGACCTCATGGTCCAATCACCTCCCATTAGGCAGCCCCACCTCCCAACACTGCTGCATTGGGGATTATATGCTTTTTGCTAAACACGCTGAAACCATAGCACCTTATGTAAGTAAAATCACACAGCGTTTGTCCTTTCGTGACTGGCTTATTTCACTTAGCGTAATGTCCTCTGGGTTTGCCCATGTCAAAGCAAGGGTGAGAATTTCCCACCTTTTTAAGGCTGGATAATGTTCCGTTGTGTGGATACACCTCATTTTGTTCACCTATCCATCTGTAGATGGAGCTACAGTTGCTTTCAGCTTTTGGCTATTGTGAAGAGTGCTGCTCTAAACATGGATATGCAAATATCTGTTGGAGTCCCTGCTTTCAATTCTTTGGGGTATTTACCAAAGTGGGATTGCTGGATTACATGGTATTTCTGGGTTTAATTTTTTGAGGAATCACCACACCTAACTCTTTCTCAGTAAAATACTTTGTTTTAATGTGAATTCCTACCTTTCAAGTCCCACCTCCTTGGTGACAGTTCTCTGACCATCTCTATTCCCTGGAACCTCTTATCTGAGGACTCTCCTCCATGTCCTGCTGCCTCCCAGCCATCTCTAATGCTCCATTGGTGTGGATTTGTGACAGTTTTGTCCTTTCTGACTGCGAAAAGCTCTGGTGGCGCCTCTCCCTGTCACTAGATGGCACTGGAGAGTAATTCGGGTTTGCTTCCTCCTGGAGAAAGCCCTCTCGTTTTCTTCTAGGCTGGGGTTGTGATTCCTCATGCCAGGCTGGGTGGGACTGCTTCTCAGCAATCCCTGCCTGGGGTCACATTGCCTTGAAACTTGGCCGTGGCTTGGGTTTCTATGTCTTTGGTTAGGGACACCTCCTCTAGCCTCTCTGAAAGGAGTAGTAGTACTGGGAAAACATTGGTACGTTGGAAAGAACATTGGATGGGGTGCCACAAGGACCTCCATCTGAGTCCTTGTTCATCGAGAACTCTGTGTGGCTTGAACAAGCCATTTGGGCTCTCCCAGCCTCAGTTTCCCTACTTGTAAAACCACGGTGTTGGATGAGTCAATGACTCTCACTTCCGCCAGGCCATGAGACTCCCCGGGGGAAAGAATATCAATGTGGGCTGAATCAGAAGCTCCAGGCAGAGTGCTTGTCAAAGCTCCCCAGGTGATTCTCATACAGCATGGTGGGGACTCCCTGGGTTCCATGGGCCCTGAGATCCCTTCTTGCTGTACAAGGCTCTGTGCCTTCCCAGCTGCGTGACATGGAGCAAGTAACTCCTTTAAGCTCCTGTTTTTTCATCTTATAAAATGGGAATAAAAATGGCACCTATCACCACTTAGGGTGTGGGGATCAGAGGTGAGGTGAGCATAGTGTCTTACACGTGCCCGGCACAGCCAGCGCTCAGAGGGCAGTGGATCTTCTAACTCCTAGATCGGCTCTTCTCAGGAAGTAGACGGCAGGGGTGCAGCAAAATCACCTGGAGAGTTTTTCTCAAGACACCTGCCTGGGGATCCACATCCTGAACTTCCAAATCAAGGGAACTCATTCGAATTAGAGGGCCTGGGTAGATCCAGGCTCTAAGTTCTTTGAAACAGCACCCAACACCTCAGCACACTGCCTGACACTCATGAGACGCTTAACACGTTAGGTTAAACAGGTCATTTCACTAAGGGAAGCTTCTAGAAGAAAGTGTCCCTAGAGGCTGTGCACGGTGGCTCTTGCCTGTAATCCCAGCACTTTGGGAGGCCAAGGTGGGCAGATCACCTGAGGTCAGGAGTTCAAGACCAGCCTGACCAGCGTGTTGAAATCCCGTCTCTACTACAAATACAAAAAAATTAGCCAGGCATGGTGGCAGACGCCTGTAATCCCAGCTACTCAGGAGGCTAAGGCAGGAGAATTGCTTGAACCCGGGAGGCAGAGGTTGCAGTGAGCAGAGATGGTGCCATTGCACTCCAGCCCGGGTGACAACAGTGAGACTCTGTCTCAAAAAGAAAAAAAAAGTGTCCCTGGAGCTGAGTTTTGAAGGCCAACGAGGAGTTAGCAAAGCAAAGAAGGGTGGAGAGAGTTTTCTCACCAGAGGGAACAGTGAGTCAGATGAGAGGCTGAGGCAGCAAGGACTGAGTTTATCCATTCACGTGTCTTTCAGACCGCTGACCCTGCACCAGGTTCTGGACAGAGAGCCAGGTGGGTGCATTCCCTGCCCCTGTGGAGCCTACATTCCAGTTGGGAAGCTGTGGGACATGAGACCCAAAGCCATATACTGAGAACGCAGAAGTCTGAGCTCTGTCCTGAGAGTTCTGAAGAACCCTGAAGGGTTTAAGGCAGGGGCTTGCCAGGGTCGCATGGCTTTGCCAGAAGCTCATGGTCCCAGTGGATGTTGGATTGGAGCCATGAGGGTAGCGGGGGAAGAGGGAGGAAGGAGATCTGTGGGGAGGTCACCATGGTAATCTAGGGAAGGATTGCTGGGGCAGTGGTGGTGAATGGAAGGGGCGAGGGGCTCAGTGACTGCATATGTCTGGTGAGGAGGAGGAGAAGGAAGAGGAGGAGGAGGAGGGGGAGGAGGAGAGGGAGGAGGAGGAGGGG
>NW_016814436.1:6376669-6411005 GCF_001698545.2 Rhinopithecus bieti
TTTTTTTTGAGACGGAGTCTCGCTCTGTCGCCCAGGCTGGAGTGCAGTGGCCGGATCTCAGCTCACTGCAAGCTCCGCCTCCTGGGTTTACGCCATTCTCTCGCCTCAGCCTCCCGAGTAGCTGGGACTACAGGCGCCCGCCATCTCGCCCGGCTAATTTTTTGTATTTTTTTTTTTTAGTAGAGACGGGGTTTCACCGTGTTATCCAGGATGGTCTCGATCTCCTGACCTCATGATCCGCCCGTCTCGGCCTCCCAAAGTGCTGGGATTACAGGCTTGAGCCACCGCGCCCGGCCCATTGTCAAAGTTTTGAAGAGCATCGCTTTGGGTATTGCTATTGACTTTCGTGCCTCTACCACGTGAGGTCTGGCCTTGTGCCAGGCAGAGCTGAGCTCTATGCGAACAGTATTTACTCCTACACAACCTCCTGAGATGGGCATTAGTGTTTGTTCTGAGGCTCAGAGAAGTCATGAGACTTGTCCAAAGCCACACAGCTGAAATGCAGAACTCTTGTCTGACCCCAAAGACAGTTTCTTTAACTTCCAGTGGAATGCAGTTTTGTCTCACCCTGGGCGCTGGACAGAGATCCATCTATTTGCTCAGACTACATTGTCAAATCAGTGGATGGGTTAATAGTATTGGGCATCTATAATGTGACAGGTCCATTTGAGGCCAGGGAGAGACTAAGCTCTCAGAACAGGACATGCCTTCAAGAGGCCAACATTCTAGGTGGGGGGAGAAAATAAATGATTGGATGAAGCAGTTAACACAGACATTGATCCTGCTGTAAGGACAGTGAAACTAGGTCTGTGACAGGTGAGCGCTCTCCGGGTGGTCCAGCTGGTGCAACCTGGGAAGGCTTCTTGGAGGCAGTGACAGGGCCACTGAAACTGAGGACTGACCACGAGGCAGCAGCACAGCATAGCAGGCTGCAGTGGCCAGGACTGAACTTGCCTTCCTGGCTCCCTGACAACGTGGCTCAGCACTCTCCGCTTCCCTCCCGCTGTTTCCTCTTGGTCTCCTTTGCTCTCAGTCCCGCCCTGTCCCTGATTTCCATCATCTGAAATGGCACTGCCACTCATGCAGAAGCACAAGACCTTGGGGACCATCTTTCCCTCATCCCTGGGATTTTTTTTTTTTTTTGAGACAGGGTCTCACTGTCGCACATGCTGGAGTGCAGTGCACTGGGGCAACCTTGACTCACTGCAACCTCTGCCTCCTGGGCTCAAGCCATTCTCCTTTCTCAGCCTCTCCAAGTAGTTGGGACTCCAGGTGCATGCCACCATTCCCAGCTAATTTTTGTATTTTTAGTAAAGATGGGGTTTCACCATGTTGCTCAGGCTGGTCTGGAACTCTTGAGCTCAGGTGATCCACCTGCCTCGGCCTCCCAAAGTGCTAGGATCACAGACGTGAGTCACCGTGCCCCACCTCCCTCATCCCTGGAATCTAATCCATTGAGTCCACCCCGATCCCTGACTCCCTTCACTTCTCCCTAAACTCTGCCTCTGTCTCTGTCCAAACTGCCTTCATCTCTCACCCGGGTCTCTACACCTGACTCCACTCCCAGGCTCTGCCCATGCCTTCCTGGGGCCCTCTTTGAGGCATGAACGGAATCATGTCACCCTCCTGCTTAACCCTCCTATGACTTCCCTCCAACTTAGGATAAAACCTGTGCAGCCTCCATCCCTCTCCCCAGCTAGTTCCCCGAGCTCACCCTACTCTACTGTTCTCAAGGTGTATCTGTCTGTCCCTCAAACACGCCGAGCTGCCCCCTCCCTTGGCCTCTGCACCTGCTGTGCCCTCTCCCCAGCACGCCCTTCCCCCAGATGGTGCCTTTCAACGCTGCTCCTCAGGGAGGCCTTCCCTGGCCTCCAAGCCAAAGCTTCCCCACCCTTGCTCTCCCTGACACCTGTTTGAGTTTCTTCCTGGCTCCATTGCCCACTGAGGTGTGTTGTTGGCATCCTCACCCACCCCTCACTCTCTGTTAAACTAATAGCTCCCTGAGAGCAGGCCCTGTTAGTGCTGTGCCCAGATGCACCCCTGCTAGTTATGGCCGCTCTATGATTATCTGTTGAAAGAAAAAGCAATGGACCTCAGTTTTCTCATCTGTGGAATGAGGAGTGTGTCCTGTAAGTCGTAAATGCCATCTAAATGTTAGTTAATACAATTAACCTGCCTTGTGTGAGACTGTTCCATACTCAAAGAAGGACAGGTGGCACTGTCGCCCAGCTGTTAAGATTCCAAGCACATGAGCTCACAGACCTGGCTGAGTCTCCACTTCATCTATCACAAGAGGTCTGGTGACGGTCTGGCCATTTAACCTCTCTAACCCTCATATGAAAAAGTAGAGATGGGGCAGGGCATGGTGGCTTATGCCTGTAATCCCAGCAATTTGGGAGGCTGAGGCAGGAGGATCGCTTGAGTCCAGGAGTTTGAGACTAGCCTGGGCAACATAGTGAGACCCTGTCTGTACAAAAAAAATTTTTTAAGTGGCCGGGCACGGTAGTTCATGCCTGTAATCCCAGCACTTTGGGAGGCCGAGGCGAGTGGATTACCTGAGGTCAAGAGTTTGAGACCAGCCTGCCCAATATGGTGAAAACCCATCATATTGGTGGGCGCCTGTAATTCTAGCTACTCAGGAGGCTGAGGCAGGAGAATCACTTGAATCCAGGAGGCGGAGATTGCAATGAGCTGAGATCATGCCACTGCACTGCATACTGGGCAACAAGAGCGAAACTCCATCTCAAAAACAAATAAATAAATTACCAGGTATGGTGGCACATGCCTGTAATCTCAGCTACTTGGGAGGCTGAGGTGGAAGGATCACTTGAGCCCAAGAGGTCGAGGCTGCAGTGAGCTGTGCTTGCGACACCGCACTCAACTTGGGCTACGGAGCAAGACCCAGTCTCAAAAAAAAAAGTAGAGACAATAACAGTTATTTACAGAGTTGTTCTCGGAATTGAATGAGCAAATGTATCTAAAGTACTTGGCATAGTCCTTGGCACTTGGTAATCTCTTAAGATGTTATAGCTAGTATTATTTCATTATTGTTGTGATGATGATGATGATGATTTGGGTCTAGAAAGGTGGCAAAGCTGAGGACGTCTCCATGAGGTGGTGGCATTTGATCTTAACCTTGGACAACTGGATGGATCAGAACGCTATTTCATTTTCAGAATAGTAATGCTGCTGTCAGTTGTCTGGTATCCACCAAAGGCCAGAAGCAGGGAGGTCATATCACCATCTTACAGTCAAATAAATGGAGACTTGGAGTGTTTAAGTAATTTGCCCAGTGGCAGAACAGGGACCGTTCTTGGGCCCATGCTCTTCCCACATGTGAACATTTTCTGTTTGGTGATTTGCTTCCCTTCAGACTGGAAGCTGTTAGAGGCAAGGCTGGCCCACACCATTGTTTGCACGACTGGTGTCCACATATACCCACTGCCTGTGTGCTGAGCTGAAGAACTGGGCCCCCCGGAGCTTCATCACTGGCCACATCTGTCAAATGATCATGATGACATCTACCCCCCAGAGTGACTGAGAATAAAGTCAGATCATGATTATGAAGATGGCTAGTACGGTGTGTGTGTGTGTGTGTGTGTGTGTGTGAGAGAGAGAGAGAGAGAGAGAGAAGAGTGGAGGAGAGAGAAAAACTGGGGCAAGGCTGGACTGTGGAGGGCCAGGTGTCATGAGCCTCCAGAACTTTGCACGTGAGCCTGTAGGCAATGAGGAGTCACTACAGTTTTTAGAATTGAGGTATAGCATACACACTGTAAAGTGCATAACCTGACCCACTCTTAAATTGACATGTCGATGACTTTTTACCTATGTGTTCACCCATCTAATCATCATCAGCTCACGATGTAGAACATTTCCAGCACCTAGAACGATTGCTTCTCCTCTTTCCCCATCAACTACCCTCTCCACAAAACGCAGCCGCTCTTCTGACCACTGTCATCATCGACTGCTGTGGCTTGTTTTATACTTTCTGCAAATGGACTCATGCTGCCTGCTCTCTTCTGGACTGCTTTTTTTTTTTTTTTTTTTTTTTTTTTTTTTTTTTTAAACAGAGTTTTGCTCTTTTTTGTCCAGGCTGGAGTGCAATGGCACAATCTTGGCTCACTGCAACCTCTGCCTCCCAGGCTCAAGAGAGTCTGCCTCAGCCTCCTGAGTAGCTGGGATTACAGGTGCCTGCCACCATGCCTGGCTAATTTTTTGAATTTTTACTAGAATTTTACAACAGAGTTTCACCATGTTGGCCAGGCTGGTCTCAAACTTCTGACCTCAGGTGATCCACCTGCCTTGGCCTCCCAAAGTGTTGGGATTACGGGCGTGAGCCACAGCACCTGGCCTGAGCTGCCTTTTTTGCTTGTCGTGACATCTGGGAGATCCATCCAGTTTTTTGCATGTAGCAGTTGACCATTCTTTTGTATGCATAATGTTCTGTTACATAGATGTATCACACTTTATTTTTCCATCGATAGGCATCGAGTTTATTTTCTTGGCTATTATAAACAAAACTGCTATGAACATACTTGTGTCCGTCTTTTTGTGGACACATGTGCTCACTTCTCTTGTAGAAAAACACCCGAGTGGAATTGCTGGATCATGGGCTAGGCGTATGTTCAGCTTTCGTAGATATTTTCAAACGCTTTTCCGAAGTGGTTGAACTGCTTTTTTGCTCCCGCCAGCAGTATATGAGAGTCCCAGGGGGTGACAGAGCCAGTCTCTAGCAGCTCCTGGGAGTGGATTTGGGGATTAGAAATGGAGACAGACAGTAGTGGTCTGCATGGGGGACTGGCACATGGGGACCGCCCCGAGGGTGGCCCCATTGGCTTTGCTGAAAGCCTCCCAGGATGGTGCTTACAGAAACCCGAAACCCGTGGATGCTTCTCCCACCACAGTCAGAGCCCCACCTGCCCCAAGGTGACAAATACCCAGTCACACCCCTGGGAAATTCTGCTTCCAGAGGTCTGGGGTGTGGATGTAGCGTCAGATACTGAAGAAGCAATGCATGTGGTTTTGTGCACAACTGCAGGGCTCTGACACCGGTTAAACCCGCGGGCCGCCAGCCCCGCTCCATCCGCTCTCTGTTCTGATGCTGGTTAAACCTGCGGGCCGCCAGTCCCCCTCCATCCTCTCTCTGTGCCAATGGAGAACTGGGAACTTGCTCAGCCTCTCCCTCCCCAGTCCAGGAATGCGGTGGGTGGGCTTGGGTTGCCTGATGACCATAGGTCTGCCCGCCTCAGTCTCCCCCGGCTCCACACTCCCAGCTTTCCTCGGGACCACCTGCTCCCAGGCCCACTCTGCATCACTGCTCCCATTTTTCACCCGAGGAGGCTGAGGCTTGGAGGTGAAGCTTGTCCCACTACCCTGCTGGTCCAGGGCAGAGCTGGACCGGAGCTTCTAAGCTGGAGGCCTTCTGCTGCCGTGCATGGGGCTTGTCCCTCTACCCCCTGCTTTGATGGGAAGGTGAGTTCTGCCCTGTATTCTCTCTGCCTTCTTTGCTCCTGGTGATGTGGGAGCCCCTGGGGTCATCACCGTGTGGCTTCAGCCTGTCAGACTGACCACAGTCCAAGCTGTGGCCACGAACTGACTTGAGTGAGACCCAAAGGGACCGGAGAAGGGCTCCAAAGCTAACTGGGGCTGGGGAGGCTGTTGGCCTGGGTGGGAGGGTGGGAGGGGCTTCCTTGGAGCTGGACGCCCCCACCCCTCGGTCCACCGTCTGTGCCTGGGACGGGGGCCAGTGGAGCAGCTTCTCAGGCGGCTCTGTCAGCTCTTTCCTCGGCAGGAAACCACACTGCAGCGATTGTTAATCCCCACTCATGTGAAGGAGACGAATTAAAACCACCGTCGGGCTGCACAAGTGGCTGCAGCCAAGAACACAGCCGCGTGGGGCATTTCCAGATGGCTGTGAGGGGAGAGGGGACAACGGCACGGACAGTGGACCTGGAAGGGGCCTTCTGAGCATCTCGTCCAGGGATGACGTCACAGCAGAGGGACGCTGAGATCCAAGGAGTCTCAAGGGCTCTAGGTGGGACCAGACACAACGAGACTGGGATGTTCCCGAAGACCTTGGAGCTCCAACACTCTCCACTTTTCCATCCCTGGTGCCCAGACACTAAGCCCAGGTGACATCTGCTGTATCTCAGAAATGCAGAGTGAGGGGACCATGCCCTTAGCAGACCTGCTGAGGCTGCTTCCAACCGCAAGCTAGCTCATCATCATCAGTGTCCTGGGGTGCATCCTCCCAGCCACAGTGTCCCCATTAACCATCCTCCCAGCCACACACTGTCCCCATGGTTCATATTCGCATCCACACACTGTCCCCCATGGTCCATCCTCCCAGCCACACAGAGTCCCCATGGCCCATCCTCCCAGCCACACAGTGTCCCCATGGCTCATCCTCCCAGCCACACAGTGTCCCCATGGCTCATCCTCCCAGCCACACAGAGTCCCCATGGCCCATCCTCCCAGCCACACAGTGTCCCCATGGCTCATCCTCCCAGCCACACAGCGTCCTGTGGTCCATCCTCCTCTCCCACACTATGTCATGTGCAGAGATAGAATGCAGATAGACAACTACAAAGATCTATGTTGGGGACATGAATATCCTTGTTAAGGGGGTTGTTGGGCTGGTGACAGAACTTATCCCACAGAATTGTCACTTCCTTTTTGGAATTTAGGGGATGCTAGCCAGGCCAGATCCCAGATCAGAGTCCAGAGCCGGCTCTGGTTCGTTTCCTTGCACTGTGGGGCCCCGGGGGGAATTCCACTGCAGCTGCTTGGTCCACCTGGAGAAGCAGCCTCGAAGCCTGCAACATTCTTCTCTGCTGGGTTTTCTTCCCTTTGAGCTATCAATGTTACACTCTCCCAGATATAAGCTGCAGCCTGCATAGCTCTGGAATGGGCAGGGCCTGCTTGGTCTTCTGGCCCCTCCCTCCCAGGTGGAACCGCCTCCCTGCCCCAGCACGGCCTCTTGCTCCCCAGGTGAGATGGGGAAAGACTAGTTTTCTCGCAAGGTTATTGTGAGCACAAACTGAGTCCCACAGCGCGTGGGGCTTACACTCCTGTTGGGTGCCCCTGGCTCATCCAAAGCGCTCCAGAAACGTGAGCTGTCAGTCTTGGGAGCCTCCTGTGTTTTCTTTCTCTTTGGCTTTGCCAATCCAATTTGCCAAGACAATGAATTTGTCTACCCTATCCTCTAGATTCCGATCCTTCCAAACTCTCTGCTTCTCCAAGCTCTCCCCATCCCAGACCCTGACAGGCCCACAGCACCCTTCAGGGAGGCAGAGGGTACTCCCTGCACACTCCGCCTTCTGGAAGCTCTCCCTAAGGCACATCGAGCCTGCAACAATGTGTGGATGGGCACCCGCCACAGTGAGGTAAATATTTCTCTTTAGTGAATTCATTCATTTGCTCACTCACTCATTCATTCTCTTCCACCTCCCTACTCTGGTACCATCTCTACCAATAGACGACCATGCTCAAGTGTTTAAGTCTTTCTATGCCTGGGAAATGGGTATTGCCATGTGCATGCCCCTATTTTTAATTTACGTTCATGATGTCATGTTATCTACCTCATTCATTTTCTTGCTTTTCCACCAACCCTGATGTTTCTTTGCCACCCGTGTTCCTACGTGTATATCTCATTTGACTTTTTCTAGCTGCCAAACCACCCTGCAAGGTGTGTGTCCACCAAGACCCACCCTCCCAGTGCTGGGCATCCACTTCGCGCTGCAGTGAGCAGTTGGGACCTGTGTGAGAGTGTCTGGGGGGAGATGTTGTTAGGAGGGGAACTGCTGCATCTCAGTCCTGCACTTCCTTCATCGCACTAACACGCCTGGAGGCCCTTCCCAAGGGCCACCCAGCCCACCCTCCCAGCAGAGTGAGGGAAGTCTCCTGTATTACATCATCTAACTGTGACATCACCGAGCTTTCAGACTTCTGCCAGCCTAAAGGTATAAAGTGAACCTTCACTGTGATTTTAATTTGTTTTCTCACATTAGCAATGCTTTTGAGTGTCTTTTCTTCTGTTTGTTAATGTCTTGGATTTCCTCTTCTGTAAATTTATACCCTTTGCTCTGTTTTCTTTTCTTTTTTTTTTTGAGATGGAGTCTCGCTCTGTCGTCTAGGCTGGAGTTCAGCTGTGCGATCTCGGCTCACTGCAACCTCTGCCTCCCAGGTTCAAGTGATTTTCCTGCCTCAGCCTCCCAAGTAGCTGGGCCTACAGGCACAAGCCACCACACCTGGCCAATTTTTGTATTTTTAGTAGAGACAGTATTTGACCGTGTTGGCCAGGCTGGTCTCAAATTCCTGACCTCAGGCCATCCACCTGCCTTGGCCTCCGAAAGTGCTGGGATTACAGGCATGAGCCATGGTGTCCAGCCCCTTTGCTCTGTTTTCTTTTTTTTTTTTGCTCTGTTTTCTATAGAACTGCTGTCTTTTCTTATTAAGCTATACCTTTTGAAATGGATTTTCTTTTAACTTTGCCATTTTAAAAATATTTTAAACCAGGCATGGTGGCTCTTGCTTTTTATTCCAGCACTTTGGAGGTGGAGGCAGTAGGACTGCTTGAGCCCAGGAGTTCGAGACCAGCCTGGGCAACATAAGGAGACCCTCCCCCCGCCGCCGTCTTTACAAATAATTGTAAAAATTAGCCAGGCATGGTGCCACGCACATGTAGTCCCAGCTGGGAGCCTGAGGCAGGAGGATCACCTGAGCCTAAGAGGTTGAGGTTGCAGTGAGATGTGATTGTGCCACTGCAGTCTAGTCTGGGTAACAGAGAGCCCATCTCAAAATAAATAAATAAAAATATTTTGTCATATATATACATTGTTTGTAATCTCAAAATCATTTTATAGGCTGTTACAGCTCATAGGGCCTGTGGCACAGTGCTAGAGATATCACTAATAAAATGTATTTGACAGTTTATGTGTTTTGAACATTTGTTTGTCAGATGCTCTTCTACAGACTTACCTAGAAAGTCAGTCTTCACACCTCCATCAGGTAGATATCATTGCCACGACTATTTCTATCTCTCTTTCTCTATTACTGTGACTTCCACTGCCTCTGTTACTGTTATCCCGCCTGACTTTCCCAACGTGGCCCTGAGGCATGGAGTAGCCGGTTCCTAGGCAAGGCCACTGGGCCTGGCAGAATAATGTCCCCTGCTCCCACCTAGGATGTCTGCACTCTAATCCCTGAAGCATGTGAGTGTGTCACCTGACAAGGCAAAGGGATTTTGCAGAGGGGATTAAGGATTTTGAGATGAGGAGAATACTCTGGATTAGCCAGGTGGACCGAATATAATTGCAAGCGTCCTTATAAGGGAAGAAAGGAGGCAGAACTGTTAGAGTCAGAGAAGGAGATGTGACCGGAGAGAGAGAGATTAGAAGATCCTGGGCCACTGACTTTGAAGACAGAGGAAGGGGCCATTAGCCAAGGAATGGGGGCGTCTCTGGAAAGGGATCCTCCCCTAGAGTGTGCGGAAGAAACCAGCGCTGTAGACACCTTAATTTTAGGACTTGCGACCTCCAGAATGGTAAGAGAATTAATCTGCGTTGTTCTAAGCCCCCAGGTTTGTGGTCATTTGTTGCAGTGGCCACAGGAGGTGAGTTAGGCCACACAACCAGGGATGTGGCAGAGCTGGTGTGCAGCCCAGGGATGGCCCCAGCACAGCTCCTGCCCGCCATGGCGGCCGTGGGGAAGTGGCCCTGACCAGGCAGGAAGCTTTCCAGGTCTTGCTCAACAGCGTGTCTCTGAGCCTTGGCCGCAGGCCTGGAAGCTTCATTTCTGTCTCCCCAGCATCTTACTGAGCAACCTGGCAAACATTCACAGTAGCAAGGTTTGATAACCTTTGCAATTTGCAAAGCAGCAAATTTCATGGCTAAGACCTTGGCTCTCAGATCTGGCTGGGCATGTGAGCACAAGGAGTTTTTAAAAATCCAGGTGCCCAGGGCCCCAGCCCTCCAGGTGTGAAGCAGGTGTCTGAAACAGGATGGAATGGCTTCTGATGTGCTGTGTGGCTGACAGCAGCTCACTCAGGGCGGCCACTATCTCCTGGCCTTCATGGAAGTTTTTACCACTGAGATCACAGCTATGATCGGCTCTGTGGGAAAAGCATTTTACCAAAAATAATTCTGAGGCCACTTTTTAGCCAAAATGCATCTAGTCCACACACTGATGGTCTCTGCCAGGGCATGTATGGGCTCGCCCGTTCATTCATTTTGTGCCTAGTGTGTAACCAGCCATCCAGACATCGGGCCATGGGCAGGCTGTGCAAAGCCCTGCCCCCGTGGAATTTATAGTCCAGAGGGGAGATAGTCCAGGAATCCCAAGAGCAATGCCACGATGTGACGAGGAGATGGAGAAGCAGGTGCAGTCCTATGCAGAAGTGAAACAGGGAGACCTAATTTCCATTTGGGGCTCAGGGAGAGTCTCTGCGAGTGCTGGGCATTCAGGTTATGCAGTGCCTGTGACTGTGCTGGGCCCACAGTAGGCCTCAGGGGCCATTTGTGAACCAGTACAGGCAGTGACCAGATGAGGCTGGAAGTGGCTGAGCCCTCAGGGCTTTGCAGCGAGAGGCCGTGGGAGTGAACCTTTCGAATCTCATCTCAGCCTCTTACTGACTGTGTACGTTGCCTAGTTTCTTTACCTTCCAACCTCAGTTTTCTCACCAATGAAATGGGGGTGCTCACAGAACCTACCTCCCAACGTTGCTGTAAGGATTTGAAAAAAAAAAAAAAAAGCCATGTGTAGAACGTGAGTGAAAATGGAGAGACGAGGGCAGACTGGTGCCAAGGTCGAGGAACAGCGAGTTGGACAGAAGGGATCCTGTGTGCAGAGGCTTGGCGATGGGTGTGGGGTACCCTCGGGACTTAGTGGAAAGTCTAAGCCTCTAAAACACAGCCTCACCTGCCCAGGATTCCTCCAGGAGTCTCCTGGCGGCTGTGGGGACGGAGGGAAGGAAGCAGGCAGATTCCAGATGCATTTAGAGGGGCAGTTACAAGATTCTGGGAGCTGTGGCAGGGGAGTAGGTGGACTTGTCAGGGATGACTCTCGTGTGAGTAATCAGGTGGGCGGTGCTCCATTTACTGAGGTGGGAAGACCAGGAGGGAAGCAGAGACCAGCAAAACACGGCAAGGTTCAGTTTGCGGCAGTTTTGGAGACAAGCTCATAGAAATAAATGAAACGACATTTGGGGCGGGGGAAGCTCTGGAATTTTTAGGATTTGTGGCTTAGGGCCTTTGGCTCCTATAAATGTGTATACGGGGTGGGGGTGGGAGGGAAGGACGGGATCCCTTCCCAAAGGGTTCCCGTTTATGCAAAAAGGGCTATAATTGTGTTCAAGAGAGGAGCACCTAACTAAGACTTTGTACAGATGCCGCCAGAAAAACCGAGAGCACTTGGGAGGGAATTAGGGACATTTGCGTGTTTGGAACAGAGCCTATCCCTTTGGAACCCCGTGCTGAGGACAAGGGGACTGCAGAAAGGATCAGTGGAACTGTGGGGCTGGGAATGGGAATTGACTCTGCAGGAGAGGAGGCAGTGTGGTAGGTGCTTTTTGTGAAAACCACCAGGCCTGCAGGTGGACTGAGTCGAGGCGCAGTCCCCCTGCCCCGCCTCCGCCCCCCACCCCGCAGAGGGGCGAGTTTTCTTCTCTTGCTCCTCTTGGCCGCTTCACGGCAGCCCTGAGCAGTGCCATGCAGCCAGGAAGAGGCTTTTGCAGCTGCCGCTGCCACCTGTCCCTGCGTATCTGGCCAAAGAGCACCTTCCCCAGAGTGCAGTGGAGGGGGAGCCACCGGCTCAGAGGCTGGAGGGGAGGCCCACCCAGCCACCAGGAGGCCACCAGGCACAAGGCTGGCATTCCAGCTGCCCCCAGCCCACCAGGACAAGGGAGCATGAAGTCTTCAGAAAGTCACCTCCCCCTCGCCTCCCCACCTCTGCCCTGCCTCCTCTCTTGGCCCTCCCACCTTCTCCCTTGCTGCTGTCCTTTCCTTCTGGTGCCCCCTGCTCCCTCTCCTTGTTCTACTCTCATTCGCTTCTTCTGTCCCTTTCCAGGTTCTTCTCTTCCCTTCTGTGTGCCCTACCTGCTCTCTCTCCACCTCTACCTGGCCCGTGGCTCCCTCATTCATGCACTGTTAGTAAATACCTAGTGTGCCAAAATACCAGGTGCCCTGCAAGGTGCCAGGGACCGGGGCCGTGACAGCAGACACAGTGCCTGTCCCCGCAGGGCTGAAAGTCTAGGAGAAGAGACAGTAATCAAACAGCAATGCCAAACAAGGAAGAACAGCAACCTGGAAGGATGATCAGGAGGAGGGCACAGACCCAGGGAACATGCAACAGGGGTCTGACGTGGCCTGGGCATCAGGGAGGAGTTCTCTCTGGGAGCTGCTCATGTCAGGAGGGTACAAAGAGCTTGATAAGGTGAACAGGGCCCAGGAAGTGGGAATGTTGGTGTGCCTGAGGCTCACAGGTAAGGCCTCTTCCTAAACCAGCAGAAACACGCTGCGCTTAGAAGGCGGTGGGAACTCCATCACAATGGCTTCTGGAGACAGGGCTCAGGTGAGCTGGCTGTAGGGGAGCCCTGGGGTAGGAGCAAGATAGAATGGACCAGCGGTCTGGACCCGGGCCCTGCAGGTGGCAGGGCCACGGACAGTGAAGTCTGAGAGGCACACAGGAGTGCCATCTAAGGCAGGACTCACTCTCAGGGCTGTACAAGGGCGGGGGGGCCTCCTCTAGTGCTGGCCAGAGTGAAGGTTAGGGCACAGGTGGGGAGACCCTGGGGCCAGGGGTGTAAAGTGACAAGGAGGGGCGGTGAGGCAGAAGGCAGTGTCCTGGGGGTATCTAGGCCTCTGGCCTGAGAAACTGCAGAGAGTAGGCAGGACTTCTACGTGTGGGGTGCTGGTGACCTGAGGGGCTTTCAGGAGGCCCCACGGGGCAGGGGCAGGGGCAGTGACAGGGACCCTGAGGCCCTGGGTGTCTCCAGCCCTCCGCTGTCTCCTCCTTCCTCTGGTCAAGTTTGCTTCTGGAAGTCCAGGTTCAGAGGGATTTTGGCCTGGGGACAGCACGAAGACCATGAGCCCTGGGGGTAGGACAGGGGCTTCCCGCCCAGGCCCTTGGTTGCTTCTCCCCACAAGCTAGGCCCCACCTGCTGGAATCTTCCCCAGGACCTTGCCAGTTGGCTTCCCCTGGCCAACCAGCCTCTGTGCTGGCAGGGATGGTCCAGGCAGGGCGAGCCTCAGCCCCAGTTGCTTCTGCCTCGTTCTCTGCATGACACACTCCACCTGGAACCTTAGAGGGCCGCGGCCGGGGGCAGAGGAGGCAGATCAGGCTGCAGGGGTTGGGGTGTGTGTTTCAAGGAAAACTTTTCTGTTGAGACAGTAATACACACTCACCTCCACCCCTGCCCCGTCCTCCCCACATCGCTGGTGGAGGATGACTCCGTTAACAGACTCTCTACCGGAAAGGTTAGCAATACCTGCCCCTCTTCACCCAGGCCTACCGCCGGCCTCCACCACCAGCTTCAGCTTCACATGCTCCTTTCCCATGAGCCAGTCTATCTCTGCCCAGGAGGAGTCAATGACCGATTGTGGGGAAGACAGACACAAATGCAGGAGCCCATCACTGTTCTTCTTTCTTTCTTTCTTTCTTTCTTTCTCTCTTTCTCTCTTTCCTTCTTTCTTTCTCTTTCTTTCTTTTCTTTTTGAAATGGCGTTTTGCTCTGTTGTCCAGGCTGGAATGCAATGGCACGATCTTAGCTCACTGCAATCTCCGCCTCCCAGGTTCTAGCGATTCCCCTGCCTCAGCCTCCTGAGTAGCTGGGATTACAGGTGTCTGCTACCACGCCTGGCTAATTTTTTGTATTTTAGTAGAGACAGGGTTTCACCATGTTGGCCAGGATGGTCTCAATCTCCTGACCTCATGATCCGCCTGCCTCGGCCTCCCAAAGTGCTGGGATTACAGGCATGAGCCACTGCGCCTGGCCTCATCACTATTCTAATGTGGGAGAGCAGGTGCTCCGGTGGAAGTGTCTGTCTGTCTGCTGTGGGTGCCCAGAGAGAGCCCCTGACTCAGCCCAGAGCAGGGAGGGTCTCCTGGGGCAAACTTTTGAGCAGACTCAAAGCTGGAGTGAAGGAGAGGTATCCCAGGCAGATGAACAGATGCACTTACCATGAAAAGTGCCTGGATAGATGAGCTGGCAAAGGTATGGGACCTTTGCAGGTATTCCAGCATATTCCTGAATTATGGCTCATGGAAAGTGGGCTAAATGGAATACACCACTTCTGTGTCTGGACCTGACCCCTCCAGTGAGATCCTCTCTACTCTCTTTCCCCTCATCTGCTGGTTGAATGTTGATGTCTGAGATGACCTTGTTAAAGGTCCGCTGGGGTCCCTGAATGACTGCATGGAGCAGAACTCTCCTCCCCATGCTGCTACAGGTACGCCTTTATGTGAGCAGAAATGAGGTCCTCAATTTATATTGTGTTGAGCTTCTGAGATATGGGGTTATCTATTACAGTCATAGGCATTATCTTAACCTGGACAGTAGGGAAAAATGGAGTGTCACCTACCGTATAGCTTCAGAGGGATGAGTGGGAAGGAATGAGGAAGAGACAAAATAAGAAAAACTGTTTGAAATCAGACTGGGAAGGACCATGATGTTTAGACAGTAGATTTGGACTTCATCCAGTGTTGGGCCCTTGAAAGGTTGTAAGTTGGAGAGTTATGTGATCAGGACTGAAGTTGTGAACTATACCTCTGTTATTAAACAAATTAAAACAGATCCGTGTATCAAAATTCTCAACCATTAAAAATAACAATGTAAAACAATTGTTTTTGACCTGAAAAGATGTCTACAATCCATTACGTGAAAAAAATGTAGCTTGAGAAATAGTATTACAACATGAATATGCTTTTATTTCAAAAAGATCCACCTTATCTGTGGTGGATTACGTAACTAGCCCAGGTCTTCATCCTTTCCTGGATCCCTGCTCCTTTCCTTGTAATCTGCACTGCCCCCCAGCTGTGGGTGAGGTGTACTTCCTTGTCTCTTGGCTGCGGTGATGTGGTTTGACTGTGTCCCCACCCAAATCTCATCTTGAATTGTAGCTCCCATAATCCCCACGTGTCGTGGAAGGGACCTAGTGGGAGGTAACGGAATCATGGGAATGGGTTTTTTCCCATGCTGTTCTTGTGATACTGGATAAGACTCCAGAGATTTGATGGTTTTATAAAGGGCAGCTCCCCTGCACACACCCTCTTGCCTGCTGCCATGTAAGACATGCCTTTGCTCCTCCTTCACCTTCCACTGTGATTGTGAGGCCTCCCCAGCCATGTGGAACTATAAGTCCATTGAACCTCTTTTTCTTTATAAATTGCCCAGTCTCAGGTATTTTTTCATAGCAGTATGAAAATGGACCAATACATGGGGTTAGCCATGTTAAATTATTTTATCCATAGGATGAGAGAACTGATGGGTGTACCAGTTCTGGGAGTGGTTCCACTTGGTCTCTTTTTCTCATGAGAAGAAAATTCTTATGCTACCCACTGGTCTCAGGAGGTGAATGAGGGATACATTGTGCAGAATTAAGTCACCAGCCTCAATCAGCCAACCCACAGCCAATTCCCAAAGGAATGAGTAAGCCCAGCCAAGATCAGCAGAGGCATCCACTGAGCCCAGCCTACATCAGCCAAACTATGACAATCTGCAGCTCATAAAAATAGACGATTGTTTGAAGCCAGTAAGTTCTAGGGTGGTTTGTTACATAGTATTTTTTTTGTGTGTGGCAATTGCTAATTGGTACAATCTCTACATGTGAATGAGCATTAAAAAGCCTGGAAGAAGTTGAATTTTGCATAATAGTTGTTTCTTTTTGAGCATTATTTGAATTTATTTTACATGAGTCCATATAACTTAAGAATTAATAATGAAAATAAAGTAATATTTTGAAAATTATCTGGGAATGGCGGGAGAAGAGGATTAAGTGGGCGAGATAGACTGGGAGCTAGGAGGCATCAGGAGGTGGTGGCATGGGTTTTGCTTGTTGTTTGTTTGTTTTTTGTCTTTTTTTTTTTTTTTTTTTTGAGGGACAGTCTCAAACGCGTCCCGTAGGTTAGGAGGCCAGTGGATTTACCAGTGTGAGTCACCCGCACCTGGCCTGTGCCGGTTTTGTTTGCTTTGGGACCAGTTTCTTGCGCTCTATATCCAAGTTGATTGCAGGGGCACATCTTGGCTCACTGCAACCTTTCACCTTCCTGGGTTCAAGCAATTCGCCTGGCTTCAGGGCCTCTCTAGGGAAGGCTGGGGGTTACGAGATGCCACCACCACACACCCTGCTATTTGTATTTTGAGTAGAGAGTGGGTTCCACCAGTTGGCCATGCTGTCGTGAGCTGTGGACCTTCAAGTGATCTGTCTGGCTTTCAGGCTCGCGAGTGTTGGATTACGAGGCGTGAGCCACCTTCGCGTGAACTAGTTTTTGAACGCTGCTGAAGCGGGCCTGAGCCAGACAGGGGTTCGCCATCCCTTCAGAATCACCATGTCTGTGTTTCTCTCCCCACACCCTCCTTCCCTTTAAGAAACTAGTTTGCGCTGGGCGGTGGCACGCCTGTAATCCCAGCACTTTGGGAGGCCGAGACGGCGATCACGAGTCGGAGGTCAGACCATCCTGTAACACGGGGTGAAACCCGTGTCTCTACTAAAAACACAAAATTAGCCCAGGCATGGTGGCGGGGCGCCTGTTATCCCAGCTACTTGGGAGGCTGAGGGCAGGAGGAATGGCGTGCAACCTGGGGGAAGGCAGAGCTTGCAGTGAGTGGAGATCGCATCAACTACACTCCAAGGGGGCCTGGGACACGAGCAAGACTCCGTCTCAAAAAGAAAAAGAAAGAACTAAGTTTCAAAGTGAGGCAGTGTTGCTGAAAAGAGAAATAATAAATGCCTCTGGAAATGGTAACCCATAGAGGCCCTTTTAGGGAGCATCTGGGCGATTTTAAATAGGACAGGGAGCATTCCTCCCAATGAGGAAGTTTGCCACGGAGTGCATCTGTCAGAAAGCGGAAAGATGTATTTGGAAAAGGCGTTCTTATGGCCTCCCCAAGCTCATTGCATGGTCAAAGCCAACACCGTCCCGCCACCCACGGCATGTAGGCCATGGAGCTCCTGAGTCTCCTCTGTAAAACCCTGGAACCATTAAGCACCCAACAACGTGCCTCCCTGTGGGTACCACTAAGTGGGGAGAGGGACACTGTGGTCGGGAAGCCTGAGTGAGTGCAGGAGACATGACACCTAAGCCTTTCATGTCTGGGGCTAGGGCATGAGCTGACCCAGATGGAACTTGCTGGAAGGAACCAGCCTTGCTGTCCTGTGCTCTTCCCCTTGGTGGCCTGTCTCACCAGAGTATAACATGCTTCTCAAAAAAAATGTTGGTTTTGGAGACAGGGTCTCGCTCTGTCACCCAGGCTCAAATTTTTTATTGTGGTAAAAGACACGTAAGATTTACCATCTTGCACTTCGGGAGGCTGAGGCGGGCGGATCACTTGAGGTCAGGAGTTCGAGACCAGTCGGGCCAACATGGTGAAACCCTGTCTCTACTAAAAATACAAAGAAATTAGCCAGGCGTTGTGGTGGGTGCCTGTAGTCTCTTCTCCTTCTCCTTCTCCTTCCCCTTCTTCTTTTTTGAGACAGAGTTTCACTCTTGTTGCCCAGGCTAGAGTGCAGTGCATGATCTTGGCTCATTGCAACCTCCGCCTCCCGGGTTCAAGTGATTCTCTCAGCCTCTCGGGTAGCTGAGACCACAGGTGCTTGCTACCATGCTTCCCAAAGTGCTGGGATGACAGATGTGAGCCACCATGCCTGGCCCTGTCATCTTCTTTCTAGAGGAGAAAACACTCAGTGAGGCAGAGAGCATGACTGTCCTGTTTCTCACCAATCCCCTTGGGACCTAGAATGGCTCCTGACACAGAAATTGCTCAGTAAATGCTGGTGAACGATCGGATTTCAATGCTACAGGAGAGAAGACAAAGCACAGCAGTGCGGTGCCGTCTGCAAAGTCACGCCGCGTCCATCCCACAGGGCACCTGAGTCCAGGGCTCTCCTTTCAGGGAGCCAAGCCACCCCCTCTCAAAAGACAAAAGGAAAAACAGAGATACCGTAAGGGAGTTTATATGCTCCTGAAACCAACATAATATTTGTGGAAATGCTTGCTTGGTGTTGGGAAATGAAGCATGAAACTACATCCTTCATGTCATTTCTTTGATCATGATCTCTGCTGAAGACTATGAAAATTTGGAATACTGGGGTTGGAAGGTACCTTAAGATTCATCTACGGTAATTACCCACTGGCTGATTTAATATTTTCTGCAGCAAGCTTGAAGGGGTAACACATTAGACATTTGTTGCTTTGAATGTGTCATATGTGAGAAACTCAGGGCTAAGTTATATTTAAAAGCAAATGCCTTGGGGTAGGGCCCCGAGGGACTTGCTCATGAGGCATACGCATGAAGCTCGGGTTTCGGTTCTAGGCCTCTATTTTGAATGTTCAGGGCCCATCTTTGCTATTCCAGCATTTGGAATGTTCCAGATGGTGCAAGGAGCTAGACCATGGGTCTCCAAAGAGGTCAGGTGTCATGATGGGGTTGGCTCCGCCATTGAGCCTACCCTATGTGTGTCTGTCTTTAATTTAGGAGGAGCCGTATGACTCCCTCTTCATGGGATCTGGAGGAGGGACACGTGTTTGTCACTTTCTTCTGCAGGTAGGAGCGTCAGCACTGTGAAGTCGGGAACCCCCAGCCCCAGGTGGTGGGAAGCTTCTAAGCTGCCCACAGTGACTAAGAATGATGCATGAAAATAGCAGCTGAAAATGTCACCACCCACCTCCCCCACTTTCCAAGAAAAAAAAAAAAAAAAGAAACATTAGCCCAGGGCACTGCCGTCTGTGAGCAAAACGAAGCAGCAACAGTTTATTTGCGGCCAGAGACAAGGTTTCCCTTGAAATCAGTGTTGCTCATGACCATCTTTATCTCCTGTCCACAGACAAATAGATTCCTGAATGGGTCTCTGTGGCTAAAGCCCATCCAGTTCCATGGAGTCAGGCCCACCCTCACACCCCAGGGGCGATGTGGCAGGAACACTATGGAATATGCCACTTAAAATCTGTCAGCCTCAGGGTCCTTTTTTTTTTTTTTTTTTTTTGAAACGGGGTCTCGCTCTGTCGCCCAGGCTGGAGTGCAGTGGCCGGATTTCGGCTCACTGCAAGCTCCGCCTCCCGGGTTCACGCCATTCTCCTGCCTCAGCCTCCCGAGTAGCTGGGACTACAGACGCCCGCCACCTCGCCCGGCTAGTTTTTTGTATTTTTTTAGTAGAGACGGGGTTTCACCGTGTTAGCCAGGATGGTCTCAATCTCCTGACCTCGTGATCCGCCCGTCTCGGCCTCCCAAAGTGCTGGGATTACAGGCTTGAGCCACCGCGCCCGGCCAGGGTCCTCATTTTTAAAGGGGAGATCCTTTCTGCCCGGGCTGCCATCCAGCATGGGCATGAAATTGTACAGAGCAGTGCTGTGCGTCAGTTACCCTGGACAGCATCCCTTTATCACTGCAACCTTCTGTCCTTCTCAAGGTCTCATCTGATGAGTGGGAATCAGGGCCACCAGCTCCCCAGCTCAGGGGAGCTGAGCCAGCTGTCCTTTGGTCCTTCCTCCCTGACAGGGGCTCCCTGGCAATCACCGACCTTGGCATCAATCACTATCTTTGTGGAAAAGCACAGGAACTCCTATAAATAAAAGTTAGGCAGGGGATGTGGAAGTATACAGCATCCTGACCAGCGTGGGCCTTCATCATAAAGGGTCACATAAGTTATTGAAAAGTTGTAAATATATGACTCACAGAGCCTGGCAACCTCAGAAAAGGCGTTTGATCCACCCTCGTGTTCAGGGGTAAGGCAGGCAGAGATTATTACCCCCCAATACAGAGATGAGAAAACAGAGAACTATCCCCAAGGCCATCCTGTAACCCAGTCTTCCTCCTGGAGAAGACCCAGAAGATTTTGGCTGAGCCCCCAGACACTGACCTGTTTTTGTAAGGGCTATTTTTTGTTGTTGTTGATTTTTAGTTCACAGGATCATTTTAAGGTGCCCATGATTGGTAGTGAACCTGCAAAACCAGCCCTGCTTTAACAGCAGGGCTGTTCGAACAATCCAACAGGAGGCACATCTCGTCAGGGGTGGTACGGGACAGTAAGATTCTCAATCAGACAGGAGTGGAGAGGACCTGGCGGGATGGTGGTGGAGCTGGATGTGCAGGTGAAGAGGTTTGCTGATGGCTCTGTTATTGGTGCCTTGGGTTCTTATAATCTCTCAGGATAGAAATCAAGAGCGGTGGCTGGGAGTGGTGGTTCACGCCTATAATTGCAGCACTTTGGGAGGCTGAGGTGGGCAGATCACCAGAGGTCGGGAGTTCAAGACCAGCCTGAGCAACAGGGAGAAACCCCGTCTCTACTAAAAATATAAAAATTAGCTGGGCGTGTTGGTGTGCACCTGTAATCCTAGCTACTTGGGAGACTGAGGCAGGAGAATCGATTGAACCCAGAGTGCTGAGGTTGCAGTGAGCTGAGACTGTACAATTACACTCCAGCCTGGGTGACAGAGTAAGACTCTGTCTCAAAAAATAAAATAAAAATCAATCTCCTTCAGTCTCCTGAGCAGCTGGGATTACAGGTGCGCACCACCATGCCAGGCTAATTTTTGTATTTTTAGTAGAGACAGGGTTTCACCATGTTGGCCAGCCTGGTCTCGAACTCCTTCAGGTGATCAGCCTGCCTCAGCCTCCCAAAGTGTTGGGATTACAGGCATGAACCACTACTCCTGGCCTCTTGCCTTGATCTTTAGAATGCGTGTCTCTGTCTCTTTTGTCATTATCATTTCTTTCATTTCATTATTGTCCCCTGCATTCACTCCTGAATCTCCTGTGTTAAAACTTCCAGAAGAGAAAAATCTCTTTTGATTTTAAAAAACATTTGTTCTTTAAAAAAGGACTTTACGTCATTCCATTCATACGAAGAAAGAGACATTTCTAACCTTGTTATTTTACGTATATGAGTTAGTTTTCATCAGCAGATTCTTTGAGTGGCTATATGTTATTATATTATTTTTCGAGGTCCATGTGCAAGAATTGTTTCATAGACACTATTTCTGATCTCAGTATGTTTTTCACTGGTTAATAAAAACCACAGCTTATAACTCAGTCATATAAATATGACATTTCCCTCAGCTTCCAGCATGACACAATGATAAATTCAGCAAGTTTATGTCTTCCTTCATTTTCCCCTTTTATTTCTTTGCCTGAATTTCCCTGGGGACAGCCCTCCAAATAATTTCTTTAGGAGATAAGGAGGACTGCGTTTCTGCCAGTTTGATTTCCATGTCGATAATGCAGCTGCAGACAGTTTCTGCTGTTTTATGTGTCCCCCAACTGTGAAGCACTATTCTTGAGTTGCCCCCACCAATACTATGTGGTTTCCATTACACTTTTTTTCTCCCCTCTTCCCCCCACTCCCCTTCCCAGTGAAGCATCTTGAATAATGACGAAAAGGGCAGAAGAGAAGAGGGATTGAGGGGTTGGAGACTCCAAAGTTGGACTCTTGGGTTTGTCACTCATTAGCTGTGTGGCCCTGGGTAGCTGCTGAACCCCTTCAGTGCTTGGATTCTGTACCTTGTGTGGTTCATCTCTCCATCTGTGTAGTGTTATGGGGACATGGAAAGTCTTTATGTAAGATGGTTGCTATCAAATACGATTAGTTAGCACTTAGCAGGTACAACAGAGACTGGAGGAGCCTCCTTGCATCCTCTCGTTGGATTGATGGGGTGTCTACTGGGTGACTGTGAGATGACTCCATGACGGTGAATAGATGGCTATGGCCAGGCACATGCCGGCCCCAAGGCTGAGTCCTAGTAGATTCCGATAGCCTGGAATCATTCATGGTTTTGCTTTTTGTTGGTTTTTTTGAAACAGAGTCTCACTCTGTCACTCAGGCTGGAGTGCAGTGGTGCGATCATAGTTCATTACAGCCTCAACCTCCTGGGCTCAAGTGATCCTCCTGCCTCAGCCTCCCAAGTAGCTGGGACTACACTGTGTGCCACCACACCTGGCAAATTTTTTATTATTTTGCAGCGATGGGATTTCGCCATGTCGCCCAGGCCCAGACTGGTCTCGAACTCCCGGAACCAAGCAATCTGTTCACCTCAGCCTCCCAAAAGTGCTGAGATTATAGGCATGAACCACTGCAGCCGGCATGTTTTTTTTTTGTTTTGTTTTGTTTTTTGTTTTTTTTGTTTTTTTTTTTTTTGTTTTTTTTTTTTTTTTTTATATTTGTGCATCTACCAATGGCTATGATTTGCTGAAAGGAATCTCAGGTGTTCAATTATTTGATGTTTGGGGTGACTGACTGCAAAGGGGATCATCAAAGGGCTGCAAAGACAACATTGCTGGTCCTGACACACCCCGGCTAAGTGTTTAAGATGTAGTAGAAACCTCAGGACTGGATGGGAAAAGTTGTCCTGCGTAATGCATGGGTGCACACGACCTGTACCTTCCTCCTATGCTCACCTGTGTGGATGTGTATGTGCCCAGCACGCAGAGGTGCCAGGTTCAAGTCCATATGTGGATTAAACCAGGCTGTTGGCTGGGTGACGACTTTGCATGTTGTTCCATTTGTGGGATGCTGGTGGCCCTCCTGGCTCACATGCTTATGGTGATAGCCCTGACACTCAAGGGTGGTGCCCTAAGACCTGGTGAGTGTGTTCTGAGACCTGCCTCCCTGGCCATGGCTGGGTGGTCATCGTGGTGGGCATCTACCCATCACTTCTCTCCAGGTCTGTGAGGATCAACAACGTGTAGTTACTGGTCACCACTGTCCCGTTCCTTCCCAATCCCTGGGAGGATACAGGAGCATGTTACTGAGCAAGTGAAGTGTGACTTGGGTCAGACAGGGCAGATGGCGGCTGGCTTGGCAGGAGAAGGGAAGAGCAGTGAGCACTGGTGGGGTGTTCGGGAGGAGGTTGGGAGGCCTGGTGAGTTAGGCAGGAGGGGGACATTGGGGAAAGCTGGGGGTGTGGTAAGGAGCCAGGAGCTTGGAGAGGTGCTGGAAGCTTGGCTCAGGGCCCACGCCGGTGGGCTCAGCATGAGGTGGCTGAGATCTCCTTTCGAGGCCAGCAGTGTCTCTGTCCTCTTTGGACTGAGGCCTTTGCAGCTCCAGCAACTTTGGGGTGCACATGGACGACAACAGGGTTTGTATTTCAAAGAGGATCCGGACATCCTCTCACTTCTTCGTGGGGCATCCGGAAAGCCCCGTCAGCTGTCTTCTCCTTGCCTTTTACGCTGAACTCACAACGTCCTTCACCCTCCCTTCGCTCCTCTGTCAGGGAATTGGCAAAGCAGGGCCCTGGGGTGTTTTTATTTTTCCCGCAAGCTGGGAGGACTCATCTGTGTTATGTACTTTAGTGCACGATCTTCATAAAACACAGAACTGTGTTACTTAAACCAGTTTCATTTCGTTTTAAACATGTCAAAGCTGCTGGTCTTAACTCAAGGACTCCAGCATCTGAGGTTTGATGTGGCAAAAGGGTGGTAGGGGAGGGAGAGAAGCAAATACCATTTGGAGAGACTGAGGCACAAAGGAGATGCTCGCGTGGGGGGTGGAGGGCTTGGGGGAGGTTTAGGGTTCCGGTCAGGTTGCCAAAACGTTTCTGATTTTCCTCTTAGAACCCTTTGAACAATACCCTCCCGGACCACAGCAGCACAGCGGGCTGTGCAGACTCCAGAGTCCCCTGGGATTTGCTTGGGCCGTTCCCCACCTCCCGCTCAGTAAATGTGACCTGGGCTCTCGTGATACTCACTGCATGAGGGTCCAGGTTAGAGTCTCGGGTGATCACAGCCAGGTATATAGAGTGATCTGGACTTGTTGAATCTGGGATCCCTAGATTTGGAATGCAGAGACATCGTGGCTCTTGTCTGCTTAAGAACTGGCTCCTGACCATTCAGGGCCAGCCGAGGAATGTGATCATGATTCGCTGCAGCCTCAATCTCCCTGCTTTTGCCCAAATGTTCTTCATATCTCAGACTCCTCCTGAGTACCTGGGACTGTTTGGACCTTCTTCTGTTTTTTTTGTTTGTTTGTTTTCTAAGCCCAATTTCTGTTTGTTTCCACAGTACTTAGAGTAATTTGCTGCTGCTTTTCTTCTTTATTCCTTTCTCTGTTCTCCTGTGCTCCTTCCTTCATGCTGAAGTTGACCTTGGTTAATTTTTTGTCAGAGTTTGCGTGTGACAAACGGCGAAAGCAAGAGAAAGAGAGAGAAAGATCTTAATTCTGATAATAATTACCTTTAACCTGTTCACTCCCACTTATTTATGTATTGGTCTTTAATATTGTTTGTTATATAGATAAAAAAAGAACCAGCTCCTTAGCGGGGCGCTTCTGTATGGGGAGCCGTGGAACAGCTACTGTCCTGGCCTGCCCTCTCCGGGCTTCACTCTGTGCCCCCTTCTCTGTCTGGATGTGTCTTGTGTGTGCTTGGCCTACAGCAACTTCCAGCACTCCTAGGATGAAGGCCTATCCCTGCAGCTCCAGGCTGGCCTAGGCAGCTCCTTTCCTTCTGGCCCCTCCCACCCCCTCCAAGTTCACTGTCCCAAACATGTTATAATGAAATACCCGAAACTGGGTAATTTATAAAGAAAAAGAGATTTATTGGACTCACAGTTCCACATGGCTGGGGAGGCCTCACAGTCATGGCAGAAGGCAAAGGAGGAGCAAAGGCACATCTTACATGGTGGCAGGCAAGAGAGTGTGTGCATAGGAGCTGCCCTTTATAAAACCATCAGATCTCCTGAGACTTATTCACTATCACGAGAACAGCACGGGAAAACCTGCCCCCATGATTGAATTACCTCCCCCTGGGTCCCTCCCATGACCTGTGGGAGCTACAGTTCAAGATGAGATATGAGTGGGGACACAGCCGAACCATATCACAGCCCAAGTCTCTATTTCACTTCTGGGCCTGTATGTCCTTTTGCTCAGAACTCCTCTTCCCTTGTTTTTCCAATCTCAGTCTCCCCTGGGGAGACCCAGATGATGTCAGAGGCCCCCAATATATTCCCACAATGCTAAGGACCTCTCCTTGGTGACATTTGTAAAGGCTATATTTAAAAGCATGCATTTTCTTGAGTCCCTTCTATTCAGCCAAGGTGTCCTTTGCCTCAGGGGCAATTAGCATTGCTTTGGGAGGAACATCAAGAGAAAAGAATCTGTGCTTGGTTTTTGCATGCAAAGTAGGATTTGTTAGGCCTAGGGCCGAATTGCTCAGCCTGGGCACTGTGGACATTTGCGGTAAGATCTTGTAGGGCGTCAGCAGCATCCTTGGCCTCTACTCACGTTCAGGTAGAGAGGCCACTCCCCAGCCTCCAAGTCCAGATGATTAAAAATGTCTCCAGACACCACCCAATGACCCTGCCAGGCAGAATCATCCCAGCTGACAGCCCCCGATCTGGAGTAAGAACATGGTCTTGAAAGCCAACCTTTTATTTTTATTTTTTGGGCAAGGGAAGGATCTTCCAAATTAGCAAAGCTCCCCTTTGTGAACGGAAAATAAAAACTCTGGACCCCAATTCACTTGGCCAAAAGAAAGAAATTAGGCTGCAAACTGAGTCATGCAAGAAGCTGCCTTTCCTTTTGTTCCTAAGCAGAGAGCTACAGAGAAAAGTTTAAATATCTCTCCAGGTAGCTAAACCGTGTTCACCTTATCTTTTGTAAAGTGCTGATTTACTGAGTGCCAGGCGAATACATCATTGACGATTCCCCTACCTGCTTCTTTTCCCTTGCAACATGTGGATTCAGGAACCACACCTTCCCTCTTTCTCCTCCAGTTCACTTTTCCCCTTTAAATATGGAAGCCCTCAAAATCATCTTTGGAGAAAGACGCAGACTTCTCTCTGGTGCCTGTCCTTAATCTTTGCAAAATAAACTTCTAAATTAATTGTCAGGCCTCTGAGCCCAAGCTAAGCCATCACATCCCCAGTGACCTGCACGTACACATCCAGATGGCCTGAAGCAACTGAAGAAGTGAAAATAGCCTTAACTGATGACACTCCACCATTGTGATTTTTTTCTGCCCCACCCTAACTCATCAATGTATTTTGTAATCTCCCCCGCTCTTAAGAAGGTTCTTTATAATTCTCCCCACCCTTGAGAATGTACTTTGTGAGGTCCAGCCCCTGCCCGCAAAACATTGCTCCTAACTCCACCGCCTATCCCAAAACCTGTAAGAACTGATGATAATCCACCGCCCTTTGCCGACTCTTTCGGACTCATCCTGCCTGCACCCAGGAGAAATAAACAGCCTTGTTATTCACACAAAGACTGTTTGGTGGTCTCTTCACATGGACACGTGAGACATTAATTGAAATCCATCTCAGATACTTTCTGGTTTACACCTTTATATGCCAAGAATACAGCCTCAGGAGGTCTTAAAGACATGTACCCAAGGTGGCCAGAGCACAGTTTGGTTTTATACATTCTAGGGAGACATAAGACATCAATCAAGACGTGTAAGATGAACATTGGTTCCGTCTGGAAAGGTGGGATAACTTGATGCAATGGCGGGAAGGAAGCAGGGAGGGGCTTAGGTAGGTAAGAGACAAAAGGTTGCATTCTTTTGAGTTTCTGATTAGCCTCTCCAAAGGAGGCAATCAGATATGCAATTATCTCCATGAGCAGAGGGGTGACTTTGAATGGAATAGGAGGCAGGTTGACCCTAAGCAGTTCCCAGCTTGACTTTTCCCTTTAGCTTAGTGATGGGGGGCCCCAAGATTTATTTTCCTTTCACAAGCCTGATGGACTGGGCCATGCCGCTTTTCAAGAAGCCATTAGAAGCAAGGATAGAAGCTTTGTCTTCTGTTGGAGAGAAGAGAGGCAGAAGTGTTCTGCCACAGCAGGGAGAGATGAGGGATGAGGCCAGGGTGGTGAGGATGGAATGAGTGCACCTGAGAAGGGACCCAGCACTGCATTCCCCTTCCTGGGAGGCCTGGAGGGCACCTCAAAGACATGGACCTGTGGGTTGCTGTTTGAGGAGGGACCCGCAGCTGACCAAACGGAACAGAAAGACCGGAGAGTATTAGAGGCAGGGTGTGGAGTGAACAGAGGCCACAACACAAGGAATCATTGTCCTGTTTTCAGAGATTTCTGAGTCACAGCCTGGGTCTTGGGGGAGGTGACGGAGAGCTGGGGCGGGCCTTATGGGGGATGGAATCCCACAGCCGTCATCCATGCCCGATGCAGCAGGCCCTGTGCCCTGGGCTGGGGTCCTAGGCTGGTCTCTGCTCTGTTCCGCTTCTGTTCTCAAGGATGAAAACAAGACGTGAGTGGATAAGCTTGGATGTGCTGCAGGCTCTACGGTGATGGCCAAAGGAGACACAGAGCACTCCTGCGGGAGGAGAGGCAGAGCCCGGCTTGCGAAGTGCAGGGCCTACTGAGGAGGCTTGAAGGAGGCTGGGCCAGTGCCCAGAAATCTGGAAGTGGTTCCATGAGAAATGGGGTGGACTGACGTGGGAGCTATGGCTGCTGCCCAGGGCTTTGCTGTAGACAACCAGATGGACGACAGGGGAGGGGCCGCTTGGGGGAGAGGGAGTGGGGACTTCGATTTGAACCTGAGATGCCCACTGAGAGTCCAGAGAGGTGACAAGAAGGAGCTGATGGCCACGTACAGTACTCAAGGAGAGAGAGGGGGCTGAAGGGCATTTAGCCCAGGTGAGGTCTAGGGGTGGCCAAGCAGAGACCAGAGGCTTGGGGTGGGCAGAGGGGCCACCTGGCCATGGAGCCCAGGAAGGAGAGTGGGGAACAGCAGGAGCCAGGGGACCAAGGGAAGCAGGGGGCGGTCCTGGAGTTGAGTGTTGTTGAGGACAGATGGGGACCATGAACATGGTGGCCCTGAGGTTGTGGTGGGACAGAGATGGTCAAAGCCAGAAGGGATGGGTTGGAGTGGGACAGGAGCTGGGATGGGAAGAGCCAGCACCTGGGCCTCTCTTTATGGGGTGCATTGAAAGCCTTGCACTGGGGGTGTAATGACTCACACTGAACCAATGCAGTGGGTGTCCTGGTAAGAAGTGGAGGATGCAGGGTCCTAAGCGAGGTGGGTGGCGCGTCACCAGAGCCTTGGGAGGTGCCCTGTGAAGACGGCCTCAGTCGGGGCTCGTAGGGGCGCTTGGCCTCCGCTTACTTACTCTCTCAGCTGCATTCCATGGGGGACACCACCTCCTCACTGAAACACTCTCTTCCAGCACCTTCCACGAGGCCACGGTGCCTGGATTTTCCACAGTACGTTCCTGGCCAGGAAGTCTTGGGGAGGCCACAAGTAGAACAAGAGAATGACAATCACGATGAATTATATTGGCACACGGCACCTTTATATCCACATTACCCTCTTTAACAACTTCTCCAGGGTAGATGGTGCAAATATGCTTGTTGTCCCCATTTTACAGATGAAGAAACTGAGTCACAGAGAAGTTGAGGGACTTTCCCAAAGACACATAGCAGGTGATAGCGGAGGCTTGACTGGAACACAGAGGGGTCCTCTGAGTCCAGGACACTCCTCAGCTGAGCTCCTGTGTGAAAGTGCAGGGGCTGCTCTGAATAGGGGAAAGGGACAGAAGCCTCTCACAAGAACCGTCTTCCATCAGCTCGTGGTCAGAACTGTACTGTGTTGAGCAAACCACCTTCTGTTCCAGCAGCTCAATGTGCAATGAACTTTCATTCCATTGCAGTCCAAGCTCAGGGCACAAAGCCACCGTCTCAGGGTGCCAGTTGGCAGGAACGTGGGGCTTGTAAACTGTGCACTTCGCAGAGAATCTGATGGAATCTGAAACACGCTGATGTCCCAAGGAGAGGCAGCACTGTGTGTTGTGACATGAGAGGAGGCTGTGACACTCACTCACCCCTGGACAGAGCAGTGTTTGTCCATGCAGTCCTCCCCCGTGGATAGTCTCTCCTTTATCCTAACCTGCAGGAATCCTCTAAACCGTGTTTTCCCCCTTTGCAATAGACCCCAGCCCCTGCAAATCCGGGAACTAGCTTTTTCCAGGTGGACAGAGAAAAATGGCACCTAATTAAGATTAGACGCGCTTTTGCCGTTCTTTGAAACTTATTCCCCTCTGCAAGTTAATAATCTCTATTGATCACGTTTTTCAGGGTGAATAATCCACTGGGAGACGGTGGCAGTGTGAATCGCCCCTGATTTACCTTACATGGCTTGGAACTTGTAAAATGTCTCCCTTTAACCGTGGCATTGAAACAGCTCAGAATTCCTATAATAATTGTTATTACAGCTGCTGCTTAGTTAGTCCCAGTGATGTACTAGAGAGTTCACATCCATATTCTCAGCTTCCCAGAAAACCTCTGCAAGCCTGGAATTACTGTCCCCACTAAAGAGAGAGAGGGAGAGAGAGATGTGTATCTCAGAGAGGTTGAATAACTTACTTAAACTCACATAGCTAATCAGATTTGACCTAAGATTGGGACCAGGTCTGCCTGTTCATGGTTCCTTCATTGTCCCATGCTACTCTGACTCAAGGAAGGACCTTAATCTTAATCTTGTGCCCTGCTGCAGGCTCTGCAGGTGAAGACACCCATCCTCAGAGGGGAGGCTGTAGGAGAGATGAGGATAGCAGTGAAGTTCTCAGAAGTGGGGCAGTGGCTCGGTTTCCTCCTGCGTGGAATGGCAGGTGCAGGAGTGAGGGTTGATGGCCAGTTGGGGACAGGCTAGACCCAGGCGGCCCAGAGATCCACGTAGCGGGCACCTGGGAAAGGGAATGTGCCTGTGAAGGGAACGGACTGTTGTCTAGCCCAGGGCAGCAGAAAGAGCAGAATGGCCGGGTGTCGGCCACAGCCCTGCATCACACAGTCCCTTCAGCCACCTCCTGGTGCCACCAGCCTGGATGTAACACTTGTTTACAGCTCTTCCACCAGGGCATCCACAGCAGGCTCAACTCCTCCTGCTGGGTTTTCCAGGTCTCTGTGTTTTGCGGCTAAGTCACCCTGCAGCTGTGTGTGTCCACACAATTTCTGCTGGATTTTTAAAAACAAGCTTTGTGTGTGCACGTGTGCTTGAGCTTGTGTGTGCCTTTAATTCAGTAGATCCATCTAGAAGGAAGGGCGTTGCATCCCCATCCGTGGCTTCAGCTCTCGCCTGGCCACTCGGAGCGCTCCAATCTGTGCCTCTTGCCTCCCGGGTATCCCAAGGGCACTCAAACAGCAGAGCCACAACTGGATCCCTGAGCCTCTTGATGAACCTCCTCCCTTGTTCCTGCTGCCTCCCTGAACGGCTCCATGAACGGCTTTGCCTAAATGACAAAGCTGAAGTCCTTCATCATTCCCCTCACTCAACTCCACACCCAATCAGACAGGAGTCTTGTCTAAAGCACTCTCATATCTGTCCCCTTGCCTCTGTCCCTCCACTGAGGCCTCTAGACAAGGCTTCTCCCTCCAAGTCTCAACCCTGGGAGCCAGAGTGAGCTTGCTAAAGTGCAAATCACAGAAACAAGGAGGAGGGAAGGTAGAGAGCTGCCACGCCTCCTTCCGCTGGGAGCAGCAAGCCTCCTGTGCCTACACAACCTCGCACTGCCCTCCACTCTGGCCCACCTGTGGGAGGGAAGGATGTGTGCAGGTGAGCAGAGAGAGAGGCCAGGAGATGTTGACTGCAGCCTCACGGCACAGCAAAAGTGCAAAACACCAAGTGTCCACCACGTGGGAACTGCTAAGTCAAGGCTGCAGGGAGAAACTCAATGCCTGGACTGTCCTGGAACAGAAAAAGGGCCTTAGTGAGAAAACCGGTGAAATGTAAGCAAAAGATTTCGTTAATAATGATAAACCAGGCCAGGCATGGTGGCTCACGCCTGTAATCCCAGCAGTTTGGGAAGCCGAGGAGGGCAGAACACCTGAGATTGGGAGTTTGAGATCAGCCTGAGCAACATGGAGAAACCTCATCTCTACTAAAAATACAAAAATTAGCTGGTCATGGTGGTGTGTGCCTATAATCCCAGCTACTTAGGAGGCTAAGGCGGGAGAATCGCTTGAACCCGGGGGGAGGAGTCTGCAGTGAGCTGAGATCACGCCATTGGGCTCAACAAGGCAAAACTCTGTCTCAAATAAATAAAAAAAAAAGAGTAATAATAATAATGCTATACCAACACACATTTTTAGTTTTGACAAATGTCCCACGGTTATGGCAACATTAGGGGAACTCTGTGCTATATTCACAACATTTCTGTAAATCTAAAATTATTCCAAAATAAGTCGTTCATTTTAAAAGAAAATGTGGTTGGTCATGGTGGCTCATGCCTATAATCCCAGCACTTTGGGAGGCCAAGGTGGGAGGATTGCTTGAACCCAGGAGTTCAAGGCCAGCCTGGGCAACATAGGGAGACCCCATCTCCATCAAAAAGTAAAAAAATTAGCCAGGCATGGTGGCATGCACCTGTGGCCCCAGCTACTGGGGAATTTGAAGATCACTCGAAGCTGTAGCAAGACATGATTTCTCCACTGCACTCCAGCCTGGGTGACAGAGTGAGACCCTGTCTCAAAAGAAAAAAGAAAAAAATATATATTATGGTGCATTCACTCAGTTGAATAAGATGCAAGCTTAAAAAAGAAGATAGTATCTATTTGCAGACATGGAAAATATTCCTGATTCTTGATACGTTTATAGACAAAAGCAAGTTACAAGGTGGTATATATAGTATAACGTTATGTATGCATGTATGCACAAACATCTACATTTATTCTTTAAAAAATGCTTCCCTGTCTATGGAATTGGACTGGTGGTTGTGTTGTTGTTATTGTTTTAATTCTGAAATGTGATTCATCCCAAACTGAAAATGGCAGTTACCCCCGAGGAATGAGATCTGGAGAAGTCATTTCTTGGGAGGCTCTTTGGTGTCATTTTCATTGGTTATCACAAATACGGGCTGCTTTAATAACTTAGTCAGACGAATATTTACGAAAGCAAAGTTGATCATCTCACTTCCCTTAGAGTAGTCAGTGGATCCTTCCTTTATTCATCAAAGATTTATCGGGTGTCTGCTCTGTCTCAGGCTCAGTGCAAAAGTTGGAAAGTGGCCAGGGCACAGTCACTGAGGTGGAGCCCCTGGGGGAGTCAGAGGTCACAGGAACTTTTGATAGCGTCAGAGAAGTCCTGAGATGGGACAGCACAGGCTGCGCAGCCTCCAGAGGATGCCCCAGCTAAGGGGCACTAGGGCCTGGGGGGGAAGGGGGTGGGCATAGCTGACCTGGAAATTGCAGCATAGACTAGCAGCAGTTAGCCATGGGGGCTGGGCTGTGCTGAAGCCCAGAGGCTTGCGAGACTTGGGGAGAGATGTCCAGTGTGGCTGGAGTGACCAGTGAGCTGGGCAGTTGGTGAGGGGCAGCTTGGAAGCTCTCAACCCTGGGGCTGAGGAGTCTGAGCCAGGAGGGCCAAGCTTATATTTGCTGCTGGGTGGTGAATGAGTTGATGGAGGATATATGAGTCTGTTCTCGCACTGCTATAAAGAAATACCTAAGACTGGGTAATTTATAAAGAAAAGAGGTTTAATTGGCTCATGGCTCCACAGGTTGTACAGGAAGCATAGCAGTTTCTGCTTCTGGGGTAGCCTCAGGAAACTTAAAATCGTGGCAGAAGGCGAAGGGGAAGCAGGGACGTCGTACATGCCTGGAGCGGGGGAAGGGTCGTGTCAAGTGAATGATTGAATAAATACTTCCCCAGCCTTGCTGCGTATCTTTAGCTGGACAGACCTGAGGTGCTTTTATTAGAATTTGAGGCCGGGCGCGGTGGCTCAAGCCTGTAATCCCAGCACTTTGGGAGGCCGAGACGGGCGGATCACGAGGTCAGGAGATCGAGACCATCCTGGCTAACACGGTGAAACCCTGTCTCTACTAAAAAAATACAAAAAACTAGCCGGGCGAGGTGGCGGGCGCCTGTAGTCCCAGCTACTCGGGAGGCTGAGGCAGGAGAATGGCGTGAACCTGGGAGGCCGAGCTTGCAGTGAACTGAGATCCGGCCACTGCACTCCAGCCTGGGTGAGGGAGCGAGACTCCATCTCAAAAAAAAAAGAATTTGAGAGGCGAGGGCTAGTGGTGAGCGTCCCCTTGGCTCTGACTCTTCAGCAGGACAGGTTCCTGGGTTGCTTCCGGGTTTAGCTGGGATAAATCGTCTGCAAGTCAGTAAACAAAAGCTTAGGCGAATTAGTGATGAGGACAGACCTGTGGCAAGAGCACAACTGTATTACTCCTTCTTTCCTTCTTTCTTCCTTCCCTCCTTCCCTCCTTCCCTCTCTCCCTCCCTCTCTCGCTCTCTCTCTTTCTCTCTTTCTTTCTGAGACAGTGCCACTCTGTCGCCCAGGCTGGAGTGCACTTGCATGATCTCAGCTCACCGCAACCTCCGCCTCCCTGGTTCAAGTGATTCTCCTGTCTCAGCCTCCTGAGTAGCTGGGATGATAGGCATGCACCACCACACCTGGCTAATTTTTTGTATTTTTGGTGGAGATGGGGTTTCACCATGTTGGTCAGGCTGGTCTCGAACTCCTGACTTCAGGTGATCCGCCTGCCTCGGCCTCCCAAAGTGCTGGGATTACAGGCTTGAGCCACTGCGCCTGGCCTCTTTTCTTTTTTGAGACAGGGTCTTGCTCTGTTGCCCAGGCTGCAGTGCAGTGGCACAATCAAGGCTTACTGCAACCTGTATCTCCCAGGCTCAAGTGATCATCCTGCCTCAGCCCCCCAGTGGCTGGGACTATAGACCTGCACCACCATGTCTGGATAATTTTCGCATTTTTTGGAGAGATGGGGTTTTGCCATGGTGCCTAGTGTGGTGTCAAACTCAGGGGCTCAAGTGGTCCGCCCACCTTGGCCTCCCAAAGTGCTGGGATTACAGGCGTTAGCCATCACACCTGACATGTATTAAAATCTTTAACTGAAAAAAGAACTAGAATGTAATGGAATTGAATCTTTTTTTAAGTGGGTAAACAATGAACATGGAATAACTAAGACATACACTCGTTAAACTTTTAAAAATCTACAAGTGAATTGTCTCATCAAAAACTTCTGTTTTTAGCCAGGTGGCTCATGCCTGTAATCTCAGCAGTTTGGGAGGCCAAGGTGGGTGGATCACCTTAGGTCAGGAGTTCAAGACCAGCCTGGCCAACACGGCGAAACTCCGTCTCTATTAAAAGTACAAAAATTAGCCAGGTGCGGTGGTGCGTGCCTGTAATCCCAGCTACTTGGGAGGCTGAGGCACGAGAATCACT
>NW_016814436.1:6411280-6424537 GCF_001698545.2 Rhinopithecus bieti
AGCTTTTGTTATAAATGAAATGGTGTAGAATCAGGAAGCAAAGGAAAGGGCAATAAACAATTGTCCAGGTCAGGAAATTAACGAGGAAGGACTCTCCCTTAGTTCTTGCAGATTTTAATAAGTTACCAGGAAAAGGAGGCACTCTGTGAAATATCTGAGTTTCTAACTGTTGCTTCCTCCTCTGGAAATGACTTGCCAAACTGAGAGAGCGTCTCCAGGCAGATCTCGAGAGAATGGTGTGTGGGAAGCACGTGTTGGATGAACTCTGTGTCTGCAAGCAGCAGTTAATGCCGTCAGGGGAAAATAACTCAGTTGTGCCAATAAAATGACTGCTCTGAGCTGTCAGTAATGATTCAACAAAGAGTCAGGAATAACGCATCTAGAATGAGGGAATTCTGGAACCAGAAGAACCACGTGGATGGTTGGACTTGATGCCTATTTATTTTTTGTTTTGTTGTGGTTTTGAGACAGGGTCTCATTCTGCTGTCTAGGCTCGAGGGCAGTGGTGCAATTTCAACTCACTGCAACCTCCACCTCCCAGGTTCAAGAGATTCTCCTGCCTCAGCCCTGCCGATGCCTCAAAACCAGCCTAGACAACATGGTAAAACCATGTCTCTGCAAAAATTACAAAAATTAGCCAGGTGTGGTAGCACAAACCTGTAGTCCCAGCTACTCAAGAGGCTGAAGTGGGAGGACCATTTGAGCCTGGGAGGCAGAGGTTGCAGTGAGCTGAGACCACGCCACTGTACTCCAGTCTGGGCGACAGAGCGGGACCCTGTCTCAAAATAAAATTTGAAGACTCAAGGATCTTGATGTGGGGAGATTGTCCCAGCACTTTTTGAGGCTGACACAGGTGGATCACTTGAGACCAGGAGTTCAAGATGAGGCTTGGCAACAGAGCGAAACCCTGTCTCTGCAAAAAATACAAAAATTAGCCGGGCGTGGTGGTAGAGGAGCCTGTTCCATGGTTGATGGAGATTCCTTTGCCTCATGGTTGATTGGGTGGAGTTAGAGGACAAGAATACAGGAGCCCAAGCCAGGAAATGTTTTTCACACTTGCAATCCAGCAGGCAGCTCCTCAAGACCCTCAAGAAAGGCCCTGGAGGGTGTTTGGAACCCTCTTGGGGGAAGGGAAACCTTGGGGTTCTTTAGTTTGCAAAGACAGAGGCTGGTGGTGAAGGTGTGAGGAGCTGCCTGAGTGAACCCTGGGAACCAGGGGGAGCCTGCACAGCCTGGGTCCAGCCCTGACTCAGAACTCGGGGTCCTCTTGTGTATTAGTTCTCTATGGCTGCTGTAAATAGTTACCCCAAATGCAGTGGATTAAAACAGTAGACCTCTATTCACTTACGGCTCTGGAGGTCAGCAGTCTGAAATCATTTTCGCTGGAGAAAGTCAAGGTGTTGGCAGGGTTGGTTCCTTCTGGAGGCCCCAGGGGAGAATCTGTTTCCTTTGCTTTTGTCAGCTTCCAGTGGCTGCCTGCATGCCTTGGCTTGTGGCTCCTTCCACCATCTTCCAATCCCATCATTCTAATCTGTTTCCATCATCATATCATTTCTTCTTCTTTGGTCATCAAAGATCCCTCTGCCTCCCTCTCATAAGGACCCTGAGATCACAGCATGCCCACTCAGATAGTCCGGGACAGTCTCCCCACATCAAGATCCTTGATTTTTTACATTTTATTTTGAGACAGAGTCTCGCTGTGTCACCCAGGCTGGAGTGCAGTGGTGCGATCTCGGCTGACTGCAGCCTCTGCCTCCCAGGCTAAAGCAATTCTCCAACCTCAGTCTTCTGAGCAGCTGGGATTACAGGCATGTGCCACCACACAGGGCTAACTTTTATATTTTTTATGGAGACAGGGTTTCGCCATGTTGCCCAGGCTTGTCTCGAACTCCTGAGCTCAAGCGATCTGCCCACCTTGGCCTCCAAAAGTCCGGGATTACAGGCGTGAGTCACCACACCCGGCCTAGATCCTTGATTTAATCACATCTGCAGAATCCCTTTTACCATATAAGAAAACATTTGCAGATTCTGACCATTCCTGGCTAATTTCTGATCTCCCACCGTGCCCCTAAAAGGTCCCCAAGCAGCCCCAGCTAAGCACCTCTCTTGGGGCCTGCATCCCGTTCTGCCTCACTCTTCTGCTCTCCATGAAATTCGTGAAGATTCTGCATCCACTCCTGATGAACTTCAGTAACCCCTTTCCCCCGTCTGGAGTCCCTCCAGATTCCTGCATAAAAGCTCAGGGTCACACATCCGTCCTTCCCACACCTTCCCTGGGCACCCGGGTAGTGGGCGCCTCTATTCTCTTTGACTTCCCTCCATCAGCGAGCAAATCCACTCCCATCCTGCAACTAAAACTTCAGGAAACAACCTCAAGAAAAGTTTGGTTCGCTCCCCATTAAACCAAATCAGTACATGTTAGGATCCTGGAGAAGAGGTGGTTTTTTTCTTTTCACCATCTATTCCCTGTTCATGCTCCTCAGGAGGGCTGTGCTGGGGATTTTCCAGAGTTGGCATTCACACTCCTCTATGCGCATGAACCCAAACACCATCCTCATCATAAATCCACGTCACCGTGATGCCTGAGCGTTGGCGGGCTCCTTTAAATCCACCGTCTCAGCTGATCCTTCCAGGGACACGGCTCAGGGGGGTTATCATCCCCAGCTGACAGATGAGGCAAATGAGGTCCAGAATCTGCACCGCCCTTAGAGCTTTCAACCCCTGCAAATGAGGCCCCTGCCTCAGGGTCTTGCTCTTCCCAGTGTCTCCCTCCACATTTTCTAAGACCCCTGCCATGCCTGGGACCAACCATGCTGAGAGTGCCACCTGGCTGGGGCACCCAGTCCTGGGCAGAGACTCATTTGGAGTCTGGTCCCTTTCTCTTGCTTATGAGTCTCCCCTGTCTCACCTTCCCCCAGGCATGTGAGGGTGACCAAATGTCCCAAGGAGTTGCAGGCCTGTGTTCACAGGACTGTCTTGGGGTCCTGGGGTCGTTCTGGGTCTCCACAGTCGTATAGCGCTTCTGGCCCATGAAAGGTGCTGGTGTGTTGATTCAGGGCGACTCTCACTCACTTTGGACCCAAGACCAGTTAAGGACTCTGTACGGAGAGTTCACCCCCAAGCCTGAGGCTTGAGCCATGTGGGGGTCATGGCTTGGCATGCCTCAGCATGTTCCAGTGGGTGCCAGCTCTGATGTACAGCACCCGAGGGGGTGGGGGCGTGGCAGCCATCCTTTACCCCGCACAGAATGGAGGTCAGGCACACTGGCTCAACAAACAGACCTGAGAAGACTGTGTGTAAATAATTTTTAATATGTTGAGGCACATTAAAAATGTATTAGGAATGTGGCTATTTAAAGGAATTCCAAAGGGAATTGTTTTCTTAAAAGGGAGAACCTCTCGTTAATCACTCCTTAATTCATCCAGTGCCTGTGTCTGGGCGATCTCGGCTCACTGCAAACTCTGCTTCCCGGGTTCCAGCGATTCTCCTACCTCAGCCTCCTGAGTACCTGGGATTACAGGTGTCTGTCAACACACCTGGCTAATTTTGTATTTTTAGTAGAGATGGGGTTTTGCCATGTTGGCCAGGCTGGTCTTGAACTCCTGACCTCAGGTGATCCTCCCGCCTCAGCCTCCCAAAGTGCTGGGATTATAGACGTGAGCCACTGCGCCCGGCCAATAAAGACCATCTTACAAGGACATTCTTTGGCCGGTAATAATGCCAGGTGAATGGTTAGGCCAGAAAATAACAACGAAATATTAACTAAATTTATGTCGGGTGTCCAAGAAACCGTGACGTATAATTTCTAGACATCTTCGCTGGAGGGAAGGGGCTATTCTCAGCCAGGACTGGCTACATCATTTGCAGGGTTCAATGCAAAGTGAGAATGCAGGCCCCTTGTTCAAAAAAATTAAGAATTTCAAATCGGTGACAGCAGAGCATTAAGCCCAGCACGGGGCCCTTCTCAGTGCAGCCCATGTGCCGCTATACAGGTCATATGGCCACAAAGCCAGTCATAGGCTGGGGGAGGGAGAGACTTTTAGCAAAGACTTTTCAGGGTCCCAATAAGGAAGTCCTGGTTTTGCTGGGAAGCTGCCTGTAGCGCCTTCCAGCACATGTCTCCATGGCTCTTCATACCAGAGTGTGGAGCAGGTGATCAATGTCCTTGGCTCTGAGATGAGCGAGTGGTGCAAGTGAACCTGAGTACTTGGAGAAGTTTTTGTTTTGTTTTGTTTCGTTTTGAGACAGGGTCTCGCTCTGTTGCCCAGGCTGGAGTGCAGTGGCTTGATCTTAGCTCACTGCAACCTCCGCATCCCAGGCTCAAGCCATTCTCCGACCTTAGCCTCCTGAGTAGCTGGGACTATAGGCATGTGCCATGCACCCAGCTAATTTTTGTAGAGACAGGGTTTCACCATGTTGCCCAAGCTGGTGTCGAACTCCTAGGCTCAATCGACCTGCCTGCCTCGGCCTCCCAAAGTGCTGGTGTTACAGGCATGAGCCACCTCACCCAGCCTGGAGAAGGATTTTGATAAATCCCAATTGATCCTCCAAAACCAGCTTTAATGTCATCTCCCCTGAAGTGGCATTGGCCGCTCCTCCACGGCCCACCTACAGAACCATGCACACCCATCTTACCACGTTCATTCCCTCCCCTGTACCTGTGGTTGGCACACACCTGTCTCACCCACCACCTAGAAGCTTCTGCAGAGCCCGGGTCCTCAGCGCTGGGTCTGGCCCACAGAAGCGCTTAGGGAGTATTCCTTGAGAGCACTCCTGCTTGCAAAGGGCTCCCACCTAAGAGGGGTCAACTTGCTGGGCAGTGAGCAAGGAGGCAGCGGGAACTCCAGCCCAGGGAAGAGTTACAACTGCCCAGGGAGTCTAGTACCTTTTCCCAGAGCAGGGGAGATGGAGATGGGACCTGGAGGATGCCCTGCAGCCGGCCAGGTGGGCCGTGGGAATGGGAATTCCAAGGAGAGGAAAGCTTGTGAAGCGTACTGAGGTGTGAGAGTGACTGGGCACTTTAGGAAGAGGCCAGGGGTTCATGGGGGAGGAGGGAAGAGGCCCGGTGGTGCTGGTTCAAGGAGCAAGGCCATCCTGAACAGCAGGGAGAAGGGGAAGGTCATCATCAGAGCCGTGCCCTGGAAAGATAACCTTGGCCACAGCAGGAGAACAAGTCAGAGTTCACAGGCCTGGAACTGGGGTGGCTATGAGGGGCTGCCATGTCCCCAGAGACTTGAGCATGGCAGGGGTGCTAGATGGGGGTGAGGGGTTGGTTGGGGGGAACAGGCTCAAGAATCACCTGTGGCCAGGCACAGTGGCTCATGCCTGTAATCCCAGCACTTTGGGAGGCTGAGGTGTGCAGATCACGAGGTCAGGAGTTCAAGACCAGCTTGACCAACATGGTGAAACCCCATCTCTACTAAAAATACAAAAATTAGCTGGGCATGGTGGTGCACGCCTGTAATCCCAGCTACTCAGGAAGCTGAGGCAAGGGAATTGCTTGAATTCAGGAGGCAGAGGTTGCAGTGAGCCAAGATCATGCCACTGCACTCCAGTCTGGGTGACAGAGCAAGACTCCATCTCAAAAAAAAAAAAAAAAACAAAACAAAACAAGAAAAAAAATCACCTCTGCAGGAGTATCAGGCTGGGGACAGAGGGATGGAACCAGGAGGATGAGGGAGTTGAGAACAATGGCCAGATTCCAACTTGGGCAACAGGAAGAAGGGCAATTGTTGAGGGCTGAATCTGTCCCCCAAAGTTCACAGGTTGAAACTGAACCCCAGTGGGACGGCATTAAGAGGTGGGGCCTTTGGGAGGTGAGTAGTCATGGTGGGGGGCCTCATGAATGAAATTTACGCCCTTAAGAGGCCATGGGAAGCTGCCTCTCCCTTCCATTGCGTGAGGACACAGCTGTCCGTGAGCTGGAAGCTGTCCTCACCAGACACTGAATCTACTGGCGCCTTGATCTCAGAATTCCAGACTTCACAAATGTAAGCAATAAATTTCTGTTATGTATAACCCCCACCCTCCCCTCCCACTGTCAAGTTGATGGTATTTTGTTACAGCAGGGACTGAGATAGCAATCAACGGACACAACCAATGAGAACATTCGTGGCGACCTCAGTGCCATGTGCAGGCCTTTGCATGCATCTCCCTGTGTGACCCCAACATTGCTCCTCATTCACAGGCTCCGAGTTAATTGTGCAGAAACGCACACAACTCACCGCACGTCTGGCTGGCCCCAATCCCTTGTGTCTAGCCACAGTGACCTCTGCCAACAGAGAAGCCCTGGCTTTCTTGAGCAGGAAGTGAGGTGAGAAAATAGCAGAAGAGAAGCCCTTTAGAAAGAGCTTTGGCAGGTGTGTCTGCTCCTGGGCTCCTTTCAGCAGGGGCTCATCTCACAAGCTCCTGTTTTCATTTCCTATCACTGGGAGATCGGCTGTCAGCCCAGGTGTCATCTCAGCACTCAGTGCAGCCTCCAGCCCAGCCAGCTGTGCCCCAGTCACACATGGGGTCTGCTGTGCTGTAGACAGGCCATGGCCTCGGCTGTGCCGTTTACTCTTTCGGCCCCACTAACTCTCCCCTGCTGGGGCACATGTCACCACCCGGCTCATCACCCACCAGTGGAATGCTGTCACCCCATGGAACAGTGTCACCCACCAATGGAACACTATCACCAATAGAATGCTGCCACTCTCTCATGGAACACTGTCACTTGCCAATGGAACACTGTCACCCGCCAATGGAACCCTGTCACCCGCCAATGGAACACTGTCACCCGCCAATGGAACACTGTCATCTGCCAATGGAACACTGTCATCTACCAATGGAACACTGTCACCCACCAATGGAACACTGTCACCCACCAATGGAACACTGTCACCACCAATGGAACACTGTCATCTACCAATGGAACACTGTCACCCACCAATGGAACACTGTCATCCACCAATGGAACACTGTCACCTACCAATGGAATACTGTCATCCGCCAATGGAACACTGTCACCCGCCAATGCAACACTGTCATCCACCAATGGAACACTGTCACCTACCAATGGAACACTGTCACCCGCCAATGGAACACTGTCATCTGCCAATGGAACACTGTCATCTACCAATGGAACACTGTCACCCACTAATGCAACACTGTCACCCACCAATGGAACACTATCACTCACCAATAGAATGCTGCCACTCTCTCATGGAACACTGTCACTTGCCAGTGGAACACTGTCACCCACCAATGGAACACTGTCACTTGCCCGTGGAACACTGTCACCCACCAATGGAACACTGTCACCCATCAATGGAACACTGTCACCTACCAATGGAATACTGTCACCCACCAATGGAACACTGTCACCCATCAATGGAATACTGTCACCCACCAATGGAATACTGTCACCCACCAATGGAATGTTGTCACAATGGAAAGAGACTGTTTTTGGATGTGCTGCTCTTGTCCCTCAGGACATCCCAGCAGAGAGGAAAAGTTGGCCTGGTGATTGGAGGCGGCTGGCGCGAGACTGACCATGGAAGCCTTGGCTGAGCTGTGATCCCCTAGGCAGAGGGTGTAGGGTAAGAGGTCCCCGGCCCAAGTGTTCAGGGGCCTGAGAAGGAGCAACAGAGTGTGTGGGGGAGGGCGCTGTTCCTGGGTCCCCACTGAGAGCTCAGGGCCGGCAGGCCTGACATGTGAATGGAGACCACTGTTGACTCCTCAAGAGGAAACGGGGGAGCATGAGGGAGTGGCAGACACTACAACCAGGAGTGCCCACCCCACCGTGCCCACAGTCACAGGGTGCTGACTGTGAGTCATGTCTCTCCCCACAGTCCCTAACCTGGATCTGGTGGAAATGTGCTTCCTCTCTCCTCATGTTACAGTCTCAGAGAAGGAAGGGAGCAGGTCTGAAGTCACCCAGCAAGGTGGGTGCAGAGACAGAAGAGCACCTGGCTTGGGGTCAGTCCCGCTGCCTTCGGGGGAGGTATTTAATGGGCCTTGATTGGCAGAAGCTCAGGGTGGTTCCAAGCTGCACCTCATACTTGTCGGGACCTGTGGCAAATCCTTTGCACCTCCTTAAGCCTGGTGTCCTTACCCCAAGATCAAGGACCACAGGACACTCCGGCTCTGTCTCCTTCATCAGGTCCATATGAAGCTCAAACCCAGCGAGGCACCTGAACTGTCTCCATGAACATTCCAGGCTAAAACCCACGCAGAGCACACCCTGGGGGCCAGCTTTGGACACCGGCCTGCCTGGACAGGGCACAGGGACTGGCCGCTTCCTCTGCTAGAAGTGACTACAGGAAAGAGAAGGGGGCAGGGGGTGGATGTGCGTGTCTGTTCCCAAGGGAAACGGGTCTCCCTGCAGATTGGAGCATTCGCTTGTCTCCAAACCGTACCAGGTCACGGAGACCCAGGAGGCGCTGCCAGGCAACTTGCCGGTGTGACAAGCATCTGTGGCCAAAGAGGAAAAAAGCATCTCAGTGTTGCCCAAGATCAAGGCTATTCATGGGTGGGCCTTGGATGGCGGCCAGCATGCACCAGCTGAGAACCGTTCCTCTAAGCAGCCTCAGATTCCGCAAAGGCTGGAGGGGGACTGCCCGCGATTGCAATGTTTTGACTTCCATTTGGGCGATTTGCGGAATGTGGACAGGAGACTGACCTTCTAGAACAAATGCCTTTCCTTCTATGGACCGAGCAGAAAGAGCACTGGGCTTGGCGCTTGGCGAAGGGAGTTTCTGCCCCAGTTGCTGTGTAGCCCTGGGCAGGTGTGGGCCTTGGATCCCCAGGTGCCAGGTGAGAAACACAGTGTGAGGTCCTATGGGGGCTGGTCAGGACACAGTCCTTACAAATGCCCATGAACACAGAGCCTTTCTTAGGGCACCGTGGCCTTAAGCTGGACCAGGGTCCAGCTCTTGGCTCTATTTCCTTCCCCTTCCAGACCATCAGGGCGTGGATTCAGGGTCTGCTTGAGATTTTTGGCTGCCATGGGCTTCGGCGGTTCTTTCCCAAAAAAGGAAAGGGAGCTAGCATTTTAAGGAGTCCTTATAGGTACTGTTCCCCGCTTAGTTCAGTGTTGCAGACAGGGACTTTGGGGCTGGGAAGGTGAAGTCACTGACCCGGTTTGCCCACCTCACTGGGAGAGGAGCCAGTGTGTGGGCCCAGGTCTAGACCCCAGGCCTGGTCCCACCGTCAGCCCACAGCAAACAAATCTTGGTGCCGTGGGTCCTCTGTGCCCTTGCCAGAAGAAGGAAATAAGGATTCCAGGTCCCCGCCTCACAGCGGTATTGGCGACTTTAGCAAAAACGAGGTCACTGCTGTCTTAGGACCTCTTGGTTTCCAAAGTTCTGTTTCACTTCAGTGCTCGCTGTCATCTGTGTGTGGGAGGCGGCAGGCATTATCACCCACCTCACTTCAGAGGCAAGGGTGGTCAGGGAAAGGCCAGCCAGCCAGTCAGCTAGCCAATGTGCAGACCAGTCCCAGTAGGGGCCAATGATGGGGCCCGCATGACCCTCCAGGCACATCCCTTCCAGGCCTGCCACTGGCAGGAGTTGGCCTCTGACGGCAGTGCCTCATCCCTACCCCACGCTGCCCCCCAGGAGGGCACATCCTGGCACCACCACATACTGCTGTGTGGCCTTGGCCAAAGTCTTTGAGCCCCTGTTTCATCATTTATAAAGTAGGGATAAGACTGCTGACTGGGGGGCGGGGGCTGTAGGGAGAAGATGAATCAAAACCCCTGGCCCAGGGCCTTGGGTGGACCAGCCTGGACCACATGGCGAAACCCCATCACTGTTGGCAAAGGTACCGCCCGATGTGCATGCTGCAGGCCGACAGCGTCCTGGCTACTCAAAGGGTGTCTGCTACCTCGTGCACACCCTGCCTCCCTCCTTTCTCATTTCCTCCCTGTTTCTGCCTCCCTCCCTTTCTTCCTGCTTTCATGCGTGTATTTGGAATTATACCCTGCCAAATTGTGAAAAGGAGTGAATATTTATTAAAACTATTTATTATTATTAAAATATTAAAATATTGCTATATTTATTAAATATATCCTATATTTAATAAAACAAATATAGCATAACCACTAACATGGGGGGAAGGGCTGGGTGTGTGGCTCACATCTGTAATCCCAGCACTTTGGCAGGCTGAGTCAGGATGACGGCTTGAGCCCAGGAGTTCAAGACTAGCCTGGACAACATGGTGAAACCCTGTCTCTACAAAAAATAGAAAAATTAGCTGGGCATGGTTCGGGAGGCTGAGTTGGGAGGATTGCTTGAGCCTGGGAGGTGAAGGCTGTGGTGAGCCTAGATAGTGTCATTGCATTTCAGCCTGGGTGACAGAGTGAGACACTCTCTCAAAAAAAGATGGCATGATAGTACGATTAAACTGTAAACTTGCTCTGTTTCCATATTTAAAGGCTGCATTCCTTAGAAGAATTAAAGTATTTGACTTCAGATGATTTAGTAATGAGATGTTAAAAACGAAGGTGTACCAGATGGCCCTGTAGACCTTTAATTTTTTGAAATCGCTAGCTGGAGGAAGACAGGGTTATATGTTTAAGGATTCTAGCTCATGAATAGATACGTGACAGATGTCTCCTTTACAATGGTACATTTACACATTAGAGGAGAGAGAAAAGAGAGAAACCAGAATGGAAGTTTGAAAATCTTATGCGAAATAGACTATGCTTTCGCCTTTTGACCTCAGAGCCTCTTTACTCGCTGAACAATTATTGAGGACCCCAAGGAGATTTAGGTTTATGTGGCTATGTCTACTAGTATTTGCCATTTTAGAAATTAAATCACAATTTCAAATATATTTAATTTAAAAATAAAGTGTGTTGTAAATAGAATTTTTTATGAAGAATAAATATGTTCTAAAACCAAAGAAACTAGACCAGTGGTGGTGTTTTATATTTTTGCAAATCACCTTGATTTCTGGCTTACTAGGAGAAGACAGCTGGGTTTTGTGTCTGCCTTCTGTTGTGATGTTTTGGTTGAGATATGTGAAGAGAATCCAGCTTCATGTAGATACATGGTTGGAAAAGGAAGGAGTGAGTATTCTTTGGCATTACATGAAAATTCAACAAGTGGCAGGTTTTTTTTTTTTTTAAGTTACTTACAATGTGAAAGTGCATTGTATTCCAGAAATGTCTCTAGGATCTACAGGAAGTCTAGGAACATATATTTACAGAAGAGACTAACGGGTGGGAGACATGATAGCTGTCTCCAGGTATTTAAGAAACCTGGATTTCAGTAAATAGGATGTAAAAACCTGTTAATTTTAATAAGTAGGAGGGAGAATAGATCCATTCTCCTGCTTTAGAAGGCAGACCAACTGGTGAAAATTAGGAGGACATAGATTGAGATCAGTCTAATTTTTTTACAAGAATGTAAGAACTGTATGACTAGACTTGAAACAGTGGAACAGTGGAGCTACAATGGAACTCGCAACCACTAACAACAATGGAAAGTAGTAGTTAGTTTTGAGAATTTAAAGTGTACTACAGGGACATGTTTTTTGGGGAGGTGGAGATAAATTCTGTAGATTCTTTATGATGAGTGCTATTGGATTAGTGACTTAAGGCTTCATCCAATTCAAAAATGTAAACATTCTATGATTCTTTAAAAATCCCTGAATATAGTTAAGCTATACTTATATATTCATTAATGTTTTTGAATGTTCTTTCAAGTCCGTAGTATGAAACTATTGTTGACTTTATTACTATTTTGCATTTTTATTGTGGTTTTCCTCCGAGGATTTTCCTGTATTTTCTGGTGTCAGCAAGATCAGTCTTCATGAAATCTTGCTAAATTCCCTGTGAAATATAATAAGCTTCAGACATTTTAGAGAACCAAATGCTGTTTATGATACAATTTAGTAGAGTTGCAATATATTTCAGCACAGAATTTTAGAATACTATGGGGGCTGATTTTCAGTTTTGTAAGAGAAACTATGAGCATAGTTTATATAGTCTTTTATTTGTAATTGTTTACATGATTTCAGAAGTAATATGCTTAAGCTATTCTAACGTTTTTAAACCTAGAGAGTCTGAAAAGAGGAAAGAAGAAAGAAAAGTATTTTAATTGATCTCTTTTGAATTTAAAAATGCATGTTAAATATAACTAGAACATAAATGAAGAATTTAAATTCCCATCTTATTCCTAGAATTATACCTATAATATTTATCCTTACTTACAACAATTCATATTTTAATTTTGCATGGCACATAATCTCTTCTGTGAGTTGGATTTTTAGATGGTGAGAATTTAAGCATAAATTCTGACAACTTTCTTGAGGTCAATTTAATATTAATAAGCGTAGTAAGTAATAATACCCAGCTTGAGACCTCATGTACTTGTTGCATTTGGATTTAAAGCTCATTTTCTCTAGAAGAGCTGTAGAAATCATTCATTTAGTTTCATAAACTCCTTCATGCTTATTAATGATTTTCAAGAATCTTAGAATAAATTACAGGAATATTGTTATGAAGTAGAAGAAGCAGTATGGTATAGGGGAGAAAGTGATTGTAGTTGGAATCTGAGGGTTGTCTTTACTTTGCTATTAACTAGCTGTGTGACCTTGGGCAAGTTGCTTATCTCTGCTTCAGTTCCATAAACCATGAATTACAGAGCTGAAACAGATCTTGGAAGCAATCTAGTACAAACCTCTCATTTTACAGATGAGGAAACAGATAATTAGCACAGGCTTTCGCTGTAAGACAGTTGGGCCCAAAATTCAGTTTTCTGACTTTCGGGTTGGTTTTTTTTTCCATTATACTTCACAGCCTCTTTTCATCTGTAAAATGAGAGCATTGGATTAGAGGCTCTCAAAAGCCTCTTCCAGCTCAAAAATATTGTCATTCCTGTGACATTAGTCCTAATATAATTTAGTAGGGGAAAGTTTGTAACTTTTATTTATTGGTGAAGGAAATGTTTCTTGAAGAGCCTTTGCAAGGCTATATTTTGTTTTTGTTTTTTTTTGAGATGGAGTTTCGCTCTGTCACCCAGGCTGGAGTGCAGTGGCCGGATATCAGCTCACTGCAAGCTCCGCCTCCTGGGTTTACACCATTCTTCTGCCTCAGCCTCCCGAGTAGCTGGGACTACAGGCGCCCGCCACCTCGCCCGGCTAGTTTTTTGTATTTTTTAGTAGAGACGGGGTTTCACCGTGTTAGCCAGGATGGTCTCGATCTCCTGACCTCGTGATCCACCCGTCTCGGCCTCCCAAAGTGCTGGGATTACAGGCTTGAGCCACCGC
>NW_016814436.1:6425455-6444937 GCF_001698545.2 Rhinopithecus bieti
CCTGAATCCATTAGAACACCTGAATTCCAGTAGAATGCCTGAATTCCAGTAGAATACCTGACTCCATTAGAACACCTGAATTCCAGTAGAATACCTGAATCCATTAGAACACCTGAATTCTATTAGAATGCCTGAATCCATTAGAACACCTGAATTCCAGTAGAATGCCTGAATTCCAGTAGAATACCTGACTCCATTAGAACACCTGAATTCCAGTAGAATGCCTGACTCCATTAGAACACCTGAATTCCAGTAGAATGCCTGACTCCATTAGAACACCTGAATTCCAGTAGAATGCCTGAATTCCAGTAGAATACCTGAATCCATTAGAACACCTGAATTCCATGACTATCTGAACTTTTGTTTTGGGTGTGTACTAGTTTCCTGGGGCTGCGGTTGATAAGTGACCACAAACTTGATGGTTTAAAACAGCAGAAATATGTTCTCACACAGTTCTGGAGGCCAGAAGTCTGAAGTCAAGATACGCTTTCTACATAAGTTCACATTCACAGATTTCAGGAGTTCGGATGTGGACACATCCTTTGGGGGAGCCACCATTCCACCCACTGCAGGTGCCATGTTCCAATCTCCTTCTGTCGACTGTGTCTTACTAGGTGCTCACCTCCCCTCCCTGGGCCTCAGTCTCCCAGGTGTAAAACAAGGGAAGTTCCCAAGAGCTTCAAGTCTCTGACACTGTGACTTTGAGTAGTCCCAGCTTAGCCCCTGGATCCCTAAGATCATTGACCAATGGTTGTTCCTCTGTGCCTCAGTTTACCCATTGTGAAATTAAGAAGCTGGATGAGGCCAGGCGTGGTGGCTTACATCTGTAATCCCAGCACTTTGGGAGGCCAAGGCAGGCGGGTCACCTGAGGCCAGGAGTTCAAGACCAGCCTGGCGAACATGGTGAAACTTCGTCTCTACTAATAATACAAAAATTAGCCGGGTGTGGTGGTGCATGCCTGTAATCCCAGCTACTCGGGAAGCTGAGGCAGGAGAATTGCTTGGAGGCAGAGGTTGCAGTGAGCTGAGATTGCACCACTGCACTCCAGCCTGGGCAACAGAGCAAGACTCCATCTCAAAAAAAAAAAAAAGCTGGATGAGATCAGTGATTCTCAATTATAAGTTGAAGGTGCGAATTACTTGGGACATTTTCAAAGTCTAAATGGCCATGCCCTGCCCTGGGTCTCGTGAATAGTGTCTTCTGGGGAAGGGTTGAGTCCTTTCACCAGCTGGTGCCACAGGTTTACCCAGTGTTAATGCTCCCTGGGCTTTACTGACTTTGTTGGGCGGAGGCACCATGGCAGTCAGCTACTCCCTGGTTACGTTGGTTACTTCCGCACCATCCCTTGTTTTATCAGGAAGGAAATGGGAGAGTTTTATGGAAAGGGAAGTCTAGGAATATAGACACTAGAGACCTGAGCGACCGTTTAGAGCTGGCTGTGATTTTTCACACCACTGATTTCATGTAGAGTGAAAAAATTGATTTCATGTGTGTGGCATGAAATCAGTTTGGTGGTTCAGATCAATGTATAAAAGAGAATAGAAACTATCACAATGCATAGATACTTTTTCCATGAAATTCATTCAGTTGGCCAGGCGTGGTGACTCACGCCTGTAATCCCAGCACTTTGTGAGGTTGAGGCGGGTGGATCACTAGGTCAGGAGATTGAGACCAGCCCAGTGCGGTTGTGGGCGCCTGTAGTTCCAGCTACTCGGGAGGCTGAGGCAGGAGAATGGCATGAACCCAGGACGCAGAGCTTGCAGTGAGTGGACATCGCGCCACTGCACTCCAGCCTGGGCAACAAAGCAAGACTCCATCTCAAAAAAAAAAAAAGAAAAAAGAAATTCATTCAGTTGCAGGTATGAACATACAAGGTGTGGGTCCTGGGCTTCTATGTACAATTTGTTTCTTACTGTGGGTCCAGGTCAAACAGTGTGAGAGCCACTGCTCTCTAGAAAAAAAAACCTTCAAAGAGAGAAGACGGAGTCCCAGAAGTGTCCTCTCATCTATGGCAGAGGATCCTCCAGGCAGTTTCCCTCCTGAAGTCTCCAATGTTGTGCTGAGCCCAAGGGCTCTCTGGCTATGGCTGGCATTGCAGACACTCAGGGACCCCAGAGGCAGTACATGCTCAGGGGACAGCTAGGAAGGTGGGGGGTCCAATTCAAGTTGACCAGTTGGTAGTGGCTGCCTGGAAAGCTGTGTCGATAAAGATTTGTGGACCATGTTCAGGCTCAGCCAGGAAGAGAGCTATGATTGATTATTCATGTCTGCCTTGGGAGCGGGAGAAGCAGGGTGGCATGCTTGCCTCTTGGGTGCTGTCTTTGTCTCAGGAAAGGAGAGGGTGGTTGAGGTTAAAATCCCCCTCCTGCCTCTGACTTGAGATGTAATTGATGTTCTCTGAGCCAACCTTCCTTCATCTATCAACTGAGAGAATGAGCAAGATGACTGACTATCGCTTCTAACTTTGAGAGTTTAATTGGATTACATTGGAGGGTCTGTCTCCATTTGAGTCAGGGTGTGTGTGTGTGTGTGTGCTTAGAGAGAGAGAGAGAGAGAGAGCAGGGGGCAGAACACTGAGAGGAGTCCCTGCTGCTGCTCTGGACACATTGGATGGCTTTCTTTGGCTTAAACGTGGGAAGCTTTGTCAGGGCCAGAGACTCAGAGAACCAGGTGGGTGTGACAAAGGCAAGTGACTTGCACCTGAGGTGGAGTCCAGTCTCCCTGTTCTCTACTTATCCCAATAAGGTTCTGCACTTAGTCAACCATGGACCAGCACATATTGAATGCCTACTGTATACCAAGGACACCTTAGTCCACACCCACAAAGTAATTTACAAATAAGCCCTGGAAGATCCATTAAGCAGAGGTCCAGAGTGGGTGTAGGGTGTGGCTGGGGACCTGGGGCACAGGGCAGGTGGTTCCACTTACATCTGGCTCATGCTCCTGAGTGGTCGAGTTACATAGTTCAGTTCGATCACCCTTGGTCACCTGGACAAGGGAAGATAAACTGTTTGTTTTCTATCTGCCTCATGTTCTTCTCAGAGGTGTTTTTATCCCTCAGACTCTAAAAGTCAGATGTCACTTCCACACTTAGCACTGCAAATGTTCCCACACCTAGGACTCCTCCCCGGCCCCCTCTTCACTCAGGCCAGTCCAACAGGGCTTAGAGGGTGGCCCACAGCAGGGTCTTGGGCTGAGCTCCGTGGAACACAGGTGTGGATAGGACGCTGTCTTTAACCCCAGGGAGCTTTCCTGGGTGAGACAGCCAGACAACAGACCCAGATGATGATGGCACGAGGTTGAGGGAACAAAACCAACTGTGGCTGGGCCCAGAGGAGAGCAGAGCTCATTACTATGGGGAATTATTAGTCCAGCAAGCATTGACAGAATGCTGGTGTCAAGACAGTTACAGAGAGACCACAGCTCCAGGTGGCAGGGGAGACAGGCCAGTCTCCCTCTTCTCTACTTATCTCAGTAGGGTTCTGCACTAAGTCAACCATGGACCAGCACACATTGAATGCCTACTGTATACTGAGGACACCTTAGTCCACACCCACAAACAGAGCCAGGACTGGGAACACAGTTCCAAGGGGGCAGAAGGGTGGGGTGCGGAGTACCATGAAGGCCTAGGATCTTTCCACTTGGCTGTTTTCTCTTATTCTCTAGTGATATGAGCAGGCAGGAGCTCTGGAGCCGGGCTGCCTGGAGCTGAAGGCTGGTTCCATATGCTACTGAGTACCTGGGAATGAGTTACCCAATCTCTCTGTGCCTCAGTTTCCTCATCCAAAAATGAGATGTATTCATCTGCTAGGGCTGCCATAACAAAATACTGCAGGCTTTGTGGCTTAAACAACAGAAGTTCATTTGGAATGTGGAAGCTCAAGATCAAGGGGTCATCAGGATTGGCTTCTAGCGAGGCCTTTCTGGCTTGCAGACAGTTCCCTGTCTCACTCGGGCCACTCACACGGCCTTTCCTCTGGGAGTGCCCAGAGAGACCGCAGACTGGGTCTCTCTCTCTCTCTTTTCTCTCTCTCTTTTTAATTTATTGAGATGGAGTCTTGCTCTGTTGCCCAGGCTAGAGTACAGTGGTGTGATCTCAGCTTACTGCAACCTCTGCCTCCTTGAGTCCAAGTGATTCTTCTGCCTCAGTCTCCTAAGTAGCTGGATTACAGGCACACACCACCACACCAGCTAATTTTTGTATTTTTAGTAGAGATGGGTTTCACCATGTTGGCCAAGCTGGTCTCGAACTCCTGACCTCAAGTGATCCACTTGCCTCGGCCTCCCACGTGCTGGAATTACAGGTGTGAGCCACCGCACCTAGCTCTTCTTCCCCTTCCTCTTCGCCTTCCCCTTCCCCCCTCCCCTTCCACCTCTTCCTCCTCTCTCTCTCTTTTTTTTTTTTTGAGATGGAGTTTTGCTCTTGTTGCCCAGGCTGGAATGCAATGGCACAATCTCAGCTCGCTGCAACCTCTGCCTTCTGGGTTCAAGCAATTATCCTGCGTCGGCCTCCTGAGTAGCTGGGATTACAGGCATGTGCCACCACGCCCGGCCAATTTTGTATTTTTAGTAGAGACGGGGTTTCTCCATGTTGGTCAGGCTGGTCTTGAACTTCTGACCTCGGGTGATCTGCCTGCCTCAGCTTCCCAAAGTGCTGGGATTACAGGCATGAGCCACTGTGCCGGGCCCCTCTTCTCTTCTTATAAGGACATCAGTCCTATTGGATTAGGGCCCTACTCCTGCAACCTCATTTAACCTTAATTCCCTCCTTAAAGGACCTACCTCTAAAAACAGTCACATTGCGGGTTAGGGCGTCAACATATAGATTTTGGAGGGAAGCAATTCAGTCTATAACATGCCATCCTCTGGCCCATCAAAACTCATGTTCCTAACACGTAAAAAATGCCTTCACCTCATCAGTCAGGCATGCCTGTGTCCCAGCTACTAGGGAGGGTGAGGTGGGACGATCACTTGAGGCCAGGAGTTTGAGACCAGTCTGGGCAACATAGCAGGATCCCTGTCTCTACAAAAAATAAGAAGAATTACCATGCATGGTGCGTACGTGTCTGTAGTCCCAGCTATTAGGGAGGCTGAGGTAGGAGGATTGCCTGAGCCCAGGAGTTTGAGGTCACAGTGAATTATGATCATGCTGCTGAACTCCAGCCTGGGCAACAGAGTGAGATCTCATGTTCGAAAACACACAAAACAAAACCAAAAATCTTCACCCCATCCCAACAGCCCCAAGGGTCTTAACTATTCCTCAACTCTGAAACCTAAAGTCTCGTCTAAATATCACTTAAATCACGTGTGGGTGAGACTCAAGGTATGATTTCTCCTGAGGCAAAATTCCTCTCCAGCTGTAAACCCATGAAATCAGACATATGTGCTTCCAAACACAATGTGGGGACAGGCATAGGACACGTTCTCATTTTTTTTTTTTTTTTGAGACGGAGTCTCGCTCTGTCACCCAGGCTGGAGTGCAGTGGCCGGATCTCAGCTCACTGCAAGCTCCGCCTCCTGGGTTCACGCCATTCTCCTGCCTCAGCCTCCCGAGTAGCTGGGACTACAGGCACCCGCCACCTTGCCTGGCTAGTTTTTTGTATTTTTTAGTAGAGACGGGGTTTCACCAGGTTAGCCAGGATGGTCTTGATCTCCTGACCCCATGATCCGCCCGTCTCGACCTCCCAAAGTGCTGGGATTACAGGCGTGAGCCACCGCGCCCGGCCCACGTTCTCATTCTAAAAGAGAAAACCAGGAAGAAAGGGCGGATGGCTCCCAGGCAAGTACAAGACCTCGCAAGGCAAAGTCCTTTGGATTTTAGGGTCAAAAATAAATCTTTGGCTGGACAATTCTTTGGGAGTTCTGGGCCCACGGGGGCGGTTGTCCCTTCCCCACCCCACAGCCCTGGGTGGTGACCCTGCTCAGGTATCTCTCTGTGGCAGCCCCACTCTGGGGGCTCTGTGTGGTGGCTCTATCCCTCCGGCACTAGACAGGTGCTGCCTGGTCTACTGCAAGCCAGGGGTGGAAGCTGCGTCTTCTGGAAATGAAGAGGAAACAGCCTTGCTCCCTGGGTCTATGGTGGGAGTGGCAGCCCCTGATCTATAAGTTGCCTTTGGAGTCATTCTTTCCCTTTTCTTGAAAGATAAAGTATGTTCACCATCACATTATTCTATTGTCCTGTCCTGTAGAGCCCCAGAAGTCCAAAAATGTTACTTTATTTCATCCCATCTCTGTCCCCTTTGGTCCAAACTGGCAGTCTGTGCAGTATGACCCATCCCTATTCCTGGCTTCTGCTGAGATGGGCAATTAATGCCATGGGTAATCTCTTATGGAGTGACTTTCAACCCTGCCCCAGTGTTGTCTCCAGAACCTTTCTCATTTTATGCAATAAAAATTTCTTCTGGCCGGGCACAGTGGCTCACGCCTGTAATCCCAGCACTTCGGAAGGCCAAAGTGGGCAGATCACTTGAGGTCAGGAGTTCAAGACCAGCCTGGCCAACATGGCGAAACCCCCATCTCTACTAAAAATACAAAATTAGCTGGGCATGGTGGTGCATGCTTGTAATCCCAGCTACTCATGAGGCTGAGGCAGGAGAATCACTTGAATCCAGGAGGTGGGGGTAACAGTGAGCTGAGATTGCACCACTGCATTCCAGCCTGCGTGACAGAATGAGACTCCATCTAGGAAAAAAAAAAGAGTCTGGTTATGAAAACATGGGATGATTTAACTTTTAAACATTTTTTTTACTATACTTTAAGTTCTAGGGGTACATGTGCACAACGTGAATGTTTGTTACATAGGTATACATGTGCCGTGTTGGTTTGCTGCACCCATCAACTCGTCATTTACATTATCCAGCTGTTATTTTCACCCAGACATACCCTGATAAAATTTAAGATCTTGACTTCATCTCACATGTACATTCCCTTAACAAAAAAATAGAAAGCCTTGATCCGGTAGCCGCTGTGGCTCTTCCTGGCTGCACAGTAACCTCTGGGCAGGTGTAAAGCAGATCTAGAGGCATGGGCTGGTAGGCCAGAGGTATAAGCAGAGACACTCACAGTTCAGGATAATGGAGGGAGGTTCTTTGAGACTTGTTCTCATGTGCATCATATGCTTTTCCTATGTGTAAGAATATCTTACACATAGGGCTGCTTATGTTGGGCTGCTTCCAACATACACCCAGGTTTGCTGCTTCTGGAACTGGTCAAGGTCAATCCTGCAGCCCCTGGGACTCAGTGGACCTGACTGAGGTTAATGGAGAAGCTGGATTAACAGTACAGAGATGAGGAGCTGTTAGCACTGCACCTGCTTGACATTGTTTCCTATCTCTGGTTCCAGGTCCCTCCCGAAATCTTTGTGAGGCGGGATGGGCAGAGGCCATAACCTTCACATTCGCAGATGAGAAAGCATCTGTCAGATTTTGCAAACTTGGATTGTTTGTAGTGCATGGTTTCAAACTGGATATTTCACAACAGATCACCAGTGTATGTGGCTTTCCAATTGTTAGCTGGTTTATTTAGCACTGGGTTGAATCTGAATTTCATGCAGAGGCATACACATAAACACACACACACACACACACACACACACACACACACACACACACACACGGTGTGCAAGTGCACACAAACCAAAGCCTCCATCAGCCTTAACCTTAACCTAAGGGGAGTGAGGAGCGGAGCCAGTGGTTGGCTGGAAGAAATGCCTCAGGCTTGACATTCGTTTACAATGATACCACTAGCAAAAACAACAATCATGACAACATCTATTAATATAAGCACCCACTCTGGGAGACACCGTTCTGGGCACTAGGGTAGCAGGCAGCAATGGGGATGGACAATGGCCCTCTGGTCTGTCCTTGGGTTTAGCTTGTGTTGCAAGCTTGGTGTCTAAATTGCTACCGTTTTAGCCTGGAGAGATTGATCCTAGGGTCAAGCTATCTTGGGTTTTTTTTATTTTTATTTTTTATTTTTTCGCATTTTCAGGGACTCAGATTTCAGCAGCTGTCCCAGGAGGGTATGCTTGGGGAAGCAATTGTTTTCAAATTCTTCTCTGACTGCTCTCTGAATCTTTAACTTCACACGTTTTCTCACATACTTGTCTAATACGTTCCTTCCTGATTCACAAACCTTGAGTCATTTTCTAACTCCCTAATAAATTAGTAATTATTCCAATTAGCACTTCTTCATGGCACCTTTCATTATAATAATGATCTTCATTTGAAAAATTATGTGTTATTAATAACTCATAACTCGCCAATGACTGCCACATGGCAGTTGAAAGATTTTCTTACTTATGGTCCTCCCTAGAGGGTGATAAAGCAGAGCTACAAGCCCAGCCTCCAGTCTCCTCATCTGTAATGTCCACAGGCCACAGTGGGCAGCCCCTTGGTCAGTGTTTGTTAGGCGTCTTTTGTGAGCCCAGCACAGCTTCCATGTAAAAGATGGCACAGCAGGCTTGGTCCTGAGTTAGGCTCAACGTCAGAAACAACTGCTTACCAGTTTTGCTCTTTTAGATAAGTCACCCCGTGTATATTGGCCTCAATTTCCTCACCTATACAGTGGGGTTCAATTATAATACCTACTTTGACGGGTTTTGTGAAGGATTAAGATGAGGGAACATGAAAAGCCCTCAGCACCATGCCTGGAGTTGAATTCTACAAACATCAGCCTGGCCCTGCCGCTGCTGCCGACGGTGATAACGTCAAAGGACCACCGTGGTGCCTGACACGTGGTGGGTGCCTAAGAAATGCTCCTTCACCCGGAATCTGCACGCCCCAATGTGAAGCAGGGAGGTGGGCGCCGGTGAAACCGGAACCAGTCACCTGATCTGTTCGGTTCTGCTGCTTTGGCATCCAGCCAACCAAAATGAGAATAAAAGGATTGTTTCCAAAGTCCTTGAAAGGTTTCAATGAACTCTTGAGAAAAAGTAGGTGCTGATTATGTAAATAAATAATTAAACTTGACTGTGCCTGCAAACACAGGCCATGGAAGGAAAACTAACAGGATCTGAGAACAACGAGCCCCAAGATGCAAGACTGCGTCTCCCATCACCAAGACCAAAGAGAGACGTTAGACCCAACCTGCTGGAGTGGAGGGTGAGCGCTTATGAAGGCTTGGGTCTGTGGGAGGTGGTAGGGAAATGCTAATTAAATAGAAGAATCTGGTGCTGCTTCCACTGTCCCTCAAGTAAGGAGACTCAGGACTTTGATCACTGTGGCTTGGAAAAGGAGATGGAGTCCAGAAATAAGATGAGGCTTGGCCAGGCGTGGTGGCTCACACCTGTAATCCCAGCACTTTGGGAGGCTGAGGCGGGTGGATCACCTGAGGTCAGGAGTTCAAGACCAGTCTGACCAATATAGTGAACCCTTTTCTCTACTAAAAATACAAAATTAGCTGGGTGTGGTGACGGACGCCTGTAATCTCAACTACTTGGGAGGCTAAGGCAAGAGAATTGCTTGAACCCAGGAGGCGGAGGTTGCAGTGAGCTGAGATCGTACCCGTTGCACCCCAGCCTGGGTGACAAGAGTGAAACTCCATCTCAAAAACCAAAAAGATGAGGCTTGGCCGAGGAAGAAGAAGAAAAGGAGCATATTCGTTTCCCAGGGCCGCTGTAACAAAGTGCCATAAGTTGGGCAACTTTAAACAACAGAAATGTATTCTCTCACAACTCTGGAGGCTGGAAGTCAGAAATGAAGCTGGGTTTTGAATTCTGCCTTTGAAAATTGTACTGTTGTTTGCTGCGGAAATAAGAAAACGTATCTGGGAATAGAATAACAACCTTCCAGGTCTGACTCATGCCTGTAATTCCAACACTTTGGGAGTCCCAGGTGAGAGGATTGTTGAGGTTAGGAATTCGAGACCAGCTTGGTCAATATAGTGAGACTGCCGTCTCTACAAAAAAAAATAAAAATTAGCCAGGGGTGATGGTGTGCACCTGTAGTCCCAGCTACTAGGGAGGCTGAGCTGGGAGGATTGCTTGTGCCTGGGAGGCAGAGGTTGCAGTGAGCCAAGATTGCACTACTGCACTCCAGCCTGAGTGACAGAGCCAGAACGTGTCTCAAAAAAAGAAAAAAAGAAAAACAACTTTCCAAAAGGCCTTTTGGCTCTGAACTTGTAATAACAGCAGGATGGATCACACCTAGACACGGAGGTGGCCAGGGCTAATAGGAGAAAAGTCACAGACCTTGTACTCAGGCTCCAGTGTAAATCCTGACTCTAGCCCATAGTCAGGATTTAGACAGGAGACTGTCTGAGTACAAAGACTTGGGACAAATTATTATCTTCTGTGTGCCTTTTGTTTATTTATTTTTTATTGAGACAGTGTTGTCTCACTCTGTCTCCTAGGTTGGAGTGCAGTGGTGGGATCATAGCTTACTGCAGCCTCAAACTCCTGGACTTAAGTGATCCTCCTGCTTCAGCCTCCTGAGTAGCTGGGACTAGAGATGTATGTCTCTCTGGGCTTTAAAAAAGTCCTTTAGTGGTGGCTCATGCCTGTAATCCCAGCACTTTGGGAGGCCAAGGGAGGTGGATCACCTGAGGTCAGGAGTTTGACACCAGCCTGGCCAACATGGGAAACCCCATCTCTACTAAAAATACAAAAAAGTCCTTTAGCTAAAGTGAGTACCATGGATCCTCCATATCTGCAGCTTCTGCATCCATAGATTCAACGAAGCCTGGATGGAAAATCTCTCGGACAAAAAAAAAAAAAAAATTAAAACAATTAAAAATAATACCAATAAAAATACAGTTATAACAGCTATTTGATAGCATTAACATTGTGTCAGGGATCATAAGTAATCTACAGATGATTTGAAGTACATGGGAGGATGTGCATAGCTTATATGCAAATACTACATCATTTGATATCAGGGACTCTAGCATCCATGGTTTTTGGTATCTGCAGGGGGGCCTGAGGTCAATGCCTCCATGGGAGATTGTACTTACAGCTGCCTCTTGGGTGGGAGGAGGCACAGAGATTTAGTGAGTCATGATGTGAAACAGGCTCCCAGCCTGGGCCGGGCACACATGCTGACCAGCACTGGCCACACCGGCTTCCTTCCTTGTGCTTTCCCTCTCAAGTGTTCAGGAGCCTCAGGCTGGGCCCAGTATCCTCAGAGCCTCCACTGTGCCTTCCTGCTGTGTTAAGGGGGTGCTACCCAGCCCTTAGGCATTCACTCTGCCTCCAGGCAGCTTAGCAGAAGACAGCCAGGGTTTAGCAGGACCATAGCTCTCCCGCCTGGTGACTGGGCCCACCCTCAGTCCCTTCATTAGCATAAACTCAGGTGTGACCTCAAGGGGCTCCTTATGAAGAACAAAAGACAGTCCTATCCCTAAGACAATAAGGGTTTTAGGAGCTTGGGGACAAAGACCAGATCCATTTCCTATCATACCACAGGAACACCAGGGCTGTAGTGCTACGGGGTGTGAGAGAGGAGAGGATGGCTCCCGGTGCAGCTGCCTGGGAGATGCAGAGCGCTGGGCCAGGGTGCTGAGCTCAGACTGGGGCATGTTGACTGGAGGTACCGAGGAACATCAAAGGAGATGTATGGGGCTGCTAGGCTGTAGGTCAGAGCCTGTTGGTATCTGGCAGATATGTCCCAACTCTACCGTGGCTGAACAACGCCTGGCCACCTGCTTTGCAGGAAGCACAGTGACAGTCTGTGAGGCTACAGTCGGCTCTGTGGCTTGACCCTTCTGAGACCTGAGCCCTCTGCACTGGGATCCCAGTCTCCAGATGGTGCCACTCCTGACCTTGGCTACTGTCATAGACCAAGGGCATAGTGCCCGTGTAAGACAAAGTGAAGAACTGGGAAGAGAGTAGGCTCTGGAGTCAGGCAGAGTGGAGGGGAATCCTTCCTCCTCCAACCCTACGACGGGCTGACCATAGACTTCATCCAAGCTGGAACCCATTGAAGAGTGTAAGTGGGGCCAGGCATGGTGGCTCACACCTTTAATCCCAGCACTTTGGCAGGCTGAGGCAGGTGGATCACCTGAGGTCAGGAGTTCGAGACCAGCCTGGCCAACATGATGAAACCCCATCTTTACTAAAAATATAAAAATTAGCCGGGCGTGGTGGCAGGTGCCTGTAATCCTAGCTACTTGGGAGGCTGAGGCAGGAGAATTGCTTGAACCTGGGAAGCGGAGGTTGCAGTGAGCCGAGACCATGCCATAGCACTCCAGCCCGGGCAACAAGAATGAAACTCTATCTCAAAAAAAAAAAAAAAAAAAAAGTGAAAGAGGCACTATTCAATATTACCCGGACAAGAGGCCTAGACGGGGCTGTCCTATGACCCTGATATGGGTGTGTACCCCATTTATAGCTGTGCAGCTTGGGAAAGTTACTGAACCACGTTGAGCCTCAGTTTTCTCATCTGTAAAGTGGGGATAAATATACCCACCTCCACAGGATCAAAAGGCATGAAGAAGGCCTACTACAGAGGGGAGAGGGAAGGCTCTCGGTAAGTGGCCCCTGCAGCAATAACACTAAAGGTAAACTTGTGTCCCCAACAGAGAAGTCGCTCATGTGGGTGAACCACGTGCCACAGGTTCAAACCCCTTCCCGACCCCCAACCTCCACTTCCTCTGTGCTGGGGCCTTGGTGGCTCCAGAAATCTGCACTGGCCTCCTCCTTGTCTCCTCCTCCCCAGTCTCGAGAAAGGTGCCTCTCTCACTGATGATGGCCCGCATCTCCTGACTGGCCCCCACGTCCAGTTTCCACCATGTCCTTCACATTACCACCAGGTCATCTCTGAGCAGAGACCTGGTCGTGTCTTATACCCCTGTGCAGAAACCTTGGGCAGGTCTCCCTGTCCACATAACACATTTAAAACCCAAGCATGGCGATGTAGGCCCTTGGGGTCTGGTCCTGCCATCTTTTCTGTCCTGTTTTTCCCTTCCAGTGACCATTGCAGGCCCCCTGAGATCCCTCCTGCAGCCTACCCCAGGCCCATGACTTATGCCTACTCCTCTCTGGAAGCAAATCCATCCTCAGCCACTGGCCCAGCTCTCCCAGCCCTGACGAGGAAGAAGCTACACATCTATCCAGGTCTCTGCTGCCTGAGTCTGTGGGTCCAATTCCAGGCAACAGAGCTTGTAAGTAACCTAATGCCCTGAGCCTGAGTCCTTTAACCTGTAAAATGGGGATACCAGACCTACCCCTGGAACTCAACGAGGGCAGAGAGACAACAGGTATGAAGAGTACTCTGTGGATGGTAAAACTCAGAACAAACAATATTACTACCTTCTCAAGACTCTGCTCAAGTTACTTCTTGATAAGACCCTCTCAGACCACCCCTCTCAGAATGAACCCTTCCTTTGCCTGTCAGTCCTTTTCGCACTCTATGTTTAACACAGGGCTGCTGTGTCTCTGCTGTCTCTGTCAGATCTTTTGCTACACCATGATCTCCAAGGCCTGGGACACATCCAGTGGAATGTCTATCGCCTGCCAACTGGGGTAGGCCTGGTACATTATAGGTACACATTAAATGCTTACTGTGGTTAGGTGCGGTGGCTCATGCCTGTAATCCCAGCACTTTGGGAAGCCGAGGCAGGCGAATCACCTGAGGTCAGGAGTTCGAGACCAGCCTTGCCAACATGGTAAAACCCTGTGTCTACAAAAAATACAAAGCCGGGTGTGGTGGCATGTGTCTGTAATCCCAGCTACTTGGAGGCTGAGGCAGGAGAAGGTTTGAACCTGGGAGGCAGAGGTTGCAGTGAGCCAAGATCACGCCACTGCCCTCTAGCCTGGGCTACAGAGTGAGACTCCGTCTCAAAAATAAATAAATAAATAAATAAATGCTTACTGTGCTACTTTTTCAAGATTCATCTCGGCCTTTTATATAACTCTTTCATGCAGGAGAGAAACTTAAAACCTATTCTTTCTCTCTTTTTGTTTTCTTTGATAAGGTCTCATTCCATCACCCAGGCTGGAGTGCAGTGGTATGACCCTGGCTCACAGCAGCCTAGACCTCCCAAGGCTCAGGTGATCCTCCCACTTCAGCCCCCTGAGTAGCTGGGACTTCAAGTGTGTGCCATAACACCCAGCTAATTTTTTTTTTTTTTTTTTTTGGTAGAGACAGGATGTCTTTATGTTGCCCAAACTGGTCTGAACCTCCTGGGCTCAAGTGATCCACCTGCTTCCCAGAGTGCTGGGATTATAGGTGGGAGCCACCACTCCCAGCCTAAAGACCAATTCTGTTTTTTCTGACGGAGTTTTGCTCTTGTTGCCCAGGTGGGCGTGCAATGGCTTGATCTCAGCTCACTGCAACCTCTGTCTCCCCGTTCAAGCGATTCCCCTGACTTAACCTCCAGAGTAGTTGGGACTACAGACGTGTGCCACCACACCCCGATAATTTTTTATTTTTAGTAGAGGACAGGGTTTCACTTGTGTTGGCCAGGCTGTGTCTCGAACTCCTGACCTCAGGTGATCCGCCCACCTGCCTCCCAAAGCGTTGGGATGGACGTGAGCCACTGAGCCCGGCTAATTCTTTTTTTTTTTTTTTTTTTGACACGGAGTCTCGCTCTGTCGCCCAGGCTGTAGTGCAGTGCCAGATCTCGGCTCACTGCAAACGCTCCGCCTCCCGGGTTTCACGGCCATTCTCCTGCCTCAGCCTCCCGAGTAGCTGGGGACTACAGGCGCCCGCCACCTCGCCCGTAGTTTTTTGTATTTTTGGTAGAGACGGGTTTCACCATGTTAGCCAGGATGGTCTCGATCTCCTGACCTTGTATCCGCCGTCTCGGCCTCCCAAAGCTGCTGGGATTACAGAGCCACTGCCCCCGGCCTGCGCCCGGCTAATTCTTTAGACTGAGAATATTCACTAGGATTTTGAGTGCTTTCTAGTGTATCTCATGCATTCTCATGAGAACCCTGTGGGATGATAGTTTAGCTATTCTGCATCTTAGCCATGGGCTCCTTAGAAAACACAATTTTATTTTATTTTATTTTATTTTATTTTATTTATTTATTTATTTATTTTGAGATGGAGTCTCCCTCTGTCATCCAAGCTGGTGTGCAGTGGCGTGATCTCAGCTCACTGCAACCTTCGCCTCCTGGGTTCAAGCAATTTTCCTGCCTCAGCCTCCTGAGTAGCTGGGACTACAAGCATGTGCCACCACATCTGGCTACTTTTTGGATTTTTAGTAGAGATGGGGTTTCACCGTGTTAGCCAGGATGGTCTCCATCTCCTGACCTCATGATCCGCCCGCCTCGGCCTCCCAAAGTGCTGGGATTACAGGCATGAGCCACCATGCCTGGCCAGAAAACACAAGTTTTGAGGTGCAATGGCAGGACAGCAAAAGTGAGGGCGAAAGGGAAGCAAGGCCAGGAAAGAGGGATAGCAGCACCAAGGTGATGGGTTATCCGGTTGCCTGCTTTTTATTGTTGTTGTTGAGACAGAGTCTTGCTCTGTCGGCCAGCCTGGAGTGCAGTGGCGTGATCTCAGCTCACCGCAAGCTCCTCCTTCTGGGTTCACGTCATTCTCCTGCCTCAGCCTCCCAAGCAACTGGGACGACAGGCTCCCGCCACCAGGCCCGGCTAATTTTTTGTATTTTTAGTAGAGATGCGGTTTCACTGTGTTAGCCAGGATGGTCTCAATCTCCTGACCTTGTGATCCGCCCACCTCGGCCTCCCAAAGTGCTGGGATTACAGACGTGAGCCACTGCGCCCAGCCTGGGCTGCCTGCTTTTTAAAATATACAGGAGGGTGTGTGAAAGAGCGCCATTTGCTCGGTGGTATGGGCTGTTTTGCAGGAGGCCGGTCAGGGTCCCTGGGCCCTGGGGCATTCCAACCAGTCAAGGAAGTGGGAGATATTTGTTTGCTGGCTCCTTCCTGAATCCTGTTTGTAGCTGGTCGAAGTTCATTGTATGAAGCATGACCCCCCCTCTGGATTTCTGAGTTGTGTTGAGCCTTTGGCCACTGGAGGCCAGATCTGTGCCCCAGGACACTTTACTCAGAAGCTGGAAGAGCAGGGAGCAGCCTACTCCTCCATGGGTCCACAGGAGTGGCTCTGGGTGCTTGAGCTGACACAAACTCCCCCACTACAGGCATGCTGCAGAGGCGGGCTGAAGGCTGGCCCTCACCTTCAAGCAGGCCAAGTCACAGATGGACAGCGATCGAGGCTCTCCACTGAGCAAGCGGCCAACGTCTGGGGCAGGAGGAGCCGAGTTGATCTGGGAGTAACTGTAGTTAGTTTGATACATTCCAACCTTATATTCAAAGAAAGGAAGGCTAGGAGAGCTTGAGTAACCTGCCGTAGGTCATGAGGCTGTTAAGGGTGGACTCAAGTCTCAAAACCACACCTTTAAGCCCCACTCCCCTCCACCCCAACCACTTGACACCACGTAGGTGAGCAGAAATGTGGATGTTGAGATTAGCTGCAGACACTGCTCATTTCTATGATCATTACCAACAGTCCACCTTCCCCACAAATGGAATGTATCTCTCAGTATTCATTCATTCATTCACTGCCTCACTCACTTATTCATCCAGTAAGCACCCACTTAGCTCAAGGCACTCTGGGACATCATTTAACACACAAACACCGTACTCTGCCCACAAGAGTTGGCTCCGGCTCCAGTGGGGAAGAAAACAATTGCCTTCATTAGGGGACAGAATGCCTCCTCTGCTACAGGAGTTCTTCATTGTCACTCACCATCATCGCTGTGATGATGGAGGAAGGATAAAGAACTTATGCATAGAAAATAGGGGAATTTTCCCAGAAAAGGCACTCGGAGTGCATCTTGGAGGATGCAAATGATTTTCAAAACCTTAGTTCTGAGAAAGGGCATCCCAGACAGAGGGCACAGCATAGGCAAAGGAAGGCCTGGCGCACAGGATGTGCTCAGGAAAATCCACGCTTGCAACGTGAGTGCAGAACTCCTGGGCTGGTTCACAAGAACTTCCTCTTTGACTAAGCATGGTGGCTTACGCCTGTAATCCCAGTACTTTGGGAGGCCAAGGCAGGAGAATTGCTTGAGCCCAGGAGTTCGACACCAGCCTGGGTGACATAGTGAGACCCCATTTCTTAAAAAAAAAAAAAAAAAAAAAATTAGCTGGGCCTGGTGGTGTGCCTATGGTCCCAGCTACTCGGGAGGCTGAGGTGGGAGGATTGCTTCAGCACGGGAGGTGGAGGCTGTGGTAAGCCAATGATAGAGCCACTGTGAGCCAGCCTGCACAGACTCACTCAGGAAGGGAGTATGCAAAAAACAGAAGGGCATGTAGATGTAATTGTAACCCAGATTAGTTAACAGAAACTTGCAAACAGTGCTTTAAGACTCCATAGTGCGAGCCACTATCCTCCAGCCAGCATCAGCCTGAGTCTGTGTGGGCTGAAGACGACCTGAATATCCTCTGTTGATTTAATTACCTACGTGGCTGATAAAATTACTCTGAATTTTTACCAAGAAGCCAGTGGCATTTACAGAGATTACAGTAGGAATCCTCTTTCTGCACGCTTTCTCTCTGGCTCTCCAAGCACCGGTCTCCAGGGCAGTCCACTTTCCTGGGCTGGTGTTCAGCCTAGCAAAAGCACTAAGGAGGGAGGCCACCACCCTGACCCAGGCTAAACCCAGAAGCGGGAGCAGTGGGTACCTCTTGCAGCACCCCAAGTCAGCATCTTTGTTTTGCATTTGAGGAACCCTGCTTCTCCCTGCTTGGGGCAAAACCAAAGGGATCACGACCACTTCAAACACGGGCTAGTTTTGCATCCACATTAACCGGTAATGGCTTATGTGCCTGTGGTCCCAGCTACTTGGGAAGCTGAGGTAGGAGGATTGCTTGAGCAGGGGAGGTGGAGGCTGTGGTGAGCTATGATTTCACCACTGCGCACTAGCAGGCATGACAGAGTGAGACACACACAGGAAGTGAGTAACTATGCAAAAAAACAGAGGGGCATGTACATGATCCTTACCATAATCCATGTATTAACCCACATAATTAAATCAACAGAGGATATTCAGGTTGTCTTCAGCCCACACAGATTCAAGCAGATGCTGGCCGGAGGGTGGTGGCTTCTCCTGTGGAGTCTTTTCTGTTCGTTTTTTCCGAGACGGAGTCTTGCTCTGTTGCCCAGGCTGGAGTGCAGTGGTGCAATCTTGGCTCACTGCAACCTCCGCCTCCCAGGTTCAAGCAATTCTCCTGCCTCAGCCTCCTGAGTAGCTGGGATTACAGGCTTGCGCCACCACGCCTGGCTAATTTCTTGTATTTTTAGTAGAGACGAGGTGTCACCATGTTGACCAGGCTGGTCTCAAACTCCTGACCTCGTGATCTGCTCACCTCAGCCTCCCAAAATACTGGGATTACAGGCGTGATCCACGGCTCCGGCTAGCCTCCTGTGGAGTCTTAAAGCGCTGTTTGCAAGTTTCTGTTAACTAATTTGGGTTAAGGTAAGGATCATCTACCTGCCCCCCTAGTTTTTGCATACTCACGTCCTGAGTCTCACTCTGTCGTGCTCTGAAGGCGGGGTGCTGGGTTATGGGATGAGGGGCCATCTGTGTTTGGGGGTCCCAAGCACATAGTTTATGATAAATGCCCTAACAAAGAGCACAACAACACTGGGGTCCTCACTTGAAAAAAAAAAAAAGAAAGAAAAGAGGGAATTCCAATAACTTCTGCCAACAAAAGAAATGTGTGACCTGTTGGCATACGTTGAAAGGGACATTTGTCGATGGTGCTTGCTTGGGTATTTTTTGTGCTGCCGGAGAGGAATCTGAAGTTAAAACGACTTAACAGCTTAAAAGTTTACTTTGACTTATGAAGGCACCCTTTCTCCCCAGCGTGTTTGAAACGTGCCAGTTTGCTGCCAGCTGGGCACCGGCACTCCGACCTGAATGAAGATGGCAGCCCCGAGGTGGTTGACAGTGACTCTGGGACATTAACCTCCTGGCTGCGGGGCTGGGGGTTCTGAAACGCGATCTCCGCAGCTGTAGTTACAATTGTTTTAGGTCGCATTGACCTGGCCTGTTTACGACTCTTAACAACAGTCTTAAAAAGTCCAGTGACATCTGTTGAGAGTTTAATTGTGAGTGTAAAAAAAAAAAAAAAAAATTATTAAAGGAAGAGCCAAGAGATCAATTTTCTTGCTGTTTAAACAACACGGAGGCCATCAGGCGGCGGGGGAATGTTGCGACGCGACTAATTTAATCTCCCAAGTCTCGGCGCTGGTATGGACAGGAGGGGTGGAAGAATTTAAATAAAACAGCAGAGGGAGGCGGAAGAGCGGGGAAAGGAGGGAGCCCAGAACCAGACAGAAGAGAAATGGAAACACGGACTCGCAGCCTCCCAGCGGAAAGTGTCCTGAACTCGGCGTTACACGGCGCAGGGGGTGAGGGCACCGCGTCCCCCGGGATGGACCTGGGGACAGAGAGAAAGACCCCGCGGCCGCCCCTCTCCGAGCGCCGGGCCCGAGCGGCCCCCGGAGCCGCCGAGCGTGCATCTCTGTCCGCCGCCACTTTTGTTCTCCGCTCGGGGCTCCGGGCCG